>NC_064756.1:42325465-42657132 GCF_011397635.1 Epinephelus fuscoguttatus | reverse complement strand
TTAGCAGCTTTAAATGTGAGTTTGGAGTTAGAGTTGAGAGGTAGGAATGCAGATAAATTAAAAAAAAAAAAAAAAGGTAATGAAGAACTAATTTGTCTTCAGATGATAGTCGATGGGTTTTGAGATTGCATTTCGGCCTATGCATTCCGCCTCTTTTGCTCTCCACACAGACTGTTTACCTGCAGGCAACCAAAGCCTGCTCAGACATGATTGGTCAAAACTACTCTGACTAAATAATGGAAACCAGAACACTTCACTTTGGAAAACAATCTGGTTCAGTATCACCAGCATCACTTAGAATAATTCTGACTTTGAGATATTTATCTCCAGAGTTACCTTTTAAAGCCAGGATCATGACAGTGATTCAGAAAGGTTCAAGAACAGGAGCCACATTATTTTAATATTGCCATTTATGAGCTTGTGTTACTTTTCAACCTACAAAGCCAGTTGTTTGCTAGTTCCAGCTTCGTCAATGTGAGGACTTCCTCCTTTTTTTCTTTAATGATAGTAACCAAAATATTTTGGTGTTTTGGACTGACCAAAACAGCTGTCTTAACACCTCTAAAACTCATCTTGTTTGATCAGTCCATACACAAATATTATATTAGCCTTGTGATGGTTTTGGCTAGGTTGGTTTCATGGGGTTGATGTGTTTATGACTTGACGTGCCAGATCCAGACAAAGCTTCAAACATTTAAGATTCAAAATACTTCAGATGCTCTACATTGTGCCATGTGTCCCAAGAAACTCAAGGTTAATACAGCCAAACACAGCAGGGGATTAGCTCCCTTAGGGCTCAATAGTGCTCAGCATTAGATACATATATGGAAGTGGATGGAGCCTTCTATCTGCACCCTGCATTCATTTTGTCTGTATTTGTGCATGTTTTCTTAAAACTTGTGGATACAGACAAAAATCTATATTTGTACATATATATCTATATTTGTCAGAGAAAGTGCCTTTATACAACTCAAAACATCAACTATCATAGTGACTGATTGGAGTGAAAACCTAAAAACTGTTAAAGAGTAGTGTACCCAGGATAGAGTCGTGCAGCACTCCACATGTAATGTCTACTTTTTGAAATGAAAAGCTTTAAATTAAACAAAAAGCACTGATTTTATTCTAGCCAATGGGTCATCCTCAGAAGTAAGGTGACATAAATATGTGCATATTTGTGTCTTAGATGCAAGCCCTCCAGAGCCAGCTGGAGTTCCAGGAGCAGTCCATGGTAGAGAAATCCCTTGTCAGCCGGCAGGAGGCCAAGATTCGGGAGCTGGAGAGCAAGCTGGAGTTTGAGAAGACCCAGGTCAAACGGCTGGAGGTGAGAACTTAAGACAGGTGAAGGACTGCTGGTGTTGGTAGGTGGTTGGTTGAGGAAGCTCCAGCATGCGGAAGACATCCGAAGAGGTTGGTGGGAGGGTGAATTGTGCTGCAGGGATCCGAGATGGACACAGAAAGGTCATGATAAACTGAACATAAATGCACTGTCAGACCACTACCAGTCAGATTTAACCATCCCTGCTTTACTTTGTCCTCTAGCTTGTGTAACTCGCACTTGACAATACCATTTGTTATTGTGTCATTTTTAAATTATTTTCAGATTTTGCCCGAGACAAAAAGCACAAGTGAAGGATAAAGGTTCCCATCTGCACGCTCCAAGGGAGAAATTGAAATCCTCTCTCGCCCACTGATAAAATGACCCTGCGCTCAATTTTGCAGGTTCAGTTTGGTAATTGCTAGCTGTGCAATGTGTTCACCGCCAGGCACACTCCCTCTGCTCCTTGCCCTCCAAAGTCAAATAAATATATTTATTTATTAAGTGTGATTTTTTTTTTTTTTTTGTTAGGATTTCTAGCCTGTGGTGAAATGTACAAAGTTAGGAAAATACACAAAGATTACACTCTGCCTTTTGGTTGTTTTTTTATGGCTTCTCACCAGCATTAAAAACTGCAGTGAGTGAATATTTCAGGTTGCCTGAGTAGTAAAACTCATCAAAGCTGGAGGTAGTAGAGCTCAATCAATACAGATGTGAGGAGGCACAGTACAACACCCACTCAGTATGTGAAATATGGACATGGCTGGTAGCTAATGCAGGAGCTAACTCACTGATGGAGTATGCTGCTGGCATTTACACAGAGACTGAATACAGACTTGCTGCAGATTTAAAAGACCCATATAAGAGACATCTGTTAAAACACTGCTGAAGACTAACATATATGTGATGAAAGCCTGCAGCACCACTTCTATGCATTATTGATACAAATAAGCTCATGTATTGTTAACATTGTCTTCTGGCTGGGTTCTGTGGAGACGAAGTGTTAAGCTCATATCCATAACTACTGAACCACAACAGGCATTTGTTCATATTGTGTCAGGGACTTCCTGGAATGTATTTACTTGTTACGTGCTCTGATTCTCATCTGCTACTGAAATGAAGTTTGAGCAAGGGATTGGTCAATGCAGATTTTTGAGGGACTATACTGGGACGGCATTGTCAGTCAGTTGGATCACCACTTTGATCAGGAGTAAAATATCTCAACAAATATTAGGTAAATTGCTTTGGCATTTGGTACAGATATTCATGCTCCTATATTCATCATTTTGGTGATTCTCTGACTTTTCATCTCTAGCATGATCAGGTCATAATTTTAAAGACATTCCCATCAGCGTCAGCGGTTTGTGGGTGCATTTTGTTACGGGTACCAGTGAGACATGAAATACTATCCAGGAGGTCGAGTTTAAGAAACAGATGCATGATTCTGAAGGTTGATCAGAAGCCAAAACACAAAGTTATCACTGCAGCAATTGTTTATCTTTCGTCACAGCAATCTGAAAGTTAACAGAAATATGGACAATGGACAGGCTGATAAAAGTAACCAATCTCAGTCCAGTCACTGGCTGTATCCAATACACCTTTGTGCAACCCTGGTGGTAGGAGTTCCACCCTCTGCAAGTTGTAGTTTTTTAAATACTGGGTGGCAAACTGAAAGGTGTATAAATGGAAGCCATATTTGTCTTGTCATACAGTACCACAATATAAAACAAGTGTGGAACACCATGAAAATGAAAAAAAAAAAACATTTAAAATCACAGAGCACCTTACAACAATATCAAATTACAGTTACATCACATTGTAAATGGGGCTTTGAGAGGAATCAGGCTAAAGCCATCATTAATCAGAGATCCCCAGATCTATACAATATGTTCTCGAAGCACAAATAGGACATGGGGTTATGAAAGGGTATCAGGTGAGAACCATCAACATCTTGGATTACAGCATAACACTCGTATCAAAATCCTCATCAAGGCCTGTAGGCTGAAGTGTCAATCCAGAAAAGCTCCATTGGCATATCTTTCTTCCATATATCCCCCTCTTGGCAATTCAATGTGTTCAATGCCCTGGAATCGTAGAGAGGAGATAGCATGTGAAAATTCATTAAAATGACAGACAAGGACAGTTTATATCATTGCGTCTGATTGAACTCTTGTGCTCACTTATCCTTTGTTTTAATATGCGTGTAGTTTTACCTATATAAATCTTATCACATGGGCATTTTAGTAAATAAATGACATTCTCTGTGCAGCATGTGATAAAGCCCTTAACAGGAAAGTTTTTGCCTCATTTTGGATGTCTGAAAACAGGAGTTTTCCATATGTTGTGACTCTAGGCACATTTGCCACATAGATAATTTGCAGTAGCTATTCTGCATAATCCCAAGCGATGTATAAATGAAGTACAGTCCAATCCACAGTAGATCAAGGAGAAGCCTTCGAGAGTAAGTGCCTCAGCACTTAGTTCAACATTGTACCTGACACATGTGCCATAAGGCTTGCAGAAGCGTAGAGTAACAAATTAGTGCCTAGCAAACTACTAGAAAGCTAGAGAAGGATGGAGACAGAGAGAAAGAGCATATTGGTAAGTATGTACTCTTGGAAGATGTAGGTCATCAAGACACGGATTCTGCTTATCAAATTGAGTTGGGTAACTCATTTAACCACCGAGTGACCGTACAGGACAAGAGTTTGGATTGAGATATGACATCAGAACTAGTCGCCATTTATTTGTAGAAATGTAAATCATTTGAAGTTAATGTAACCATCATCAGGAAGTCACTTGAGAGAAATGAAAAGTGAGTGACATGAGCTGATTTTGGCTAAATGATGACCAGAAGTGCTGCCGCATTTTAGACCATTTGCAGAGGATTTATTTTGTACACTGGCAGCCCTACCAGAATAAAATATTAGTGATCACGGCGAGAAAGAACCAGAGCTGGTACAGGGAGTTGAGCTGCATATTCAGTCAGACAGGACTCGATCTCTGATGTTATTTAGTCATTTCAAAGCAACACAGCTGAGTGGCAGATACAACATGCTCAGTGAAAGGTAGTTTGCCATCAATCACAATGCCCAAAATTCTAGCAGACTGTGTTGGAGAGATCAGGGTGAAGCTGAGCTAAGTTGCAAAAGTTGTGCCAGGTCTAACTTTTTTTACTGGACGCCCCTGTGTTGTTGGTGGTGGTGGTGGTTTGTTTTTTGGGGGGGGGGGTTTTTGGCCCCTTCTTTGTTGGCACCCCAGCTCCACTGACATACTTCAAATAAAAGAGGGGGCTGCCTTTGTTCCTACAAAACAATATATTCATGTACTGTCCAGCTGGCTCTACATTATCTCACATACAGTATATGGCATCAATCTGACCGTATTTTTAAACCATATCTTTTTATTGCTGTGCAGAGCCTTGTAGCTCGTCTTAAGGAGAACTTAGAGAAGCTGACAGAGGAGCGAGACCAGCGCAGCAGCAGCGAGAATCGAGAGAAGGAACAGAACAAACGGCTGCAGAGACAGATCCGCGACGTCAAAGAGGAGATGGGTGAACTGGCCAAAAAGGAAGCAGAGGCCAGCCGCAAAAAACACGAGCTGGTAAGGATGTAACTGACAGAGACAAGTTCGTAATAATTATCAATGAACGAGCAGCTCAGTTATTTTAGGAGAGCCTGCACAGCATCTATCAACAACACATCAGCAACACTGATTAACCTTTGGTCCTGGTTTGCTGACTCTTGTCTCATGAACAGGAAATGGACATTGAGAGCTTAGAGGCTGCTAATCAGAGCCTGCAGGCAGACCTCAAACTAGCCTTCAAAAGGATCGGTGACCTCCAGGCAGCCATTGAGGACGAGATGGAGAGTGACGACAATGAAGACCTTATCAACAGGTACAAAAAAATAATAAAAATTTAGGTTTGGAGGCAGATTAAAAGGAAATTGCTCAAGGTCTACTTACAAGCTGTTTCCAGAGCTTTCTACAGAATCTCACTGTCTTCATCGGCATCATGGTTCATGAAGATGGTTCAGTAAACAGCTGAATGAAAATCAGGATCAAGTTTACCAGAAAATGGATAAAAATAATGTGGTTATTATTATGATGATTATTGTTATTATTATTGCACACAGCAGTACCATGCTGTTATATGTAGATAAACATCTGGATTTTGCGGCATCTGACTTCTGTTGATTGCATTATATTCATAGTTGTCTCTCTCCTTCAGTTTACTCTCTAAGGACCATCCAGTGTAACGACTCCACACTATAAATTCTCATCCTGCCTTGATAGGTAGCTGGAGTGAAATAGTTACACGTCATCTCCTCTCTGCTGTATCTGCTTTCTAAAAAGTTGTTTGTTTTCTTTCTTAAGTCTGAGATAAGCAGATCAATGTAAGTGTTCCATCTGTGTAGAACAAAGCTTTGATGAGCAACAGCCAGGCACATAGAATTCATCACAGTGAGGTTGCCTGGTTCCGTTGTGCCTGTACAGAGACCAAAGCGACAAACCTGCTCACCAGCTGTAACTGTAAACCAGCGCTACAGCCATAGACGCTGCTCAGAAGTGCTGGGCTATTATATAAACTGTTGTTTTTCAAGAAATTATTCCAGCACATATATCTCCCTAAAATCACACTTTGGCATTTTTGCATTTACATATCTCTGTGTACAGATATACAATGGAAATACAACATCTTAATCAGTGAGCTTTGGAGGTGTAGGTAGGTAGGTAGGTAGGTAGGTGTAATTTTGAACATAAGACAGAGTCAGGATAGCTAGCTCTACCTGCCTCCAGTCTTTACTCAAAGCAAGGCTAACCTCGTCCTGTCTCGAGTTATGCACTTAAAGGTATAGTCTGGACTCTTTGAAGTGGGGTTGTATGAGGTACTTTCACCATAGTCGGTATATTCAGCACAGTAAATGTCAGTCAGTAGACTCCCAGTTTGGAGAAGCAGGCTGTAGTCCCACATGGAAACTAAGCAATGTACTGCTGTGGATGGTGTCGGCAACAAAACATATTTTAGCCACCTAAAAGATGTTCTATCTAAAAAAATCATTATCATTTCAAGAGTGTGTCTCAATTGCATACTACTCTATGGTAGTACTTCAGTGTAGTACACTATGTACTTCTTGCATGATGCACTAATTTCAACAGGGTAGTGTTGTCTCAAATCGTGCACTGCCATTTTGCACATACTGAAATTGACAGCAGCTTTTTTTTATTATTATTAATCTCCTCCTCTTCTTTTTCATCTTCTTTTTAAACAGCAAATTGCAAATGAACAGTAGAGCATTATCGCCAACATTTGACCTCTATCTCCACTCGCACATTAAACCAAAGTCACGTCATAATGTCAATGCTGATTAAAATGTGCTGCCATAGCTAGGAGCAAGTTAGCTAGCAAGTTAACATTAGCACTCTCTTTTTGTTTGCGGTACCAAATCATCAGTCATCGTCACCCAACAAACATTACTGACGGCCTCTAACACAGCAGTGTTTACTGTAGCCAGCTCAGGCTACTTGTTGTCCACAGCCCCCATGTCAAAAATCGAGAAGTTTGCTATCACAAAGTTGTCGACCGGTGAGGGTTCGAAGTATCTATTCTTCCACTCTCAACTTTTGGATCGTTTTGAGTGGACCAGTAGTGTACTCCATTTTCCCATACTATGCAGTGAGAATGCACTTAGCTAACGCACTTGTGCACAAACAGCCTGTTTTGACCATTAAGCTGTTTCCATCTTCAGTTTCCAATCTATGCTCTTGTCAAAGCCACCAGACTCCATTAAGAAAAATAGTCATTTTGGCTCACTGAACACAAGAGCTGCTGGTCCACTGCTGCTTTCATCAATTATGTCGTTCCACATCGTACTCCAGCCTGCTTCTCCACACTGGAGACATGCTGACTGACCTCTACCGTTTTTAATATTCTGTCTATGAATAAGTACCCCTTGCAACCCTGCTTCAAAAAATCTCAACTATCCCTTAAACACAGAGACATGTGGTATCCATTTTCACATGTAACTTTTATAAAGAAAGCAGATAAGCATATTTGCCAAACTGAACTGCTGACTTCAGGTGAGTGGAGTTGTTTTCAGTCATAATGTATTATACATCCCTGTGGCCAATGACAATTTCAACAATCCAACCAAAGCCCTCCAGATACTGAATGTTCTGGTCATTTATTACACTTACTGGGCCTTCCTCCTCAGGATCAACACTTATCTTATAAACACAGCAGCCATCCTCTCACAAGGAGAGGGGGTGAGGCAGTGAGGAAGTGAGTTAGGTCCATTAAAATGATGTTGTTCTTTTTACACTTAGACTGTATTATTCACACCCAGTATGAAGTCCCATCCTCTCTCTGGGCTCCTTGTAAGAAAATGTGTACACTCTCTGAGATGCCTGCTGAACCTTACTAATTTTTCAGCAGTCCCACACAAACAGTGAGAGTTCTTCTCCCTACAGCAGCAGCATACAGCTCTGTGAGTCAGTAGAATACACTCTAAGACTTTTTCTCCACTCTGTATGAAAGACAAAAGATCAGGATGAGGTGGCATACTGAGTCAATGCCTCTAAAAAAACATGATGCATACCATACAGTTAGTTTGCCAAAGGGGGGAAAAAATAGGTCATCACAGCACCTGCCATGACACCCATATCTGCTGAGATATTTTTAAGCATCATTCATGTTTTATATATTATTTTTGACTTGTTCTTATTCCCTGTTTTCTTTTCTATTGTCTTTTGTTTTTCTGTGTGTTCTTTTCTTTGTTCATCCACCCATCATCATCACGACCAGTTTGCAAGACATGGTGACAAAGTATCAGAAAAGACAGAACAGAGCGTGAGGAACTTTTTTTTTTTTTTTGCACCACTGGAAATGATGCAGTATTCTACAGTCTTTGAACATTAAGTCGAGAAGTTGATAGTGGAGAGAGAAAACCCAAGTTTTTCTCCGGGTTTAGTTTCGGTCCAGTTAGCCCATCACTTTTGGCTGTCACACTGTAGAAAAGCGCTGATATTTGAAGGAAAAATCCTCCCTGACAGAAAAAATAGAAAAGATATTTGGAATGCACCTGGTATTTTTTTGTTGTGTGGTGATACACTCTGATTTCTGTGGTAATTTTCATCTATTTTAAGACATCAGTTTTTGATGTCAGGCCCTCAGAATCAAAGAGCCATGGCTCAGTTCCAGCTCCACACATGTCAACAAGTCAAACAGGAAGAAACAGGTCATGGAAGATGCAGAGATACAGTAAATCCAAGGGGGGGATTTCCCTTTGATGTGTGAAGGCTCAGGGATAATGCATCATCAACAGTGCTCAGAGATTCCCTCATAACCCCAGTTTACTCCATTCTTCATTGCATGCCCCCACAGGCTGAGATGCATGAATACCACTTACAATATGTTACTTGAGCAGCAGCATGAATCAATTCTCCCTCCTCAGATACCCTGTATATTTAACTGCTTTGCAGAGCTTTAAGGTTGAAAGGCACCAGTGTCATGATCTCTCTGGCCGTCCCCCCTCGAGGCTGAGATCCTCCTTACAGTTCTCCTTTATGCAGCCGGGGGTATATCCAGCTGTGTTTACTGCCCTGCCTTGGTCTGAGGGCATCATGTCAGACACTGCTGTTGTGTTTGAACAGCAGTCAGCGACCAGTCAGCCTCTCGCTCCCTGGGCCATCTTAATATTTCATTGACCTGCTCTAGGGCTGTATGTGACTGTGGCTCGGTGGTGACTGCCCTCCTGACAAGATTACAAAATAGGGTGTGTTCCTCATCAATCTTTGACTCGTACTTGCTTAATAATGCAGAACCCTCCAATGTCTTACAAAAAGCTGTCTTGCTCACCAGGCGAGTAACACACATGCAACGTTAACCTCTGGCTCTCAGCCATTCAAGTCCCCTGTCAGCGTTTGCTCTTGTGATGGTGTAAAGGATTAGTAATCAAAGCTGGAAAGTGCAGGCTTTTCGTCAAAAAGACCAAAGTGTTTTGATTTGTTGGCACTGCCACGTTTGAATAAAAAAAAAAGCTTATCTTTTCTGGTGTTTGGATGAGACACAGCATGCATTTCTATTTTCATGAAATACAAATAATTCAGCTAAGCATTTTAATATATTAATAATAATACAGTATAATTCAATTTGTATTAAGCTGCTCTAAATTACATCAAATCCAGAAAAGCAGATATCTAATGCTTGAGTTAAGTATCACAGAAGTTATACTGGGGTTTATCTGTTGTTTTGTGACAACATAAAGACATGCTCTGTAAATGATCCAGTGTTCTCGAGTGCCCGGGAGGAAGACATTCATACTTTAGATTTATTTGTTTCATCACAGCACCCTTGTCTGTGCATATTTCAGTCAGAATTCTGTTGCTTCTCAAATCCATAGCAAAGAGCATGAAAGAACACTAAATCACTTCATGATACAAAACACAGACTTTGAGCCAACCAGCATTAGCTTCTTGGTTTTATATAAACATGGGCACATTCTGTGGAGCACACAGTGCTCACACTGGGTACGGAGCTTTTTTATCAACTTAACTTGCTTATTTACTTATATTGGCCGCGTTTTCCAGATCCAGTTAAGAAGATCTTAGCGCTAAGAGCTTCTTAAGAATGCTCTTAAACCTCCCGTGAAAGAAAAACGCATTTCCCAGATTCGCACTTAGCTTAAGAAGATCTTTCACTAAGAAGGAGTTGTAAGATCGAGCTGACCCACTCTTAACAGTCCTCTGTAGCAACCAAACGCTCACAGATCCAGCCGCGGCAAGCAGATTAATATTACGCTAAGCAAGGAGATGTTAAAACAGTGCGCACCGTATATATTTTGATCTGTTTTATACTTCAGATTTATATTGTTTGGCATTAATTGGTGACAGAAAAGAACGATTTTCATTCTCCAGGGAAACGCGTGTCCTTACTGTGCATATTGAATCTTGAATCTATATGTTTTATGAAGACCCTGTGTGCTCAAAGCTGTGGCACAAGTTACGCACCGAAATCAGGCGGAAGAAAAATAATAATAAGACGAAAAATAAGTATGAGGAATAACGAGTGTGTTCCTGTATGTGCTGTGCACATCAGGTACACAAATAAAATGAATCATCATGACTATCATTTATCATAATTTGTCCACACATATCCCACATCTACATGCACATATGAGATAGTTTACCGCATCCAAAATTGCATCAGGGCACAACAGAAACACATCCACCCTCCAAACCTGCGACATTTCACAGATATCAGGCAACTGACAGGTGTAATTGAGCTCAGCTGGAACCTCATCAAGGGACACTTCACCTGCTACTCTATATAAAGGCGTTGCCACATCACACATGTGTGAGATACCATGGCTGCTTTACAGCATATTCTCGCTGCTAACCAACAGCGTCGCCTTGCGCGAAGCCAAACCATATATGTAAATGCATTTGTGCGTCAGCACTTCAGCTCACTCAATGTGCTGTCAGACCGGGCTGTCCAAATGAAGTACCGGCTGCCCCGTGCTGAGATACAATGCCTCATCAACTTAGTGTCTCCACACATCCGCACATACATGTCACATTAACTCTTTTACAACTCTCAGCGTGCTGCCTGTATGTTTTCATAGTTTATACCTGGCGTTTTGTCTGATTCTCAGTGTAGATTAATATAGTCCATAAATCTGTAAGTTTTGTCCTTCCGTGAACTGGTCACGTTAAGATGATCATTAGCAGAGACACAATGTTGATGAATGCAAGTAGGATACAATATGGTCAGGATACAATGCAGGTCCTCAAGTTCATTTGTCCTTTCGTCCGTCTTTCATATTTTTGTTTAAATATAATACATCTCCTCATGGTTCTCTTACCAAGACTACTCCTTATTTAGTTGTAGTCTTTTTTTTTCGTCAAGAAAATAGGTCATTGACAAATATTTATTGTCTTAGTTTTTCATTAGAATTATTAGAACACACATACACACGAGCAGCAGGGAATTAGTGCGTTAGGTAGCAGCGCTGTGTGACTTATGCGCTGATTAAGTGGTGGGTGATCGATTTGCCTGACATCGATAGATTTAGTTTCAGCACCGCGGTAGTGGCCAGCTCCTGTTAAGAGCTTCTTAAAGAGCGATCTTAAGAGCGATCCTAAGGAGGGCATTAAGAATTCATCTGGGAAATACTCTTATCTTGGCAACCTTTCTTAGCTAAGACGGTCGTAACTGTGCTCTTAAGAAGAGCATAGAAGAGAGATCTTCTATAGAAGATAGTGGTGAGGAAATAGAAGTTTGTGAACCTCTTATCTGCTTTAGCTAGCTAACACTGGGTCTCATAGGGATACATTCTCTTAATTTCTCTTATAAATGTTTGTCTTAATTTTCTGGTAAGAGAAAATATAAGAGAAGTCAACTCCAGATGCACCAAACATTCTTAACCATCCAAATCTGTCCCTGCCCAGTTGTGCTGAATGATGAATTCTACTTGATCATAAGTAACCTATTAGCATAGGTAACGCCCCCTAAACACTACATAGGGTCAGGTGTTGTGTCATGTGCAAAGACTCTGACACATGACCAAGAATTGGAGAGATGCCACCAAAGAAGGCTTTAAGGAGAACTTCGGCAGTGGTGAAAATGAGGTAGTGTAAAATAAACTTAAACAAAGTAAATGTGATATTCCAGTGTCTCTACTGGTGTTACAGGAAAATCAAAAGGCCAGCAATGACATAACATTTGTGATGGTGTAAATGTGTGTCATCAGCAGTGGTGGAGGAAGTGTTCAAATCCTTTACTTAAATAAAAGTACAAATACCACACTGTAGAAATACTTTGTTAAAAGTAAAAAGCTCTGCATTAAAAATTAGAAAAAAGTAAAAGTACATAAGTGTGAATAAATGTGTTTAAATATTAAATGTAAAAATAATAATTGCAGAAAAGTTAAAGAAAAATAATATTATATAGAAATAATTAATTAAAAGGAAAAACAGTACGTCTTCATAGTTGAGAAGCTGGAACTAAGACATGTTTTTTGCATGACAAATGATGTAAAGTTATCAAATAATTGTAGTGCAAGAAAGTGGGAGATGAGATTACAATACTCAAGTAAAGTAAAAGTACCTCAAACATGTACTTTAGTACAGTACTTGAGTAAATGTGCTTAGTTACATTCCAGCACTGGTCAGCAGAGGGACACACAGTTACTGAGATTACAGTGATTGGAATCGATGGACAACCTATAGTAGTATTTCATTAGCCATGAATTTAATCATCCAAGCATTATAATTACTTTAAAAAAATTATCTAGATTAGATTACATGATATTAATGCATTTTTTTCATGCAGTATTTCGTTTCCTCACATTGGAAAATTTGTGGACTCTGAAAACGTTTTTTTTTTCTTTTCCTTTCTTGTAAAGAGTTCTCTTAACCATATGTAAAATTTTCTCTTACCAAAAATGAGCAAAATAAGAAGACACTGGTGATTCTAAGAAAACAGAGGGTACCAACAAAATAACAAATTGTGTATACAAACAAAAATGAGAACATTTGTTTGCATAATGCTTTTTGCATGAGGCAAATTTTTAACAACATTATGTGTACTGGCTGGTGTAATTTTATGAACAAAGATTGCTGAAAAGGCTGATTGGATATTAATAAGTATCAAAGTATTAAGTGTTTTTACACACCATTTTAATTATTTTACTAATGGAAATATATTTATTGATGTTATCAGTTTCTGATATGTTTTTGGAGCCATAACATTTTGCACAATAGCTTGTTGAATGAGCTACCAGCATCCACTAAGGCAAAACTGCAGGTCAGTTTGCAGGCGGTGTAGCTAATGAACTAATGTCAGCTTTATTTGATTGAATTAATGGTTCCACAAAACTCACCAATACAAAGGACAACATATTAAGTTAGAATGTTAGAACACTTATTTCCAACATGGTCCCAGGATAGATGCAAAACATAGAACATGAATTCAAACATTAGAAAACTGAATACACGTAACGAAGAGAAAAGTTTCACATTCACCCTAACCTCTAAAAGTGCATCTTGTTTTTGCCTGTTTGGGATTTAGTCGAGGGCTGTTATACAGGAAAGCACCTGTATCGAAATGGAGCTTCTGCAGTGCAAAAAATGTCTTACAAATGTACCTTTAACTATCAACATGGGTCAGTTTATGCTAAATAATGTGTTTTTTTTCTCTTCAATAGCACTACAACAAAATGCTGCCTGTTCTAAATTTGTGAACTGTAGATAGTTAGTAGGCCTAATTTGTTGACTTAGTGTCTTGGGCCGCTGCTAAATTAGTTGTCATTCAAACATGTTCTCAGCTCGCCAAGTCAGAGGCTTGGAGGATAGAAGAATATTACTGACGTGTCTCCAAATATCTTTTTTTCTAACTTTTAAGTGTTTTAAAATTTAAAATGAAAATCACTTGATTGCAGATATTTGGCTACACAAAGGGATGGCTTCTGTGACTTCTTAATACTGCTCACTGCAGTGGACATTTCGCAGTACATATTAACTGTGTTACCTTGTCATGTGACACTGTGGATGAGAGCAGTTTTCTAAGCTGATGTCTCCTGATGGTCTTGGAGACGATGCATATGCCTGTCTGTGCTCCGAAGCCACAGGGACTTCACTGGGTTGACAATTTCATATATCGGAGGCACAAACAGTGGTGTCTATAAGACCCAGGGACACAGAGGAGCAAAGCTAAGCCGAGCAGAGCAGGAGGATCCATAGAAGCTAATGATGAATGTAATAGTGTGTAACAGAGATGTACAACCAATGGCGGCAGAATGTCACAGACAATTAATGTCTGCTCAGCACTGTGTTTGTTTGCTTCCCCCAGGCTTTCAGCAGGGCTTAACTAATGGTATGGTGGTCAAGGACATAAATTGTGGTTGACACCATGTGTGAAGCGCACAATTACATATTGCCCACAATTGTGGTTTTGGCTACAGACCTGAGAGGTTTCTCTCTGTGTGCTCTGAATGTATCATGAAATAGTACACAGCTAAGAAAGTCTTGGAGAATAGTGATCTCAATATAAAACGGTTTTTAGTGCACCTATCTGCAAAAGTTCAAAATGTTCCTACTCAACAAAGCTGCAAAACATTTACTGTCCACGTATCCAATTTATTGTACTACAATATCTGCCTGTAGCAACTAAAGCTTAATGAGTGTCTTGAGGTTAAGTGTTTTTGTAGCCTGACCCAGCTGGATGTCAAAATGATGTCTTTTATGGACAGAAGTTAAATTTTGTTTGGAATGAAAATTAATTTGATGATTTCACAGTGTGGAAGTTAACATTATGACGTTTTGCAGATGTTGGGTTTTGTTCTGCATACCTTATGACTAAATGTCGTTTTCAGTGTCAAGATGGCGTTGGCATGAGACGTTTGGAAGATGTTGGATTTTGGTTACTTAACCCTCTGAACTGTTCCATAGAAACATGCTGCCAATGCATATGTTGGTATTTTTCCTAGTTGTGATGTCAAATCTTGGAGTATTCTCAAATGCTTCATACCCCTAAAATCTCTGCAACCTAAGCTAAAAGTATATGTAAGTCAATGACCCCATACTATGATAAAAGTATTGAAATTATGTCATGAATTTAAAAGATAAAAAAAAGATACAGAACATTCTGATCCAAAAGATTTCTCAATGTAGAAACATGTTTTTTGACGCACTTCTTATTTCCTAAGTTATTCGAACTATGTACATTTTTTTTTAGTTTGTGAGATATGTTTATTTTTATGAGCAGAGTACAAAGCTGTTCTGATAGTTTCATCTGCAGTACAATTTTTTCCCAGTGCCTACATTGGTATTTTTCAGTATTTCATATCCCTAAAATCTGTACAACTTAGGTTATCTACAAAGGTAAGTCAATAAAACCATAATAAATGATAAAAAATACTGACATTGTGTCATAAAAAAAAATACAACAGACATTCCTATTGACCTGCTTCTCTGCTCCTCTGGTGCCATTGAACATTTCCATCATCTTTTGGACTGCTTTTAGCATAATATAATGACGTCATCGCAAGTGGACAACGCGATAACGCAAAAGACAGCAGTCTTGGCTTTCTGCCAAAAAAAGAATGTTCTAGGTGTTATAGTTTCTTATTTTAGATCGATTTAAACAAGATAATGAGAAAACAACAACCCCCGCAGCTGACCTCAACTCAATTTAAAACCATCAAATATTAATGTCATCTGCCATCAGTGTTTTTACATCAAATGATGCTGGTCAACTGACGTCACAACCTAAATTAAACCAAATATCAATGTCTTAAGATGTTGGTGGCCAGCTGCAGAACACAGAATGCAATCCCTAGTGTCAAAGTCCTGCGCTTTGTATGTCCACCATCCACCCTGACCGCCTCCCTGTGACTTCTGTAAGGTATAAGAACATCTGGAGCGGAAGAATGTTGGCAGTCCTAAAAAACATAATCCAGGCAACAATTAATGTTTCTTCTATAATGTATTAAGCATAACCATTTAAAGGAGAAAGAGTTTCTGTACCACAGTTATTTTCTAGTGCTGCTGAGAGTTTCAGGTAGCTCAGCAGTTTCTACAATTACAAGGTGTAAAAAAGCCCTTAACTGTACTTAGTTTACTTATTCTTATTTTCCCATTTTCTCAAGGCAGCTGTTATTTTTAAATTATTGTTGCTGGAGAAGACAAAAGTTAAAAGATAAATTTAAGAGGGCTGCAGGAAATAGTCGACTAACCACAATTTGACCAACACATGAATCCTTGTGAAGCTTTAACTCTGTAAAGGGTCAAATAAGGAAACGCGTCTGCTACCTGACGTCAGAACATCCTCTCCCCTCACTGAGTGATGTTTATTCAGTCTTTTCTTATAAGTCCACAGTGCCAAAGACAAAGACACTTTGCTGCTCTGTCATCATAACAGTAGGCAGCAGCAAATCCCCAGATTGTCTAATGGTAGAGGCATGTTTTGCAAAGCTAATTACAGCTTAAGAGTCTGCTGACCCCGTCCTTCCTCCCAATCCCTCCCCCCTCATCTTTGGCATGAATGCTGTCCAAGCATTACTGTCCAGGGTTATTGTATTCCATAAAAGCTAGCAGGCTATGCATTTGGATCTCACTGGGCAAGCCATTATTTGAAATCTCCCCTTTGAAATCCAGGGAGCTTTTGTCTCTGACTGCTAATGATTTTAATTATAGGTGGTGCTGGGCCCTTCTGAGATCTGTGTGCTGGAGAAAAGGATGTTTTTTTTCTCTCTCTCTCTCTTCTTCGACAGGATGGGAGGCTTTCTGAAACAGATGCAGAGATATTGAGCCACCCCTCTGATGTCTCTGTAGGACTATTAAGCTGTAACAACTTAATTTCACAGCGCCACACAAGCAGTGGGCTTTGACGGCACTTAATGAGTGTTGCACTCTTTTCATCCGTGTCAAATTTTATGACAAGCCCTCTATTTTACTCCATGGCTCGCAGTGGTTTCTGAATGTGTAATGATAATTGAGAGGAAAAATAGCACAGTGCCCAGCTGTGTACCAAATCATTCTGTCAAGAACTGAAATTATGAGTGTATGCATATGCCTGCATGTGTGCACAGGACTGGTGATGAAAATAATTACCAGATGAAAGTTAAAGCTGGACTTTTTCTGCCACTCAAAGAAAATTCTGTTTTTTTCTCCGACAGGGGTGTTGTTATCTTAGTTTCTGCCATCCTCCATTGGTTATGGCAATATTTATAGATCTAAAAACACATAGAAGTGAACATTTGCTCGCTTACTTTTACAACACTTTAATCTGGTATAGGTGGCTTTGGTCTTATCTTTATGAGGTGTATGCACATATATTTTGATGAAGGCAGCTTAGACTGAGTATGAAATAAACCAGCAGTAAGTGAGACAACATGTATTTCTCTTTTATTCAAGTACTGCTGCCCTTAAACACAGACAGATCTATACAGCTGCCACAAGGCCATATACTAGACACATTAAAACAGTTGTACAATCTATCTGAGGGAATTGGTTGCTCTGCTAAAGTTACAACCATGTATGAACTAAGAGATAGTGCTACCCCAATAACCAAAAAAAAATCTCAATACAGGGGCCTCAGTTTACCATTTTGTTAGCTCATGCCAATGCATTTTACCAAACAAACCACCATTACAACACCACTGGAGTAGTATTCTCAGACAAACAGACATTGCACCATTACATTAAATCCTGTAATGAAACCACATGTTATTGAACCAATTTCTGAATGCAAATGGTGAAAATGTAGGCACACAACTTTAACACAGTTTAAGGCCTTAATTAATAATGACTTGTGAACCAAAACGTACTCAGAGTAGAAGGTAAGCTTGAGGGAGCCCATGAAAAAAACAACACAAAAACAGAGCTTAGTATGTCTCACAAACAGCCATGAAGAAAATTCTAAATAACTATGAGTAAGAGGATACTACTCTTTCTTTTTTTTTTTTTTTTTTTAAACATGCCTCCGTGCTTGTGATCAAGTGTGGCACACATGTCCACTTGGACTTTGCAATGAACTGATTAGTTTTTGGTGGTCAAAGGTCAATGATCAAGGTCACTATGACCTCGTCTGTCTCATTCTTGTGTGCAGGATAACTCATAATCACTTTGAGGATTTTTTGTTTTGTTTTATTTTGTTTTGTTTTTTTCAAATTTGGCACAAATGTCCACCTGGACTCAGTGATGAACTGATTAGATTTTGTTGTTGTAAGATCAAGGTCACACTGATGCTGAAGTGAACTGTTTTTTTTGTTTTGTTTTGTTTTTTTGTTTTTTTGGGGGTTTTTTTGTTTTTCTTTTTTGCCGAGAAAACATCAGTGTAAGGCAAGGAAATGGTAACTCTGGCCATGGCTTTGAGATTTTTTTGTGTTTTTGATTTGTCACTATGGCTATCGTCACACAACAAGCCTTAATGCTCAGTGAGGTTTTATTGCTCTGATCAGATTTTTTTGTTTAGCTGTTCACATTGTTTTATAAATGTGGCCAATATCAGATTATAGTGTGAACTGGTCACAGACCTGAACTGATCAGCATGCACAAAAGAACAATAACAGAGATGTCACACAGCATGCTGTTGTACGGAAGTTCGTGAATGAGGCCCATTGTCTTGTCTATTAATTATATTTCTATGGTGATCACAAAACCAGGCAGTTGTTAAATACATTGTCAGTTAAAAAAATCATCCAACCACTAATTTTAAAAATAAGTCATTACCTAAACCTTTATTTTCTAATATGTAATTTAGATAACAAAAGCTGTGTTTCTACCAAAAAAGTTTATTTTTGTGCGTATAATCTTACCATACCAAAGGGGAGCGATGGCTAAACTTATGACAATAAAAACCAGTTTGTAAAAATAACAGACAGTTTTTATAATTCATGCTCTATCGTTGGGTTTTGTTTTTGTCATGGAGTAGCTTTGGAAGAGTGAAGGTAGAATGTTTGCCTGAGCGCCAGCTAACCACAGGACCATGATAACATTCATCTAACAGTGAAAACAGCAAGAAGTTGCCGTGTGGTGTTAACATCTATACGACTTCCGTGGGCATGTTTGTGTGCTTATTTGGGCTCTTTGAGCATGTGCTGTCTTTTGTCCAGAATAAATGTCACAATTTTTCTGTGCTTTCACACTAACACTTACAGCCTGTTCTTTATTCTCTGGCTCCGCAGCTACAGAGAATCACAGTAACATTTCTACCACTGTTGACTCTCCTTTCACACTAACCTTTCTTTTACCTTATTCTCTGCTCTCTGAATGGTGATATCTGAGCTTTTCCTCTCTTATTTTCTGATCATAACCTTTGCCATCTTGTCTATCCTTTGCTTCCTCTGACTTGTTTTCCTGTGTCTGACTCCTCACCAGTCCGGGGGGTTCAGACACAGACTCTGAGGTGGAGGATCGTGTGGATGGGGTGAAGTCCTGGTTGTCTAAAAGCAAAGGTTCCACCAAGAACCTCTCAGATGACGGCAGCCTCAAGAGTTCCAGGTCAGTACAAAGGCAGCTGCTGTTACTATCACTACAGCTGCAGTTAGTAAGCAGTCTACCTCTACATTTGACTGCGTTTGGACTCTGTCTGGGTGAAATGGTTTACATGATTTGACCCAGAGGAAATAAAGCAATCAGAGTGGAGTACTTGGCTAAAATAAGGGGGCGGCTATTACTTAAATGTGTTTTCAAGCTGCTTTGTCTTTATTGTCATCTGCTTGGTGAAGAGGGGACTTTTTTTCCCTAAAAACAAACCACCTCTGTAGTAGATTTATCGACATGCCCAGTGGCCAGCTGGCATAGTCTACCTGAGCCGCTCGCTGAGATTAATGAATGTGTCTGCCAGCTGACAGCTTCGATTGCCCCAGATTTGTCTCCTTAACAGAAGATTTAACTTCCCTCCCTCAGCTGAGCCACTCCCAACTTTACAAACTTTTGTAGTTTTCAAATCTTTCTTAGCAGCATGTCCACACAGACAAACACTGACTGATTCACTGAGTTGGCCAACACTGCCTTGTAGCAGTAGTTTTCAAGTTCAAGTGACTTTAATTGCCATTAGCACAGGACCATGACTACGAGTACATTTGAGTTCTTGCCCAGTTCTCTAAGTTTGCCATCAAAAGAAGTGTTCAGCAAATGGGAATAAAAAAAGGTCTATGAAGTTTAACATGTTGTTAACACTTGATATGGTAATATTTACCCACATTATCTTATTTATGAGTTTACAGTGTTCACAAGGATTCATTGATATTAAATTTAAGGTACCTTGATTCAACACTATACTATACTATACAACACTATATATATGAATTTTAGAGTCACTGGGTAATTTACCATCAGAATGCAAAGTTCAGGGTTCCTGCGGGTATTTAAAAAGTCTTAAAGGCACTGAATTCATTTATTTAAAAATAAGGCCTTAATTAATTTTAAACTGTCTTAAGTCAATCAGAAGTCTTAAAAAATGCTCAGACAAAAAATGGCCATTTAACCAAGGTTTCACAGCATGGCTAAAATTGACACAAGGTGATGTGTACGAGGCTCTGTGTATTTTATGTTAAAAGTTTTTCAAACTTGGCACAATTGGAATCAAGACACGTGAATCCCACGTGCAGAAACACAAAAGAAAAGAAACACAAAATTGCTGTGAAATCTCAAACGCCAGGTATTTTTCCCGTTCTGTTCTACACATGTCTCCGCTTTGAGACAGAAAAAACAGTTTGATGTTACAATAAACATTTAGGCAACATTGTCCCTAAGTAGTTGATGCCATGTTTGTTTTTCATTTAATTTTTTAGTGTAAAGTTTGTCTTAAATTTCATTGCAAGTGACAATAAAAAAGTCTATTAAAGTCTTAAATCAACCTTGCCTTGAGCTGTATGAACCCCGAAACATTTTGCTAGCACTACTTGTGTTTCCATAACCCTTACCCCTATCAGTCAGGCGCACCCAATAGAAACAAAGATGCACATACTTCTTCTTCACTATAGGTTTTTTCAATCCTTATTTTTCTTTAGTGAAGCCTATTTGTCTTTTTCTTAAGTTGTAGCTTTTTTAGCAGTACAAAGCTTTCTCTTCTGTTGTGTCAGGTGCAATTTTTTGGGCTCAATAACATTTTAGGAGTCTGAATCAAGTAACAAATCCACATGCCAAATTGGAATCCTTCATCAAATGTATTTACATTAAGGTTTCAACAACTTTAAGAAACAATAGTCAAACTCAAAATTATCTCAAACATTAAGTTTAAATGGTGACAATTCAAGTTTTTACCAGATGTATTGCATATTGTATCTGCTAAATGGCTATATGAATGTTTTGCTGGCATATTGCCACATTAACCAGAACATTTAATTTGCCTTAAAGTGGGTTGTAGGGGAATGAAGTTATGATTTTTCCCATTCTTATCATTACTGTGGCCTTCAGTTGTCCCCAGTTGCACTTTCCTTAATCTCTGCTTTTGTTAAATTTCAGCTCTTACATTTTTCATGACATGTCTTTTTTATTTATTAAGTTTCATTTGTTTCTTATTCTCTTCCTTCACTCACCTCCACTTGACCCAATATCTCTTCTCTGTCATTTTCTCTCCCACTGTCTTCATTCCTTCATCCTTTCCACTGTTGCTTTTTTCTAGATTTGCCACAAATGTAGATGCAAAGGAAGGGAAAGAGTGGAAAGAGGGTAAGGAATCGAAAGAGGTTAACAAAGAGGGCAAAGGGGTAGAGCCTGGCAGGCCAATATCAGTGCTGAGCTCGCTCAGCTACAGAAAACGCTCCAACCTTGATTCCATCGGTGGGAAAGGAGATGCCCTCTTCAGTGCCCTCAAAGAGAATGCAGAATCAGAAAACACATCCTTCCATAAGGCCAAACCCAAAAACTCAGATCTCCAGGATGACACCTACTCAGTCAGCTCTAGGAGGAAGTCCCAGGCAGGGGATGACGTGAATGGCAGAGAATCAGTCATCTCCCAGGCCTATTCAGAGGCCAACAGTCGAGCCAGGAAAGGCATGGACAGCCGCTGGGGTGACTTTGACAAAGAATCAGTCATTTCATATGCTGCACCAAGTCGGGCCTCCACACGTCTCAGGTTAAGCCCAGAGAATGATGCCAAGTCCACCATCAGCTTAGGTGTGTCAAGCCCACTTGGACGCCGCCGAAGCACCTCACGCTTAGATGAGGACAGAGCTGGGCGGCCATTGTATGGCAGCAGTCCCAGTAGCCCTTGCTTTAGCAGACGATCTGGGGGTCGCAGTCCTGGAGTTCTTAGCCGAGCTGATTCCCATATGTCGCTGGCACGCAGCTGCCGCTTGAGCGAGTTTGACGTTGATATTGATGATAGTCGAAGTGTGGCCTTCACCGAGAGGTCGGCTTACAGTCCTCACTCGTCCACAGGCCGCAGTGTCTCCATGCCACCACCACAAGCAAGATCATCAACTACTGATAATGACCCATTTGATAACTTGGATATCAAACCAGTCAGTCATCGCAACTACCTCGACCCTGATCTGGAGAAAGCCATCAATGAGGTGCTGAGTTTCAAGCCTATCAAATTCAAGCGCAGGAGCCTGGAAGACTCAGAGGGTGAAGAAGAAACATCCAAAAACAATAAAGATGACAGCAAAAGTAATGGCAATGGTACTCGCCCTGCCAGCAGTCTTAGACGCTCTGCATCCGCCATGGACTGCATGAGACCATCCCGCAGCGGCAGCAGCAGCAGTCGCCATCGCAGCAAAGGCAAGGGCAAGAAAAAGAAGAGAAGCCATAGTTCAGAGTCAGACAGCTCAGGAGACAACCATCATCACACGAGTAGCTCCAAGAGGAGATCCAAGAAGTCCAAGAAAAAGTCTAAGAAGAGGGACGAATCTTCATCTTCTTCCTCATCTTCTTCAGATTCTGAGTCGGACTCTGGGTCAGAGTCAAGCTCTGGTGCTTCAACCATTTCCTACCGAAGCTCCAGCAGTGTGAAGAAGGCCCCAGGTCGAAAGGTGTCCAGCCCAGAAGAGGAAGGAGAAGCTAGGCCCCAGAGTGAGAGCCAGCCCCTTAACAAAAAGGAAGATAAGAAGAGGAAGAAGAAGGTGGACAGCCTGATGATGAAGTACCTGTACCGGCCGGACAGTGACTAAGGCAGGCAGTAGGTGGTTGCCTGAAATGGACTTACCTTGAAGAGTGTTTTGAAGCATGATTTGACCTAACTAATCAAAGACCTTTTCACTGTTATCAATCAGTGCATTGAATATTCCCTATTCAGTCTAACTGGGATTATACGCTTGCAGTTTAGAGGTCTAATTTTTGGGTTGCATTTTTGATTTTGTGTCTTGGGCATGCTAACAATTTTTGATGTTTACTAGTACACCTTCCCAGTTACAAACCAAACAGTAGTGACCAGAAACCTCTGTGGCTGTCCTTTCACTAGTTTGGTAAAACTCTCATAGAAGGCTCTTTGGGAGCTGGTGGTTGTGATTTTTTTTGTTTCACATCAGGAAGTGTAGTTGGTGAGATGCTGCACTCAGTGTGAATATTAACTCAGCCTTTAATCACCGCTGAGATGTCACTTTGATTTATAGCCCCGGAAAGGTAAAAATAACAGGAGTCAAATAAGAGAGGCCATAATACATTTCTCCTTCCAGCCCCGTAAGTGAAGGTATGAATAGACCCCAAGTATTGATTTGCACCAACGAACAAATTTATTTGGGATTCACAGTTGACAGTAATTAACCCCATGTTTGTAATATTTATCATTATGGTTATTAGAGATGGCGTAAACAAGACATGAATCATGCTTAGATATTAGTAATTTGTTTCATTTTCAGTGTGTTTCTTATTCAGTATAGCTGACTTGACAACTGTAACAGTTTGAGAGGACAGAATCACATCTGTCACAATGCTCTGTATTTGGTATTTGAATGGAAACCGTTTTGCATGCTAACGTAGTTCCAAATCGCATGAGTTTTTGAGTTGCTAAAGCACAGGCTAACCCCACCACATGGCTGAATGTACAGCTACTTTATGTTGGTTATAAGAGCTCAACCTACTGTAACACAAGAACAATAAACGTCATTACCACTTTGACAGCATATCTGTCAAATTTCGAAAAATGAAAATATAGCAAACACAAGCAAATTGAAAAAACATTTACAGTTAGACAAACATCAGCAAATACAGAATTACTCAATAAGTACACAATCAAAGGGATTTACAACACAACCGAAATAACTTACACCCCATTTCCACCAAATTAGCTCTGGTTCTTGAAATTGTTCCATATGAGATTCTTGGAACCTTGGTGCTATCTAGTGAACCAGTGCACATTTCCGCCAGTTTTTTTGCAGAACAGTTGTAATCAAGTATGTGTAATCAACAGAAGGCATTGTGCAATGCACAACAGAAGTTAACAGTAGCTGTAAAATTGCAGATTCATTTGATTACCAGCAAACTTTTGCTCTGTTATTACAAGTATTTGTTTTTACCTAAAAACAAGAATTGACCAATTACTACTGTGTCACTTCTCCATATTTGCCTTCTCCATTCTCTCTTTCCAACCTATAGAATATGACACGCCCACTGATGTCATTAAGGTTCACACTTCAGGTAAAAAAAAACTTGTTATTTTTTGGTTCCAGTTGAGAACCACCTTTTTGGGTTCTGAAAAGGAAGTCCGGTATTTTCCTTTTCCTTTTCCTTTTTTTCCTTTTCCGGGTTGTTTATGATGAAATATGTGTGTATCTGTCCTAAAACCACCCTAGACATTCATTTTCAAAGCCATGAAACTCACCGAGTGGTCAGTGGTGTTCGTTGATGTTCTGACATAAAAATCATAGCAAACTATGGTAGCAAACTGTAACAGAATCAGTTCCATGTTTTGTGGAAATGGGGATAATATGTCACTAAAAATAGATATGTAGTTCCATTGTTGTGTACAACTTGCAGCATTTCTGTATTTGGGTGTGTTTTATATATTTGCAGTATATTGCTGTGTTAGCCCTGATACTGGACCACAGTGTTTTACTGTCTTGAATGGTCGTCTCATAATATCCTTCGGGGGTTTTCGGTCAAACTTAAGTGTTTCTTTTGTTACATCTGCCTTCCATCCTTTATTCCTCCATCTTGTTGGGTTGCCTACCAACAAGTAAGTTTGTATTTTGAATATTTTATGAAACCCCTTTTAGCCACGTTTTTTTCCAAAGGCAAGGTATGTGATGTCAATTATAGAAATCGTCATCATTGAGTGATGATGACAATTTCTACATTTGCTTGAGCTTTATTTACATTGCAGTGCATTGAGCTCTCCCAAACAACATATTGTTTTCTGCTGACTTTTTCCATAATAACATCAGCTTCTATTTGTTCTTTCCTGCTCCAGCCCCACTGGCCGAAGACACTACTACTTCGATAGATCTGATGAAGAGGAGGAGGAAGAAGAAAAAGAAGAAGGCGGTGCAACCCAAGGCTCTTACTACTCTCGATACAGATATAGCAGCCACATGAAAGATGACAATGGCGAGGACAGGTCCTATGAGACCACATCATAGTCCTCGCTGTCAGCATCCACTCTCTGAAATGCACCCTCATAACACTGTGACAGTATGTCTTGCATGCAAAGTTGACCACAACTGTGGTTACTTGGTCACAACCACTCACATCCCTGCAGGAAAATATGGTCCCAACACTCAGTCAGAGCTTCCTATGGCAGATCCTCACCGGATCTGGTCATGGTTTGACAAACTACACAGTCTTTTTGACTCATCAGTCTAACCTCAGTTCATACACAGCAGCTTGTTATGAACAACTCCACTATAGTGGTTGCATGCAAGCAGCAGTTGCTTGGCTTGAGCAGCCTCCCTGTATGGTTGTAACCGAGCCAAAGAATTTGAGGTTGCAATGATAACAGATTCTTTCTGTCCCTCTCTTTGTCTCTCTTACTCTTCCTCTCTTCTCTACATATAGTACACCACAATAATATGTATTGCCATAGTACAATGTATTGCCAAAAAGCCTTTGTTTGTGTGCGCACTGTTTTACTTGTTGCCAGTTGATGCTGAGTCCTGGGATAAGTCCCAGCCTTATTTTTCTCTCCCCCTTCTCGCTCTTCTTTCCATTTCGGGACTAGTGCCATTTGATTTAAGTAGGCTCCTCTGCAGCTGGCTTCTCTGCAGCTGTGGCATTTCATGAACTGCTGCGCCGTACTCTGAGGACGCTTTCATCCTCATCTGCTCCCTTTTTGTTGCCCGAAAAGTTTTTCTGCCTCTTGCTGGCAAATGATCTCTTCCTTACAGGAGATGATGATTGCATCACTAACTGCTCCACCATAGCCGCAAAGCATTTTTCTCCATTTGTATTGTTTGTTTTTGATGTTTGAAAGATTTATTTCGCAGAGAGCCACTGTCAAGCAAATTAATTTCCATAAGGTTTGAGTTTACCTCTGCAAAATGCCTTGTATTACTTATAATTCAACTTGATTTGATTGAGTACTTGCCGGAATTCTTTAGTGATGAAGAGAGTTTGGCTTTGTCTTTGTGCTAATTGTTAACATGTGGTTTGTGTTTTGTTTCACATTTGATGTGCTTTCCTTTTCCAGAGGGAATGTACTTGACTTTGGGCACCAGTCATTTGTATGGTATCCTCAACCAGCATGTTCAAGGATAAAAATTGTGTTAATCTGTATTTTTCTTATTTTCAACTAATCACATGGAAGGACCATGGAGGGAGTTTTCTTGACCTTTGGGAATAGTATGTATAACAAAATATTCTAAGCTCAAGGGTCCATTCAGCAAGTTTTCTTGAGCTTTCAACCACATCTCTCTGTCTTCTTGAGCATTTGGAGCTGACTTAGGTGTCATCACAACTCTTAGCCCTTAGCCAGTGATACTGAACTTATACATGTCCTAAGGGATGCACAAAAATATTGGTACATCATCGGTATCAGCCAATATCGGCTTTGAAATGAACTATTAGAAGTGGCCAACATGTTATCTTATTTTGCACAGTAAATGAATATTACATGCATTCTATTTCATGTCTCCATCTGCTGGTGGGCCATCATGATAAGAGTATGTATGCATAATATGATAATTCCACCACATAAGAGACCTTATGATCACTAAAATTAGGTGGGGAAAAATGTGAATATAATGATATCCGTATCGGTTATTGGCCAAATGAGATATCATATATTGGCATATTGGATGTCGGCAAAAAATCCAATATCATGCGTCCCTACGTGTCCTGTTGCCCAACTTACAGATTGGGTAACAGGACGTGCAATTGGTCAAGGTGACCGTGCAAGGCACGTCTGGTTGCTCTTATACACTGAGAAGCTATCATTCTAACTGATCAATACAGATTAAATATTAGATTTTTCCCCATGTCTCACACATTTGGAATCAAAAGGGACAGACCTACAGTATCAGTCATTAGTCTGCACTCCCTTCAAAGGTCACCACTGTCAGGAGGATTTGCCATTGGTCATTAAGTGTCAGAATTCACCAAAGTTGAATCCTTGTGGCAGATGAGCTGATCACAGTGATCTCTTCTTGAATTCATGTCTTTTCATTGGTTTTGATGATAATAAGAAAAATGCAGAATACCACTAGCCTTCTTTAAAGCCTCATTGTGTACTTTAACTGTAATTTAATGAACTGGACACACTACAGCCTGTGTAACCAATACTGTGAAATCATCTCCAGTGTCTATGAGGCCTGTTTATTGGTCAGGTTTTCACTTTTTTTAACCCAACAATGCCTCGAAACAACAAAAAAATAGGAGCTTGCATTTTAATGATTGCTTAAATGTTATGTCACATGCTTTGGTCTCACATCTGTCTGCTATTTACTAAGTAGTGAAAGCCATTTAAAGTCCAGAAGAGCTCGAAGATGGGTGTTATTCTACTATACATGCTTTTTGTAGAGTCGTGTCTTCATTTTTATTCTCTATGCAGTCAACACAAGTGTGGAAACGTGTTTTTTTGACCTTATTGACCCTGATGGGAAAAAAAAGAAAGAAAAAAAGCAGGCATAATATTGCTGACTGCACACAGTATTTATATATAAATATGTGTATGATCGATGCTAGCTTTGAAAATAGTTCATGTTTATTTTCAATATTGAACAAATTGACCACTTGTTATAAATTTTGCATTACAGTTTAATATATTGTAAATAAATGATGGTGATTGTTTTAGAATGCATTGAAGGTTGGATTTTTCTGAGTTGAAGTGTTTTGCCGCTCAGTGTCTTCTGGGGGGTATTCCAGGTAGGAGGTTCAACAAACTCTGAGACTAACTCTGAGCTCTGAGTTGACTTACCCTGAGATGGGAAACTCTGAGTATCCTGCTCCAGAACAGCTGATTTGAATTAGTTCAATCAACTCTGAGTAGGTACACCTTGAGTTAAGCACGTGCACAACCACAATAAAAAGCCATCATCAATGGAGCCCCAATACCTCGATTCACCATGGCAACTGGAGAGAAAAAGCGATCAACTTATTTTACACCTGTGGAATTGGAGGTGCTCATGAATACCTTCAGTGAATATAAGTATATATATCATAAAAAAGTAACACAGCTAAAGCTGCCTGAGTCAACGCCTAAGTTTGAATGCACTAGTCCATTAATTTAACATTTAACCACACTTAATTAAAATCGTAGCATACAGATGGAAAGTGGTGGAGTGGTTTTGAATAAAATCTGATTTTCATGTAGGTGCAGTCTCACTGGGGAAAAATGCACTTGGAAGCAGCTTAAAATGAAAAATAAAAATACCATTCAAACAGGTAGGCTATAAGGCATATTTTACTTGGCCGTGATTGTGCCTTTCTTTAGATTTATTCATATTTGATTTATTAAACAAAGTAGCTTAAATAACCTATCATTCAGTGGCTATTTCATTATGTACGGTAGGCCACCAGTAATTTACCCCAAAAAAAAAAAAATACTGTTTCAATTTTCATGTCCTCTTGCCTAATATCCTGCTTAGTAACATTTGAGTTCTACTCAGCCAACAGAAAGAAGGCAGAAGCTGGCAAAACATCACCAGTATCATAGCCTATAAAAAGCCACCGTTTGCAAAAAAAAAAAAAAACACGTAGCGCGATGCACAACAGTTGCTCTGATGAGAGCGCACGTCCGCGGTGTGTCAGATTTGATGTGTGGCCAGAAAATGTAGTTGAGGTAAATGATTGATACTGATGAAAAACGGTACCGTTCAAACAGATATTCATTGGGGAATGACAGCACATCTAAACGGGGTCTGAAGATCCTCTCCCGGCTTAAGGCACTGTGAATTAATTCTGCCTCGATATCGATTGGATTTCCTACATACGGACAACCCATGTCTGTCTGACAGCTTGCTTCAGGTTCAGCAGTAGGGAGGACACAGGTTGAACTCAGCGTTTCTTACAGAAAACCTGCCAGCAAGCAGGTTAGGTTCACAGAGTCAGTTGCCATGGTGATTGACTCGGAGTTTGACTTACCTCTCTTTCTGGAACTGAAAACCCAGAGTTTCCCTCATTTCAGGGTTAACATACTCAGAGTTTTCACTAGAAATGAGAGAAGCTGAGAAACAGCAGCATTGACCCAGTGAATGCCTTAAAGGGACACAAAACCCACTGATTTATTTTTTTTTACTTTGTCTTTTGTCTGTAATTTAGGAAAAATAAGTATTTTGTGCTCAAAGGGGGAGCTATAAGAACTAATAGCTCCCCAGATATTGACACATTTAGCTATAGGCAGCATTATTTCTGTTGGAGAAAAATAGTTTACACAACGACGAAGATAATTCAAAGTGTCAAAGTGATAAATGCAGGCTTTCATGTCAAAAGCACACATCAAAATCTTGCTTTGACAAATGGACTTGTGTGTGACTCCTGTGGATAGATGAAATTTCAATCAAGTGATTCTGACTGGTTTAAAAGGGTTGGTGGTGACTGCTCATCACATGATGAGGACTGACAGCTCATGAAGTCATATGATAAATCCTGCATCCTCCAAAAGAAGTTTTCTCTTGAAGACTTGGTGAAGCTTCTGTTGGCTCCCATTTCCTGAGGTTCATTTCTTGAATGTAAGATGAAGCCATGGTAGCAGTGTGGCTCTATGGATAACAGTGTTGGTCTGTTGATGGTTCCACAACTCTCAGACTGAAATATCTTAACTATCAGATGGATTGGCACTTAATTTTTCTAAAAGATGTTCATGGTCCCCTGTGGATTATGAATAATGATTTTAATGATCCCCAGACTTTTCTCTAGCGCCACCATGAGGTTGACGTTTTGTAGTTCTGAGTGAAATAGCACAGTTATTGGATGAACTGCCATGAAATGCGTTACTTTGTAATTACCTTTCTGACTTTTCAGGTAGCACCGCTGTCACGTCAAAATTTTATTTGTTCAGCACTCTGATTTATAATCAAACACCTGCAGAACTGATGCTGCTCCCATCAGACTCAACTTTGTGTTTCAGTCAGTGGTGAATGAAGTACCTGATAACCATATTTGAGTAAAAGTACTGTTATGTCCCCGGTCAAGGGGAACCTAGACATAACATGATGCAACTCCCCCACTCTTTCCACTCCCAAGAAAGGCCAGTTACACAGTATTTTTAAACAACAAAGAAAGCAGTTTATTTTGTCTTCAGAGGTGAGCAGTGCCCAAAACAACAAACCAAAAATATACTAATGGACAATTTTCCAACCTAAGTTCCTACCGTCCAAAACAAGAGAAAAGAGCTTGGCAATGCCAAACAAAAAGGGCTTCTCACTCTACTGAAACTGTAGTGCTTTATTTACAGTGCTCAACAAAATAATACAAGAAAAACCTACTATTAATCCTAAACAGTAAGATGCTAAACAAAACTCAACTCACCTACTCTAAAATTTATCAAATACCTTTTCTAATTTACAAGGTTATTGTTAAGTTGTAAAAAGAAAAAAAAAATCCGAGACATATTCATTTATTTTTCCCTTTCTCCTGGTCAATGTAGTTAAAGAATAAGATAATCCTGTAGAAATAATAATGATACAGTGAAGCAGAGATGACAGCAGGTGTGTGCAGGTGGGCGAGAGAGGAAGAGAGAGCGGCTGTCCTGATTAGGTGTGAGCGGACAGGTGCGCGTCCTTTTGTCTATGGTCAGTTTGGCGTGCTGCCGCAGTGAGGAACGAGCCGAGGAGAGTTTGGGTGCAACAATGTTCAGATGAGCACAGCGATGCTATCGGTATGTAGACAATCATTATTATTTGTGAATGTATATGATGCGCTAGAGTGGTTTGTGTAGAAGGAGCCCATTCAGCTTTGCCCCGCTCCGTAAGATGTAATTCATTCATTACTGTGTGTGTGTGTGTGTGTGTGTGTTTTAAATGTTTGTTCATTCACGTTTAGTCGCGTTTCTTTTTGTTGATAGCTTGGCGTTTTAATGATGTTTACAAATATAGTTTATTGCGACATGTTCTAATTTAAAACATTAGTGTTGATAAATATATGAATTAATTAATTAGCCTACTAAAACGAACAAATAAGATAAAAATAGTAATGATTAATTCCTTGGTTAATTCCTTTGATATTAAAACATTGTTTATTCACATTTGCTACAGTTCAGGTTTAATAGAAATTTCAATCTTTAGAGAGTGGAAATTAAAGGACCAGATTAAACTTAATTTGATGTGTTGATTGATTGGTGATACTTATAGGCCGTTTACACGTTGCCGGCTATTTTCATAAACGGACATTTCACCGTCTCCGTTTTCAAAAAGATCTTCGTTTAGACTTGCCCATGTATACATACACAAGAGCACGCCAAACCTGTAGGTGGCAGTGTAACGAGAAGCTCAAGCCTTCCATGTATCCATTGTCACCATAGCAACATAGGTCGCACTTTTGACACAGGCGCAAGTTAGGGCGCATACTGTGACGTCGGCTGCCTATAACGCCGTTCATCTCAGTTTACATGCAAACACGCAACCGGAGTTTTCCAAAATCTCCACTCTGGCTGGAGTTTTTAGAAAGACTTGTTTTCAGAGGAGAAATCTCCGTTTGCGTGTAAACGAAGGGCACAATCGAAGGAAGATGTCTCCGTTTATCAAAATCACCGTGTACGTGTAAACGGCCTCTTAGTTGTCCCCTCTATCAATTTGATTCGTGAGTTAGATAATTTGATTTAAGATTAATTAAAATATGCTTTAGTGGAGATTCATTTACCATATTGATATTTTTATTTGATGTCTAATGTGATGGTCTGTTTCATCCAACAGGTTATCAACCTAACCATCACCTACCCCTCACCTACTTGTGTAAATAAAAGACAAATGAGTGGAGCTGAACCGCGTCCTCTGTGTCCTTCTGTGCCATATTGAGCTTCGGCAGGCACTGGGGCAGTAAACCCTGGGATAGCTCAACAGTTACCAAAATACACACACTAGTTTACCAGCATCATACATTTTTGCCTGCAGGTACTTACAAACAATTGCACAAACACAGTCTAATTTCTGGCTCTGTTGGTTGTGCAAGAGTGAAAAAGTGGGGAAGAGCTTCTGTCAGGTGGTGGTTTAAAAATCCCCTGTCTTGCAGTGGGCCAATCCAGTGACAGCAGTCTTTGGACAGCCCAATCAGCACTCACCACCTGCCTTGCAACAACCAATCACACTTCACCACATGCACCCACTCTGAGAGGAGGAGAGAGAACATCTGACAGATCACTGCAGATCAATACAAAGACAACAATACCAAAAGTAATGACCTGGGTCATAAAACCTCCCCACCTGAAAATCAAACATTTAGGCTACACCGAGAAAAAAAATGTTTGATTCAAGACCTAGATAGAGCATCAAGCATGACATTATCAAGACCCTTATAATAACAAATATCAGTGTTGAAGTCTTGAAGAAATAAGGTCACCTACCTAAGTAAAAGTCTTAAAGTAGGCCTATCTGATATTTACTGGACTTAAGTATCAAGTACCTTTATGATATTAAATATAATTAAATATTGAAACTTAAGGGAAATTTCAGTTTATTTCAACCCGTCTCCTATCATCCTAAATTTGTTTCAAGTGACATAGAAATAATAGTTAGCATGTTAGCTGTTAGCCTAGATACAGCCGTAGTGTCAGACCTGTTAAAATGTAAGTGAACGGGCATCCCTTCAAGTGCAAAGTTAGTCCACCAAACAAGCTTTTTTTCCACAAAGACCGCCTCATATCGTTAGGATAAATGTCAGAGAACATATAGAAAACGACATGTAAACGTGTTGTCTTACCTTACCGGTGTGCTGCCATGTTTGTTTACCCCTCGAGCTCTGCTTTCCAAAGTGCAGCCGAAATACACTGAACAAAAATATAAACGCAACACTTTTGTTTTTGCTCCCATTTTTCATGAGCTGAACTCAAAGATCTAAAACTTTTTCTATACATACAAAAGACTATTGTTCACAAATCTGTCTAAATCTGTGTTAGTGAGCACTTCTCCTTTGGCGAGATTGATTGTGGCCTGTAGAATGTTGGTCCACTCCTCTTCAATGGCTGTGCGAAGTTGCTGGATATTGGCAGGAACTGGAACACGCTGTCGTATACGTCTATCCAGAGCATCCCAAACATGCTTGATGGATGACATGTCCAGTGAGTATGCTGGCCATGCAAGAACTGGGATGTTTTCAGTTTCCAGGAATTGTGTACAGATCCTTGCAACATGGGGCCGTGCATTATCATGCTGCAACATGAGGTGATGGTCGTGGATGAATGGCACAACAATGGGCCTCAGGATCTCGTCATGGTGCCATCTGCCCTGAACAGTGAAAACCGGGATTCATCCGTGAAGAGAACACCTCTCCAACGTGCCAGACGCCATCGAATGTGAGCATTTGCCCACTCAGGTCGGTCACAATGACGAACTGCAGTCAGGTCGAGACCCCGATGAGGACGACGAACTGCAGATGAGCTTCCCTGAGACGGTTTCTGACAGTTTGTGCAGAAATTCTTTGGTTATGCAAACCGATTGTTGCAGCAGCTGTCCGGGTGGCTGGTCTCAGGCGATCTTGGAGGTGAACATGCTGGATGTGGAGGTCCTGGGCTGGTGTGGTTACACGTGGTCTGCAGTTGTGACGCCGTTTGGATGTACTGCCAAATTGTCTGAAACACCTTTGGAGACGGCTTATGGTAGAGAAATGAACATTCAATTCATGGGCAACAGCTCTGGTGGACATTCCTGCAGTCAGCATGCCAATTGCACGCTCCCTCAAAACTTGCGACATCTGTGGCATTGTGCTGTGTGATAAAACTGAACATTTCAGAGTGGCCTTTTATTGTGGCCAGCCTAAGGCACAGGCACACCCATTGTGCTGTGTGATAAAACTGAACATTTCAGAGTGGCCTTTTATTGTGGCCAGCCTAAGGCACACCTGTGCAATATTCATGCTGTCTAATCAGCATCTTGATATGCCACACCTGTGAGGTGGGATGGATTATCTCGGCAAAGGAGAAGTGCTCACTAACACAGATTTAGACAGATTTGTGAACAATATTTGAGAGAAATGGTCTTTTGTGTGTATAGAAAATGTTTTAGACCTTTGAGTTCAGCTCATGAAAAATGGGAGCAAAAACAAAAGTGTTGCGTTTATATTTTTGTTCAGTGTAGTATAGATTTACCTTCCTCTGAAAATTACTCAAAACACAGCCATCAACATCTAAACAGCTGGCAACATAAGTGAGTACACCCCACAGTAAACGTGTCCAAATTGTGCCTAAAGTGTCAATATTTTGTGTGCCAACCATTTTTATCTGGCACAGCCTTAACCCTTTTGGGCATGGACTTCACCAGAGCTCACAGGTTGCTTCAGGAATCCTCTCCCACTCCTCCATGATGATATCATGGAGCAGATGGATGTGAAGACACCTTGCGCTACCCCACCTTCAGCTTGAGGATGTCCCACAGGTGCACAGGTGAGTTTAGGGCTGGATACATACTTGGCCAGTCCATCACCTTCACCTTCAGCTTCCTCAGCAAGGCAGTTGTCATCTTCTAGGTGTGTTTTGGGTCATTATCATGTTGGAAAACTGCATTGCGGCTCAGTTTCTGAAGAGGGGCGATCATGCTCTGCTTGGAATTCATGTTTCCCTAAATGAACCGAGCTCCCCAGAGCCGGCAGCACTCATGCAGCCCCAAACCATGACCTACAGTCAAGTATAGTGGTGGCAGCATCATGGTTTGGGGCTGCATGAGTGCTGCCACCACTATACTTGACTGTAGGCAAGGGACAGTTGTCTTGGTGCTCTTTCAGCATGTGTGGCACCTTGGTGAAGAGCACCAAGACAACTGTCCCTTGTCTACAGTCAAGTATAGTTGTGGCAGCATCATGGTGTGGGGTGTACTCACTTATGTTGCCAGCTGTTTAGATGTTGATGGCTGTGTTTTGAGTAATTTTCAGAGGAAGGTAAATCTATACTGCTATACAAGCTGTACACTGACTACTTTAACTTATATCAAAGTGTCATTTCTATAGTGTTGTCCCATGAAAAGATTTAATGAAATATTTGCAAAAATAGGAGGGGTGTATTCACTTATGTGAGATACTGTATTTATGTTAAATTGCACCGCCCCTATGAAATGAAATGAAATCAAATGCCTCCCCAGACCATCACTGACCCACCACCAAACGGTCATGCTGGATGATGTTACAGGCAGCATAACGTGCACTACGGTGTCTCCACACTCTTTCACGCCTGTCACATGTGCTCAGTATGAACCTGCTCTCCTCTGTGTAAAGCGGAGGTCTGTGTTTTCGGGAGGCACAGCAGGCTCTTCATCATGTAACTGTTGTCTTTTTTAGATTTTGGTTTTAAAAAAAAGTGGCCAGATGTTTTCAGGGATTATCACTAGAGGCTGCCTCTTGTACTGGGTTTTTCTCTGTCATCATCTCATCATAGTCAAAAGTAAGGTGGTGTTTAATTTTCTTCCATGCAGCTGGCAACTGTGCATCTGCAGTAGAGGTGCTCCTCACACATTCTCCCCCCTCCACACTCAATCCTCACATTTAGGACAGAGTTGTAAGGAAGGTATAAATGGCAATGTAGCAAAAATAAAAAGTAGATAACTGGCCCCAAAATATATTAAAGTAAAGAGGAGTAGTAGTAGTAGTAGTAGTAGTAGTAGTAGTAGTAGTTTAAGAAGTACTTGTTTCTTGACTCATTACTGTTTTTCAGAGTCTTGCTTTCTACAGTACTTGCCATGGCAATTACATAATGAATAAGGCTAGACAAAACTGTGTTTATGGCAAATAAACTATGGTTAAGGAATGATTAGGCAACTAAAATGCTTAGTTAACATGAGGAAAAGATTGTGCTTACAGCTAATAAAGAGGCAAACATTCTATGCAGGTCTATGAAATGTGAACGTCCATCTTCTGTATGAAAGTCTAACATGCTACACACCCATTCACAATGCTGACCTTCACATTCTTAAAGGACTAGTGTGCAGGATTTAGGGGATATATTGGCAGAAATAGAGTATAAAATGATAAGCATGTTTTCTTCAGTGTATAATCACCTGAAAATAAGAATTTTTGTGTTTTTGTTATCGTAGAATGATGCGTTTATATCTACATAGCAGTTCCTCATCTATGGAGATAACCTTGTTACACGGCATGTTTCTACAGTAGTCCAGAATGGACAAACCAAACACTGGTTTAGATAGGGGCCATTTATGTTTTTGCGTCAGCCATCGTATTTAGCAGCCCCTCTGTGACGAGAATGTCTGAAAAGATTTTTTATGTGAAATTGCTTTATTCATTGATTTTATCAGTTTAAATCACCTGGGATCTCATTTATAAACCTTGCATGCACACAAAACGAGGCCTGAAAGAGGCATATGCCACTTCATATGCAAAAGTTGTGATCTATTAAAATAAACTTGATGGGAGAATGTGCGCACCTGTAAGAAAACTGACCCCTGTGTACAAACATTTTGGAGACCTAGGAAATTGGCAAAGCAGATGGTGAGGTGGTGAATTGAAGCCAGATTTCAGAAGAGGAATTATTATACCTATAATGATATCTCTTATACATTAAATTTTGCTTCATATTACAATGTTAGATACACTTTATCATTAACATTCCAGCTGTTTTATTTGTGCTTGTGAGCCATAACTTTTCCATAAGCACCTTTTAATTGAATAAATGATAAGCCAACACAAATCTCATATGGAATTCCACTCATTATTTCATCAGCGTTGTCTGACCATCACATCCCCAACCTCCACAGTGCAGAGGAGAAGGCTGGACTATGTGCTGCTGACAATCGTGGTCAGCTGTGGAGCGCACTGCAGCTGGTGAAATGCACACATCAAAGCATTCAGTAATTGCAAAAAATGTTAATAACCACTTCTAATACTGCAAATAGGCTATATATATATATATCACCAAGTGCGACATTTGTTTTCAAACCATTTTTTTTTCTAAGATCACTGCAGTGAACATGACTGTGCATGCACAGAACACACTGGAGACATCGCTGTGACTACACACACTCTGCGCTGGTGCTGTCCGTGGTGCTTTACACAAGGACCGCCAGGATTACAGCACCCCTCCAAGCGCCGCAGTCCCGCTGGCTGGCGTGGTCGCTGTTGAGATTACATTCATTTTTTATTATTGACAAAATGTTTTTTTAGTGACCGTATGAATGGTTTCGTTTTCAAATAAATATTTGGAAACGAAAATGTATGTTTTGGTGTACTTTTACAGAGTTTTGCAATATGTCCTGTATGTATCAAAATGTATAACTTTCAGCAGCGGTCGGAGGTATAAATGCTCAGAAGTCTAGTGTGTTTCATTTTTGTAACTTATAGGCTTCAGAAAACATACAAGACACATTTTTAGGAAAAGTCATAGGAAGAGAAGCTTGTAGGTTTTATCTACACAGAGTTATCTGCATTATAAAAACCGTCGTGGCAGCTCTAGGACAAGTGCACTTACATTGATCACTTCCATAAAATAAAACGAGAAACTGGATTGAAGATTGAAAAAATTGTTAAAATTAAATTAGGGAACTGATCACAGATGCATTGTGTCTGTGTGTTTTTACATCTATTGTTGCTTTTAATTTGCAGCTATACTTTTAATGAAGCTGACATGTCATGACAGTCAAGCACCCCCCGGGATTCCGGGATTACGGCAGCCAATCAGCGTTGAGCTGCAAGCAACAGGACCCAGCGAAATACCGCTCCAGATGAGATTTCTCATCTCAGGCGATGAGCGAAAAATCACTCTGTCGCTATCACTCGGAGCCCGAGCGATTTTTCTCCCGGACGAATATACGCTCAATCGCCCATTTGCATTGACTTTGTATCTAAACTCGGCGCGAGCGGAAAAAAAAAAAAACAGGTCCAGTGTGAACACACCTTGAGTGTTTTCATTTGTTTTCCACAAGGAAAGTGGATCTTCCTCAGCACTGATTTGTGACATTCTGTCATATAACTGACACTCATCTTTCTGCTTATCACTTGGGGAGAGAAGGACTCCAGGAGCTGAGGTGGCATCACTGCCTTTTTTTTCTCCTTGAATACTTGAAAGCAGCAGTCTTAAGTCACCCTTTGGCTTTTGTAGTGTAATATTTACTGAAGTGGGTATACTGTACCTTTAAGCTGAACTTTAAAGACACGTGTTGAAGCAATGTACTCAGTGCACTGACAAATCACACACTGGTTTATTATTTTATGTATTCTTATGACACACACACTCACTGAGCGTTTAAGTATTGTGGTGGAGAAGTACCTAGGCATCATTTCTAAAAATAGCATGAGGATGGGCTCCGAAGCACTGGTGGAAAGTTAGGGGAATTACAGCTTGTCCTGATATGACCCTGGTAAGAGGAGGCGGTCTTAGATTGTCCAGGAAAACATTACGAGTACAAGTAAAGAGGTGGGGTCTAGGATGAAAGGAGAAAAAGTGAAGGCTCAGCAGAAATATGACACCGTTATGGTGGTAGGATGAAAGGAAAAAAGTGGAAACTCAGCAGAAACGTGACATCATTACGATCTGAGCCAAGTGGGAAGGATTAAGAAAGAGACGACTCAGAAGAAGAAAATCTTCACAATAAATACGAGTGTGCAAACAAAGAAATTTCAGTCTTGCTCCGGAGCTTGACTCATTGAGTTGTGATGTGTTTGTTGCCTGCGAGCACATTAAACTCAGTTGCATCTGATTCTATGTGTCTCCAGTGATTTTTTTTACCTCTGAGTATTTGAGTTTTTGATATCTAGAAGAAAACAACGAAAGTCCGTTTGAGAAGAAAGGAACGAGGTCGCGAGCTTTCTGGCCCAGCTCCCGACCATTGGATTTATGCTTGTACACTTTTTTGATGGCCTGTCTAGGGCCTGTCAACAAAGCATAAAATAGTCAACTTAAGGCAAAGCAAACCCACCACCCCAAAAACAAAACACAAATGGGGTAACGACATTACATAAATGGGATATTAAAATAGCTTAGCATCATATAGTTAACATAAAAGTTACATCTGCATTCTTTATGAACAGATTGCCTTTAAATTTCCAGAGTTTCCCCCAGTTCACATTTCTCCAAGAATGAAAGAAAGGGGTTCCAGGTCTCATGAAATCTGGCTGATTTCTTTTTCACTGTGTATGTTAATTTTTCTAGGACAAGACATGTTGATAGCTCTTTCAGCCAACGACCAACGGAAGGGCTTTTAACATCCTTCCAACAAAGAGAGATCAAGCATCTAGCCTGTACTGGACGTAAGTCAGTCATTTTCTTCTCTTTGCTGTTTAGTGTACAGTCCTCTGGGTACAAATTAAGAATGCAAAGTTCAGGGCAGTCAGGGACTGGGTTCAACGTCATTTGAGGAATACATTTCATGACTTCATTCCAGAACTTTCGTATCTCAGGGCAATTCCACAAGCAGTGAAGTAAGGTGCCTTTTTCTGTATTGCATTTGACACAGATATCAGGAATATTTGGATTCATCTTATTCGGTCTAACTGGACATATGTCCTCATAATCCAGTTGTTCTGGATCAGTTTGAGATGGGTATTTATTGTTAGGAGTTGAGCTCGTGAGCATATATCACTCCAGTCTTCCTCTGAGATATCTTTTTGCAGGTCCTGTATCCACTGGGTTCTCTTATGCTCAGTAGAGTCTTTATGATTTTTAACCAGTATTTTATAGAGTAAGGATATTTGACCCTTGCCAATGCATTTATTCACTGCTAGATTTTCTAGTATGGACAAAGGAGGTTGTGTGTTAGAATGCGTCTGTGAGTAAATGAAACTCCTTAGCTGTAAATATTTGAAGAGGTTTGTCCGTGGTATACCATATTTGTTTTTAAGTTCTTCAAATGGCACCAGTTCGTTCTCCTTGTATAGATCCATAATTTTATAGATGCCTTTTGTTGCCCACATTTTAAAGCCTTAGTCTTTTTTGCCAGGGGAAAAGCTATCATTCCCCCATATTGGTAAAAAGCATGAAAATGAAGTAGATTTGCCCAAAAATGATTGTACATTGTGCCAGACACTAATTGTGTTTATCTCAAAGGGATTGTCAGTGAGCTTTTTTAGTTTTTTGACAGGTGCAGAGTATAAATAAGTGTCAAGTTGTAGGCCTTTGGTGCAGGTTCTTTCGATTTGTACCCGTGGTAAGTAAGGTTCGGGCGAGAACCAGTACATTGCAGCTCTAAGTTGAGCAGCCCAGAAATACCATTGTAAATTGGGTAATTGTAACCCTCCTCTCTCATATGGCAAATAAAGAAGTGATAGTCGCAACCTTGCCCTTCTGTTATTCCAAATAAACTCTGTAAACATTTGCTTCATTTTTGAAAAGAACTGTGATGGTGGGGGTAAAGGGATAGATTGGAATAGATATAACAATTTTGGCCTGAAAACTTTCCAAATGTGTCAGTTAAGTTGGTTAGATTATAAACTGAGTTGCTTAGGTCTGTTAGAAGTAAAAGGGTGTTGTCTGTGTACATTACAATACGATGTTCTATGTCCAATATTCTTATGCCTGAGACTGTGGGGTGTGATCTCACCGCTATTGCAAACGGTTCCATTGCCAAAACAAATAACATTGGGGAGAGAGGGCACCCCTGGCGGGTACCTCTTGAGAGCTTGAAAGGGGATGAGTTTAAATGGTTGGTGGAGACCTCTGCCATTGGGTCAGTATAAAGTATCTCTATCCATTTTCCAAATCGAGATAACACATCAAATAGATATCTCCACTCCACTCCGTCGAATGCTTTTTCAGCATCTAAAGACAGAATGGCAGTATCAGGGGCCCCCTCCCTCGCGTGTATCACATTCAGCACCCTTCTGACATTATGGAAGGCCTGACGGTTTTTCACAAAACCATTCTGATCACACATCCACAACCTCTGCAGCGCAGAGGAGAAGGCTGGACTGTGTGCTGCTGACAATCGTGCTCAGCTGTGGAGCGCACTGCAGCTGGTGATCACAGTCAGAAGCACCGGTTCCAATCTTCTAGCTATGACCTTAGCAATAATCTTAGCATCAGTGTTAAGCAACAAAATAGGTCTATATGATGTGCAATTGGTAGGTGACTTATCAGGTTTCAAGATAAGTGTTATAAGCGCACTCCTCAGGGAATCTGGGAGATGACCCTGTTAAAAGGCCTCTTCATACATTGCTAAAAGAGGTCCTATAAGTTTATCTTAAAATATCTTGTAGATGTCAACTGGGAGACTGTCAGCACCAGCGGTTTTACCTCTCCTCATATTGGTAATGGCATCAGCAATTTCTGAAGCATCCAACTTATCATCCATATACTTTTTAAAATCATCTGTTATAGAAGGAATACAGAGACCATCCAGGAACTCAGTCTGTCTCTCCAAATTTTCTCGGGATTCCGATGTGTATAATCAGTTTACAATAAGTGGTAAAAATTTTGTTAATTTCCTGAGGGTCCGTCGATATTGTCCCATTCTATGTTTGAATTGCATTAATTGCCCTGTCTGCATTCAGTTTCTTAAGACGCCAGGCCAACAATCTTCCTGGTTTTTCACCTTGATCATAGTAACTCAACTCTTCATATTGGGTTCTAAGAGACATTAATTCTTGTTTTATTTTTGTGGAGTCATCTAAAAACGTCTCTCTCTCCAGTTGTCTAATTTTGTGATCAAGCTCAGTCATTTTCAGCTTGAATTTGTTTGTTTTTGAACTGGTATAAGATATTATCATGCCTCTGATGTACGCCTTAAAGGTCTCCCACCTGACAATAGCAGAGGTCTCATCTGCATTTATGTTGAAAAATGTCTCAATTTGCACCTCTAAGAAAAGCAGAAAATTTGAATCGGAAAGCCATCTGGGATGAAATGTCCATCTAGGGGTGGCTTTAACCAGCCGTTTAGCTTTTCTTTTTTTTTTTAAAGATATTTTTGGGGGCATTTTTAGCCTTTATTTGATAGGACAGACAAGCTTAAAAGGGGAGAGAGAGGGAGTGACATGCAGCAAAGGGCCATAGGCTGGAGTCAAACCCAGGCCACTGCGGCAACAGCCTTGTACATGGGGCGCCTGCTCTGTCACTAAACCACCAATGCCCTAGCCCTTTAGCTTTATATATAAGTGAGGTAGGAGAGTGGTCTGATAGTAATATACTGTTATAGTTACAATCCACCACAGAGAGGGACATGGAACTGGAAATAAGAAAATAATCTATGCGTGAGTATGATTTAAAAAGGGGAGAGTAACAGGAAAATTCTAATTTATCAGGGGTCACACAAGTTCAGATCATTTATATACTCTAACAGTTTCTTCCTACTCTGCACATGAGAAGAGTCCACCCCAGATGAACGGTCTAATTTAGGATCTAAAGTGCAGTTGAAGTCACCTGCTATAAGACCTTTCCCTGGGAGAGAAGCTATTAATAAAAATACATTTTCAAAGACTCTGGGGTTATCATCATTTGGGGCATATACATTAATCAAGTTAATCTTTTCATTTATTAATGTGCCTGAAAATCAGGTATCTTCCCCCTATATCACGGATTATGTTGTCCACCTCAAAGGGTACAGATCTATGAATCAGGATCATCACACCTCAGGTGTGTGATAGGTAAGAAGCTGAGATTACTTGACCTGGCCTTGTCCTCTTTATCTTTATCACTTCATCTGACAATGGATGGGTTTCTTGGAGAATTATAACTGATGATTTAAGTTGTTTGAACCTATTAATTACTTGCTTTGTTTTAGCCAACTTAACCAAGCCTCTAACGTTCCGGGACGTGAACGTTAAGTTAGCATTAGAAATCATACAATACAAAATCAAATATAAGAAATAAAAGCCATGCCATAGATGTAATGAAAATAAGCACCGATGTATCTGTAAACTGTAATCTTGTTCTTAAAGTAACTAGATCGTATGTCGTTATCCCACTCTTTAAAATAAAATGTACATTTATAAACCCCTAAATTAATCCCTTCACTATCTCCCTAAATGAGACAGCATACCTTCCCTGGTAACATTAAGAGCGAACTAGGTGCTCAACCGATCCACTAATAACGAGGAGCAGATAAGAACTGGAGAGTCACAAAGTGAACAAACAAGCCCTCCGCTTACAATCAGCTTAATGCAATAAGCGAACAAATTAAATACATGTGTGTATCTGTTTAGTATGTAATTTTAAAACCACGTCTGTAAACAGTACTATAAAGTACAATTTCACCAAAAAGAGTCGGGGCATAACCCATCATTACAAATTAAACACCAGTAGCTGTGAAAAAGCATCAATACAACTTGTATGAAACAGACAGTACCTTTCCTCAATAGGTGAAAAGCAATGTTCCAAGTTGAATGTTCACATCGTCGGCTGCCGCTGAAAAGTTCAGTCACTGACAGTGGTCATCCTGGTGTAATCTCTCATGTCGGGGCCAGCCAGCTAGATTTTCAGTTCGTTAATGAAAGCTTCCACACCCACAGGGTCGGCGAACACATGAGGTTTCCCTTCGTGAAGCAGTCTGAGTTTAGCAGACGTTGTTTAACATCATTAAAATGCTTCCAGTTCGGTGGAGATGTCCTGGAAAAACATGGCATGTTGGCCTTCAAACATAATCTTGCCTTTCTTTCTGGCTGCCTGCATGACTCGGATCTTGTCTTGAAAGTTTAAGAACTTCAAAATGATGACTCGCAGTGTTGTGGATTGTGGCGCCCCTGGCAGCCTGTGAGCTCTTTTGATAATCAGTGGTGTAGGGAAGGTCTCTGCTCCCAGGATGTCAGGTAAACACTTTTCCAGAAAAGCAGTTGCATTGCCTTGTTCAACTTTCTCCGGGAGATTTACCAGTCTAAAATTGGAATGGCGGTTCCTGTTTTCCAGATCATCTATTTTGGAGGTGAGCTCACACACCTGTTTCTCCAGTGCCGCGACTTTGGTTTTCTCACCGGCAAGAGCATCCTCCATGTCACCGATCCGGTCCTCTGCTTGCCCCAGTCTCCCTGAAAAGTCTTTGAAGTCCGACTTAATCCCATTTATTGCTGCTAGAACTCAGCAGTCAAATTTGGAGCCAAAGTCGTTTTTCAGTGGCGATTGCTTCCAAAATCCCTGCTGCTCCTGGAGCTTGCATGTCAGTAGTTATCATGCTAGCATCTTCCCCTGTTTCCTCAAGTTGGTCTGTCTTGTTCTGAGCCTTTTTCTGATTGCCCGAGGCAGTTTTGGATGGTCTGGATGACATATCTTGGTTACGGATACACTTAACTTTAGTTTGGAAAAAGTACGTGTTCACTTTTAACACAGGATAATTTCAATTTAGCCGATATTGACAGAGAGAGTAAAGTTGCAACCAGTGTTCTTTTGGTGTTCTCTCTCTCCTCCAAAGAACACCGGGCGGCGGGGGGTGTGACCAGCCTGGCAATCCGATTTGCCAGGCTGGTCACACCTCTGGGATACTACCAGCTGATAAAGACACGTCATGACGCACGTCAGATGATGCTTCTGAAGAAGACTGCAGTGACAGTCGAAACATGTCAAGGTAAACTACATCTCCTTAAAAACGTATTGTCTGAAAAAAAGAAACCTTTCTACACTGAATCTAGTTTGAGTAGACAAAATGAACCTATTTACACACAAAATTCTAATTAGTGTTTTCTTCAGTACAGGTGAACGTTTGTGCCAAATTTGAAGAAATTCCCTCCAGGTGTTTTTGAGATATCACATTCCCAAGAATGAGACAAACAAGGTCACAGTGACCTTGACCACCAACCTTTAACCACCAAAATCAGTTAATCACTGAGTCCACATGGACATTTGTGCCAAATCTGAAAAAAATCCCTCAAGGTATTCTCGAGATATGATGTTCATGAGAATGAGACAGACAAGGTCACAGACCTTGACCTTTAACCTATGACCACCAAAAATTAATCACTTCATGGCTTAGGTCCAAATAAACATTTGTGCCAAATTTGAAGAAATTATCTTGAGGTGTTCTTGAGATATCTCATTCACAAGCACGCGATAGATGGGCGGACAACCCGAAAAAATAATGCATCCAGTCATGAAAAAAATACAGATTATTTGTGTGTGAACAGGATCATTAAGATGTCAGTTCACACAGTGTGATTTTGAAACATCGTTATAGTCCATTAAACATCTAAAACAGGCTCATATTAGTACAGATGAGAGTTTGCATACATTTATATTCTACACTCATAAAGACCATTTCAGTGATTATTGTGCACAAGCTAGGATGTCTCTTTCCTCTGCTAGGTCATTCCCAATAAAAATGAAGTGTACTGACATACCTTTCAGTGTACTTCATATTCACTGTAAGCAGTTATCTCTAATTTTCAGGTAGACCATGTCAAACATTTTGTAATGAGCTAATGTTTTTGTGTGACAGTAAAGTTGTTAAATATTTTTATCAACCTCTTAAGAATTTGACAGCTCATCCGTGCTTCCTCCCAGGGTTTTATCAGATGAATAGGGTATATAAACAACTGTTGTATTTGCTGTGTTTAAGTGGTTTACTCATATGACCTGTGGTTAGAAAGCAACGCTGCTTGCCGTTCCATTGCTGCAGGTATTTCAAGATACAACCACCACAGCAATTTAATAAATGCTTCTGTCAGACAAAAACAAACAATTATAACTCACCTATGAAGTGTTTTTATAATCCATGGATCAATATTATGCCAACAAATCTGCTGCTCATACAATCCTCACACATGCCCAAAGGTCCACATGATTTAAATCCACCCAAAAATTTAGTCTAAACCAATTATTGCATTCACAGATATCCACAAACTACTGTACTGTTAGGAAATTTCAATTGTTCATATTTCTCCTCTTACTTTATGCATAACTCCTGTTTGCATGTATGGGTACGTCCCAAGTTCCTTAAAATTACTGCTAACCACCTAACCTAGCCACCTTACCTAACTGTTTAGTCCCTCCCACTTAGGAAAACATGCAAGGAGTCAGGAGTTAGGAGTGAGGAGTGAGCATCGCTGATAAGAGACATGAGACGGCCTTACTCTGAAGCGTCATGTAACGCAACGTCCTTTTCTGATGATGGCGGCACAGCTGGATCTGCTGCATAATGGAACAAGCGTTTGGCGTACATCCCAAGTCACATTATATTCGCTGATCAAAGCCTCACAGGGCTTTACAGCATACAACATCCCTCTGTCCTTAGGACCCTCACAGCTGACCAGAAAAAATTCCCCCAAAAAACCCTTTAACGGGGGAAAAACGGTAGAAACCTCAGGAAGAGCAACTGAGGAGGGATCCCTCTTCCAGGACGGACAGACGTGTCATAGATTTCGTACAGAACAGATCAGCATAATAAATTAACAGTAATCCATATGACACAATGAGACAGAGAGCGAGACAGAGAGACAGAGACAGAGAGAGATGCAGGACAGACGGTAATGACAGTAGCTTACAACAACATTAATGAAAGTAATAATTCATTCATTCATTCATTCATTCATTCATCTTCTAACAGCTTCATCCTCTTGAGGGTCGCGGGGGGGCTGGAGCCTATCCCAGCTAACATCGGGTGAGAGGCAGGGTACACCCTGGACAGGTCGCCAGACTATCGCAGGGCTGACACATAGAGACAGACACGCTCACATTCACACCTACGGATAATGTAGAGTTATCAATTAACCTAGTCCCCAATGTGCATGTCTTTGGACTGTGGGACTTGCTGTGAGGTGACAGTGCTAACCACCACACCACCGTGCCGCCCAAGTAATAATATTAAGTAATATTAATATTAACTAGAACTGTACGCAGTTATGAACGGGGGCCAAGCCTCCCCGTGCAACTCGGCCCCCGTGCCCCACGGAGCCCACGGAAATCGTCCCCGAAGCACGACGGGCTCAGGGCGAGCGCAGGGACGTGGGCCAACATCCGAGCAGCGGTATTTGCTGTAATGGGAAATGTGCCAGAAGTGTGAAAGGCTGAATGTGTGGCAATTTGGATTTATTGTAATAAATCACGCCCACTTTGACCAATTATTACTTAACTTTATGTACGGCCTCAGGAGTGACCCCACATCACACTCACCAAATTTTGTTCAAATCTTGTACTTGAGACTTGATGTTTGTGGGTTGTTTGTGTGGCCTCCCATTAACCGATTTGCACCAAATTTGGCACAGAGCCTCTGGATGACCTCCAGAACAAGTGAATTAAGTTTGATGTTAAAAGCATTTACTTTGACCAAAATATGAAACAATATGTGTTTTTTAGTTAGCAAAAAAGTTTGTTTGGTTATAATTAGCGCATTTTTTGGAGTGCCAAAATTCTTTTGATAACTTTTGATCGGACACATCTGGAGATTCTATGTGCAAAGTTTCACACAGATGGCGCTTAAACTATAGGAGTAGTTCGAAAAAGTAGGTTTTGGATGTGTGGTGACTTAGGAAGGGAAAATTGCAGCAGAAGTGGGCGGGGCCTATGTCAGAAAACCAACCTCTATTCAGGAAATACATTGCATTGATGTCCATGAATGTGTTGTTTAAAATGTGGAAGTTACAGGCAAAATCAGATTTGCATCTGTTATAGCGACACCTATAGGCCGATTTGCACCAAATTTGGCATAGAGCCTCTTTCTGACCTCGGGAACAAGTGACTTAAGTTTGATGTTGAAAGCATTTATTTTGACCAAAATATGAAACAATATGTGTTTTTTAGCTAGCAAAAAAATAGTTTGATTATAACTAGCACATTTTTTGGAGTGCCAACATTCTTTTGATAACTTTTGATCAGACACATCTGGAGATTCTATGTGCAAAGTTTCATGCAGGTGGTGCTTAAACTGTGGGAGGAGTTCGAAAAAGTAGGTTTTGGACATGTGGTGAATTAGCAAAAACAATGTGCAGCAGAAGTGGGCGGGGCCTGTGTCAGAAAACCCAGCTCTATTCAGGGAACACATGGATATAATGTTTATGAATGTGTCATTTAAAATGTGGAAGTTACACGCAAAAACGCGTTTGCATCCATTATAGCACCACCTAGTGGAGCCTATGCACAATTTTTGGTATGGAAAATCTGCGTCCCATTCTATATGTACCCTATAAATTTCACAGCCCTCAGCATAATAGTTCAGCTGTAGTAAATGTTTGTTGTTTATCCTATAATAAGCCACGCCCACATTGACCAGTCATGACCACTTTCAATATATGGCCTCAGGAATGGCCCTACATCCTGCTGACTGAATTTCGTAGAAATGGGTGTAGCCGTTTAAGAGATATAAACTTCCCATATTTGTAGAGCCTCCTAGTGGCCAATATTCGCCAAATTCGGCTCATACCTTCACAGTGTCATGCCAACTAAGGATCTGAGATTTGGTGTTGATATGATTAAGTTTGACTGAGATATGCAACAGTTTACATTTTTATAGCTAGCTACACAAATTTGTTCATTAATAATTTGCGGAATTTTTGACGGAGCAAAATTATTTTGATAATTTTTGATCAGGTCCAGGTGAAGATTGTACGTGCCAAGTTTCACGCAGATCAGACAAAATGCCAAGGAGGAGTTCAAAAAAGTAGGTTTTCCAGTTTTTGCGATTTTGCGAAAAGAAAAAAAAATTATAGGCAGAAGTGGGTGTGGCCAATTGCAAAGTGTTTCAGATCTATTCAGAGAATCTGGGGATATAACATTTTTGAATGTACGACATACGGTGTGGGAGTTATAGGTGCGTTGACCTTGGTTATAGTGCCCCCTGGACATATGTAGTTTTTTGCGTCTGAGGTACGTGCAGGGGTCTGGACCAACCCTCCAAATTGCACCACCCTCTCTTGTACGGTTTAGCCTGCTGCACCACTTTTATCAACGGAAGAATAAAAATAGAGAAAAAACTATAAAAATCTTTACAAAAACAATACGGTTCCTAGCACCGCTGGTCCTAGGAAACGTGTCTGCTTGCATATGCGTTCCCCGAGGCCCCTCGGACTTGGCTCCCTAATAATTAATAACATTATTCCACTTACATGACATGCAGGACAATTAATAATGGGCAAATGTGTGTGTGTGTGTGTGTGTGTGTGTGTGTGTGTGTGTGTGTGCGCGTGTGGTGTTATATCAACACGTGTGATTCTGGACATGAGCAGCTGCACATCACCGACAGTCCGTTGAACAACAGGTTGTGAATGAAATAAACTTAATTACAACATGACAGTCTTGCAGGAAATATCATTAACGTTACTCTTTGTAGTCACGTAGGCATGTGAATTACAACGTTTCATTCCAAAGAATGCATGTAACGGGTACACTTGCGCTGTTCCTCCGCCATCTCGTTCAAATGAGCCAGATGTAGGGGGCGGGTATTTATACGTCAGGGCCTCAAGCTGAAAAAGACTTCCTGTTAGGAACCTCTCGTGTTACCTTACTCATCGCACCTAACAGTTCCCTCCTAACTCCTAATGCTAACTCCTTACTGGCAGGAATAAGAGACATGAGACGGCCTTAAAGATGGCGGACCTCGAACGACTTCCGGTTCAAGTAAGGAGTTAGGAGTTAGCAGTATAAAATAAGAGACTTGGGACGTACCCTATGTTTGCTGAATCCTCACCATCAAAATGGTGGCTGAACTCTGACATTTTGATTGACACCTCACTTGAGCCAATAGGAGCTTCCATGCCTGCCCCATTGCCTGTAATAGCTAACGAGAGCCTGTGTTGAGAGGAAGGGCCTGCCACACTACCTCATGTTACAGAGCCAATGAATAGTTATATCGATTCAATCATCAACGATCGATTACATCAATGCAAAATGAAAACATCAATCTATATCCTTATCTTTAGGATACCCTTTTAACGCTGTGTCACCATCAAACAGCAGCAGCAGCTGAGAGAAAGACAATGAGGATAACTTTATTTATCAGCATAAGTCCGCAGTGTGGACATGTTTTGCATTGCGGAGAAAATACAGTTCAACAGACAGAATGCATGCTGTATGTAAACAATGGCGTTAGGTGATAAAACACAACATACCTGCATGGATTGACATCTCACTCTGCTAACTTCCCACTATACAGCAACATTAGCCGCTCAGTTTCAACAATGTTGGGCTGAAATAAATGTGCATGCAGGCTGAAATTCAAACTTGCTGTTCTGTTGGAAGATGTAGTGACTTAAACCAACCGTGAGCAAGAGCAATAATAATGTTACATGTAATTTGTTCAGCAATGAGTAGAGGAAAAAAGTCTGCTAGAAGCTAAGCTAATTTATGCAACGTAAACATGCTTAAGCTAATAATGTGTGACTAGCAAAAACAATTGTTTTGTCTTTAAACCTTGACACTTATTACTGAGCTGAATTTGATACTTTAGTTGAATGATCTTGTTGTGTTATGGCTGTTTGGAGAAGTTTGCCTTCAGAGCTTCAGACCAAAAGTAAACTTTACTGCACTCATTATTTATGTGTTGTTTTTACATTTTGTGGCCAAAAGCAAAAAAAGAACGGGATGGCAGCTTCACTGTAACCAATTGTTTTAAATGGGCAAATGATATTGTCTCCTATTGATCGCAGGCTCCTGAATCACATTGAATTGAAATTGTATCATGGCAGACTTTGTTATATAGGCAAATATCGTATCTTTGTCCAAAGAATTGATACAATGTCGTATGTGATGAAACTGGGGATTTACACCCTTTATGGCTTATGGGTTTTGTATTCAGTGACACTCCTCACCTCCAGAGGAGTTTTTAGCTCTTTGTTGGCATTACAGACTGTTATAAATGTACATTAATGATAAACAGATGGCTCCACTGTTGTCTTAAGGGAAACAAAAACAGTTTTTCAATTTAGGTTTTCCAGAAGTGTTTTTATATACAGTAAGCTCGTAAATAGAAATTTCTGCCTGTGTTGATTGGTTTTTCACTCATAGTCGCACATTCAGTACATTGTTTTAACCACTTTATATAAAAACCACAAGGAACAAACCTTAGAAAAACATGCATAAAATGTTTATTTTCTATGATAATATCTACTTTGAATTTAGACTAGGTAAAACTTCATGATATGATCCCATTGTGTTTTCCAGCTAATATCTATATAGAAAATATTCAGGCAAAGATGAAAAAAAGAACAACTTTTGTGTCACTGTGTTGAAACTTCTACAACTCTGTGACAGGAGTCCTTACAGTAATTGTGACTGCTGGGGAAAAACTTCAGTGTTACCGCTCAAATGAGACCATGTATGTACATGTACTAAAGATGGAACAATAGCAGCTTTGAGTTTACTTTCGGTATGCCTTGGGTAGGCGCTTTAGGTGAATTTTACAAGGAATGTATAAGTAAATAATAGATCTAAAAAAAATATACATAAAATACATCACATAATGACTGAAGGACATCCTGAGGACCAAAGAAAATGCCTTTAACTGGGACAAGTGACCTTGAGTCTTTAAGTTTTTCAGTTCCATCCTAAAGCCTTAAGACTGTGTGTCACCTACAAACTCTCAGAGCTGTTGGAGGCCATGCCAAACATCTGCTCTGTGTGTGTGTGTGTGTGTGTGTTTGAGGGGGGGGGTCTGTTATAGACTTTTATGAAGTGCTCAAAGTGTCCTTGAAGGACAGCAGAGTGAGTCCTGAGATGTAATCTTTCTTTGCTGATCAATACTCAATCTAATATTTTGATATGTGTGCGGAATGTGCTCTGCATTTTCTCTTTCATTCACTCTCTGACTTCAGAGAGCAGACAAAGTCATTCATGTTTGATTGGTTATATGCAACCTTTCTTCACTCTAATTGTATCACAAACTATAAACCTATTAAGAAAGGTGATTCCAGTAGGCATGTGCAGTATATTTATTTGTCAGACTGGCACCTCATTAAAGGGACATTGTGTAACATTTTCAGTTGTTTATTGGCAAAAATTGATGTCTGCATTCATAAATATGTCATCACGTGTATTATTACCTCCACCAATAATCTGACTTATTCTCGTAAAAGGAGAATTTTGGATTCGTTTGTACATTGTGTGGGTAAGTCGTCTGAGGTGTTCCATAACGTTTCGCCATCTTGAGAATACACCCGCCAGCAAGGGACATACAGCACCGCCTTCGGCGTTTTCGTTGAGAGCTAGGCCAGCACTGCGTGACTGAGGAGCCGAAGGAGAGGAGCAAGAGGCACTTCGCTACTACCCTGGCAAATCTGAGACAAAGTCCCACTCTTTGAGCATAATGCAGGATCATGCATATGCAGCATCATGGGAGATGGAATCCTTGTCGCCAAGAAAGCGCAAAAGGGAATAGAAAAGGCAGCGTGACTGGCGAATTAAAAAAACGAAGGCCCACATTGGGGTAGCCTTTCCCAGGTAGAGAGAGCTGCTGAGGGAGAATGGTAATGCAATCACAGGCCAGCGCTAACAGCGGCTAACAGCGGCGCAGTGATGCGAGGAGAGGGATGAGGCTGTTAGCTACTGGCCGCTAACAGTGGCTAACAGCGGCGCTGGCCTGTGATTGCATTACCATTCTCCTTCAGCAGCTCTCTCTACCTGGGAAAGGCTACCCCAATGTGGGCCTTCGTTTTTTTAATTCGCCGGTCGCTAACAGCCTCATCCCTCTCCTCGCATCACTGCGCCGCTGTTAGCCACTGTTAGCGACCAGTCGCTAACAGCCTCATCCCTCTCCTCGCATCACTGCGCCGCTGTTAGCTGTTAGCCGCTGTTAGCCGCTGTTAGCGCTGGCCTGTGATTGTATTACCTTTCTCCTTCAGCAGTTCTCTCCACCTGCGAAAGGCAACCCCAATGCTGACCCTTGTTTTTTTAATTCGCCGGTCACGCTGCCTTTTCTATTCCCTTGTGCACTTTCTTGGCGACGAGGATTCCGTCTCCCGTGATGCTGCATAATACATGATCCTGCATTATGCTCAAAGAGTGGGACTTTGTTATGCGGCAGTAGTGCTGCTGGCCACTAACAGCTGTTAGCGGCGCAGTAATGCGAGGAGAGGGATGAGGTGTGTGAGGTTGAGCCACTTGTCAGTTGTCAAAAGACAAGACGTGATTGGTTTGTTTCGATTTAGACCCGCCCCAACAGTCCTACGTTGTAAACACAGCCAGCATGGTGAGGAGGGGGTTTGTCAACTCACATCGCGTGTGTCTGTGTAGGAGCCTGAATGAATACTCCATGTAGCATCGGATGACATGGTTTCATCAGTGTTATTATAATACGTGTTTGAAACAGTGAGGCGCTAGAGTGCGCCATCTGTTTGAATACAATATATGATTTCAACGTTAGATGAGAGAAATTCCTACACACTGTGGCTTTAAGACATTATATAAGGGATAATGTACAGTGAGCAGGTCATTACTGTGGAATGAACCCTGACAGGTTGATGCAGGATCTTGCCGCAAATTAGGGGTCTTTCACAAAAAACATGTCATGCTAGAGGAGTATCTTCACATTTCCTTCATTAATATGTTTGGTTTTACTTGGTTTAGAGATGTTGACATTATTGTCTGGACAGCTGTGTCACAGTTGTACTGTCCCTATATGAATTTGTTTTCTGAATCCTTCCATCAGTGTCAAACACATGTAGTGTTTAAGAGGTCCATCAATCAGGCCAATAACTTAGGTGGACACCTAATGGAGCTATGGAGGAGCGAGGGCTGGATCTAACTCCCCCAAAACTGAGATTGAACTTCAGTGTTGGCCTCTTTTTTCTGACTTGGAGGTTACCAATTGTGCTCCCATTGCAAAGAATTAAAAAAAAACAAAACAAAAAAAACTACACTGGCCTCAGGAAAAATGCTGAGCTGTCCTTGCAGCTGCACATGCTAACATCTTTCATGTGTTGTTGTTTTTCTGTGCTAGTAAGCGTAAACAATTTATGTGTAGATGCAGAAGGCATTGGCTAAAATGCAATCTTGGAAACCATTTGCCATCATCTGATTACAATTTAGATTTTTATTCTCTCCCTTTTTTTTTTTTTTTTTTTTTAAAAAGGTGCATTCATAAGCAGATATCTGTTTATAGAGATGAGCAGCAATAAGCAGTGCATGGAAGAGGAAGTCTGGGCCTGGATATTCACTTTCTACACCAGAACCCCCATAATATTGGCTTTGGTGTAAGATTGATAACCGAAGGGTTACAAAAATTGGTACAATGCTGCTGTTTGCCAGCAGCTGCATATGGCAGTAAGGAATTGACTGGTGGGAGATTGAGATATGGAAGTGGAAGGGGGTTGATATATTGCTGATATTCCCCATTTGACACTAAAACAAGAATGGCACGCCACCAGTACGCCAGTGGACAGTAAAATTAGAGTGATAAGCCTTTTGCAAGTTGATCACAGCATCAGCACATCATAATAATCAGCAGCATATGTGAGTAAGAATTGACAAATGCTGACTAGAATAGGTATATGAGAGTGAAACATGAGTGACCAACCTGGTCTCACTCCTAAGCCATCAAATACTGACACTTAGACAGTGACTTCTGGCGTCAGACACCTACGAAAAAAGCTGTCCTTTCATGTTTGAATGATATACAGCCAGTCACCTTTTATTGTGGCAAACAACGTAAATTAACTCAACCATGTGCTTTTGTTGCCTAACTACATCGGTATGTTGGCTAAGTGTAACCATATGCGTTTGTTGTTGAAGGAACGTCAATCTACGGTGTTGTACTGACATGGTGCGTTTATTTTGAAAGAGACTGTTCGCAAACTTTGTGTTTCCTGTGAAAACCGAAGTGTATTTTGAGTTGACACAGCGTCCGAGAACTGCAACAACCAGCACACCCAGGGTATCTTGCAAGCCATATCTCAACGTGGGAAATTCCACAAACAAACACCGATGTTTAGCAAGGTCAGAGTGAGAATGTGTTGGAGTGACATATCATTTAGAAGATCCACAAGCCGGTAAAACGGCTGCAACATATCAAAAACCAACAGAGACATTCCACTCACAATTAATACCAAGAGCAGCATACCATCAGCAACTTTTCCATTTCAGCCTCAGTCCTGCTGGACATGTAAATAACCTGTTTGCTAATGTTTACAGCAGATAACCTGCAGCTTTAAGGCAGTTCATTAACTTCAGCTTGCTTCAAACATGGTCGGTATTATTTATCACAAATTAATTCATTTAGTATAACATTAACAGTACACCACCTTTACACTGGGCTGCTTTTCAAGCATTTTACTACACCATCTGCAAATTAGCATAGCTGCAGCAGTAGGTGGCATTGTACACAGTGGCCTATATAGTAAGGTGATAAAAATGCATGCACACATTTCACAAATAACAAGGGGAAAAAACTCCATCAGAAATCAGTTCATCTGAATGCACTGGCATCTGGTTATTGACTATAAATGGACATGAAATTCTTCCTCCATACACACTTCTAGATACTTGGAATTAATTAAGGATCCATTGTCAGGTGGTAGTAGATGAATTCTTCTCTGTAACATTTCATATTTGGGAAATGTGTAGGGGTCGGTCTCATGCAGTTTTCTCTTCACGGGTCAAATACGTTTTGCTCTTCATCTGCAGCTCCCTGCCTGCAGTGTAGTCCCACTGACAAGCAAAAGCCAGCAGGAGGCAACCAGAGGTGAGGTCAGATCATCTGTGGAGCTGGTAAGTGATAGTGAATTCTCCCTCACTGTGGCTCTTCTATAGGGAAACATCCCCAAACAGCAGGCAGGTGGCTGCTCAGCTTCACCTCTCATACAGCATCAGCTCAGTGGCTCAGGATGTCAGAAGTTGCTGTGCTGCCTCAGCACTTCCAGGATGGGGAAATGGCAATTTCAGGCAATTCTCTTGGGTGTTAATACCTTATATTTCACTTCTGTCTGGAATGAAATGAAAAAATCTCCCCTCCCTTAAACAGCCACAGCCTTTCTCTGTTTGAATTAGTTTAAAAATGAAACATAAATTATTCCAAGCCATCGTCCTTCTCTTCTTCCTCCTGGCCTGTTTTTCTAGAAATCCCTCTTCGACTGGTGAAATATTGCAGATTACTGTCTGCAACCTTTGTACTTTCTTAATCAAAACTACTTGAGGCCATTCAGTATTCATGAGCTGAATGATGGAAATTGGCCTTTCAGCCTCTATAGCACATCTCTGCTGGCAAGGAGGGAGAGGTGAGGAAAGACAGACTGAGATGATGGAAGGAGGGAGCAATGGTGGAGAGGCGAACGTACCTATTCCCCAGAGAGAGATAGTGACAAGAAGATGCTGTAAAAACATGCAATGCCTTCAATGTTTTCTCCTGGCTGCCTTGCAACCTAGCTCATTACCCTTCCAAATGTGGCTGCTGTTTCCCTCTTCCCCCTCGGGCTTCTTGGCTGACAGTCCATCTTGATTTTTGGCTGACTCTCTGACCTTGTGTCAAGCAAACGTCTGACAGCCCCTCTGAACTGTCATCTGCTTTGGAGGGCGAGCTGCTCGATAGTGGTTCTTTTTCACCATGAGGTAAGAGACCATGGGAAAACAGCCCGATCTGCAGGCCTGAGGTCACTGCCTGTAGCAGGGCTGCACTTCGACGGGGAACCCTGAATGATGCACTGAGCCCAGAGCTGTTTTCAATGGGCCTGAAAACATCTAGTGATGCTCAGGCTTCCCACCAGGCTGGTTTTAAGTTGAAAAACAGACTGTTTTCTCCTTCCTGCCACTGTCTATAAACAAGACAAGAGCCAGAGTTCTGTGAAGTTACTTGATTGATGGAAGTAAATCTCACATGAGCAAGTCATAAACAGGTCTCAAGTCTTAGCCTTCGAGTCTCAAGTTACTGTGGTAAGAATCAAGCAAACAGCAGACCCCCAAATTCTCCCCAAAACGCTAAAAGTAGGTATAAAAACATGTCTAATTTGTGTGAACTGACCCTTTAAGAATCAAAATGACTGACCAGCCAACACATTCTTGCTCCAACCTCGTCACTTATCGACGCTTGGTCATGGACTTTCCACATCGACATATGACACGCAAGGTACCCTGGGTGTGTTGTGTTCTGGGATGCTGTGTCAACTTCAGTCTGTTACATGCATTGTCTGTTTTCAAAATACACTTTTGTTTTTTACAGGAAATGTACAGTTTGTATACAGTCTTTCAACGTAAACGCACAACATCAGTACAACACCGTAGATTGACGTTCCTTAAACAACAAATGCACATGGTTACATTTAGCCAACACATGGATGTGGTAAGCACATGGTTGGGTGTAGGAAAAAAGGAGCCTCCCAGGTGCCCAAGTGATTGGACAAGTTGGTTAAAAAAGCTGGCTCAGTGCTCGGCAGGAGACTGGACCCACTAAGAACTGTGGTGGAGAGGAGCACATTAAACAAACTGAAAGCTCTAATGGACAATAGCAGACACCCTCTCCACAGCCTCCTGGAGCGACAGAGGAGCAGCTGCAGCAGTCGGCTCATCTCACTGCCATGCAGAACAGAATGTTTTAGAAGATCCTTCATCCCCACAGTAATAAGACTGTTTAACACCTCCTGAATCCAGTCACACACACACTTACACACATCACATTAGCCACAACTGGACTGGACTGTGAAATGGACAATTTTATTTTAATTAAATTTTAATTAAATTTTTAATTTCAATTTTTGCACATTTATGCACTTATTTTAACTTATTTTATTTGATGTCTATTTTAATACCACTGTGTTGTTGTTGTTGATGAAGGGAAGTGTGGTTGTTGTTTTTTGTCTTTTTCGTCTTTTATGAGCTGCCGAACAGTTGAATTTTTCCTTTGGGGATGAATGAAGTTCTCTCTATTCTATTCTATTCTATTCTATTCTATTCTATTCTATTCTATTCCAGAAGTAAATCTTGATGCCACTATCAACCTTATAGATTTTACACTGGGTTAATTAGGAAAATTTAATGGGATGATGTTAAAGTTTGGGTAACATAAAATGGAAAGCGAGCATGATTTTCTAGAGCAAACCAAATGGAACCCAGGCCAGTAGCTGTTGAGATAATTTTGCCCATTTAGACTATCTGACATGGCAGTCTTTAAAAGCACCTCATCCCTCAAACAACAGAAGACCACATCTAAAGGCATCCACTTTAAGATACTTTGTTTATATGTTTTCAAACCATCAAAATATTGTGTAGTTGTGATAAGTTGGTGTAAATGCAGCAAACAAATGGGACCATGGGTGAGATCAGACTGAAACGATTTACAGTTTAAACCATTTTATTACATTATATTATCAAGAAATCAAGTAAAATGTCAAACATTCTGTGTCCAGCTTCTCCAGTCTTGTATTTTCTGTTTTATATTATTCAACATGTATATCTGTGGGTTTTGGATTGTTGCTTAGACATATACACACATACAGACATATATTCAACACTGGCTCAGCAAATGAAAGACAAACATCAGCAGGAACATAGTTATGTTGGTTTACATTTGGAAGACTGAAAGGGTCCTTTAACTACTGTTAAAACATTAGCCTGAGTGTCAGACTGAAGCTCCCAGAACCTTCAGTCTGACATGGCTTCCATTGAAGGCAATTTACAAGGGGGAGGGAATTTGATTTTTCCCTAACCAATCAGTAGAGAACAACGACTCACCCAGAATCTGACGTCATTAATATCCATGCCTCGGGGGGTGCCGAAAACAAGCGAGCATTGCCCGTTTAAAATGTCTCCGTCGTCGTCCACGTCCAGCTGCATCGCTGTTAAATCCAGTTTAGCAGCTTCCTTAATTTGGTCCTCCATTAACACAAGTAGTGGCGAAATACCTTGATAGCATCATTAATGTGGTCTGTAGGATCTGTAGCGGTCGCCATTGTTGCTATCCTCACCAGTTACCCACCGGCGTACAGCTTGACATCAGCGTGGTGCTGATTGGCTAATCGCTAGACCCCCAGCGTTCATTGGTCTGTCCAGCGTTTGGACGAGATAAATCGCAAATTCATTGCAGTATGCCAGACCAGAGATGCAAGCCTACACAGTTGAGTGAGCGGGGTCTATGGTCTGGAACCAGGCTATTAAAACATCTCTGTTATTGAAATAATCAAGGGATTAAAGTAAATTTGATGTTTATGAACAATAATCATATATGACCATAAAGCCATGACCATAAAACTTCATTCAAAGCCTAGTCCCAACTAAATGCCCAGTCCCTTTTACTAGCCTGCCTAATTAGACTCCTGGTCTGGTCCCTGCATACAAATATCAATGTTTTAACTTTTGTCAGTAAGGAGAAGCTGCACATCATGTGCTTGATTAGATTCTTCACAATTCAATTGTTCAGTTAATTTTACTGAAACTGTGAGCACCAAAAAATAATTCATTCAGATTTACTGGCCTAGTGAACAAGAGAGCTGGAGAAAATAAAAGGTGACTTCCTTCCTCTGAAGCTGTCATAAATTCAAAGTGTATGTCCATTCCTTGATTACGCTGTAAGGCATACATTATTCCATGTTATTCCATACATTCATTATTCCTTAAGTCTGTAAGAGTCCACTGATAAAAAGAATCAAATGAGTTTTCAAAATAATCCAAGTTATGAATATTGTTTTAACAAGATAAAGTGGAATTGAAGGCCTGTCCAAAATATAGGCCCACTGAGTTCAGTGATTTAAGCAAATAATAGCTTAGGCTGTGAATGGAAGTTTTACAGTATTCAACATTTTTTTCTTCCCAAAGTGGGCCCTTGTTGCCCTGCCAAAGAACCTCTAGATTCTCTTCAGTGAGCTCTCCTTGACTTTTACAGGTGTAGTTTCTGTCAGTGGCCGGTGTCTCCTCAGCAGGACTGGCTGCGCCATGGCTGACAGCTGGTGTCTCCTCAGCTGAGCCTGTAGCGTCTACAACTGCTCCATCATTTGAGTGAGGCATGTTTGTAATGCCATCATGAGTGAGGAGCAGCTGAGCCTTTGCCATTTGTGGGGCCTGCCTACAGGCCCTTCACCTTCAGACTCTTCTGGGCTTTCCCAGACTGGCTTCTACCCACCCCCACTCCACTCATTGCGTAGTGTAACTGTGTTCGTAGTCACCTTCCCATCTGAATGGAGCACCTTTCATTAAGATGTAGGGTACAGATCAGTGGCGGCTGCTGGTCTTTCACACAGGGGAAGCTCACTTTAAGTTTCCATTATAAAATTTGTCATATTGTAATGTTGGAGAGCTAGCAAGATTTGACAGTGACACCTACTCTAAGCTCCCCCCAGTGCTCCGTCCAAAGCCACGCCCCCACAAACTTGAAAGCGCATCCTGCAGTACACCGACAGAGAAGCTAATGTTAGCATTGGGCAAAAGTAGCTAAGTTGGCTAACGTTACATATTTCATGAAAATAACAAATCCCCCCGAAGCAAAACAAATACTTACCTGTCTAACAGAAAGACAGCAATCTCTGCATCACATTTCAGGCCCATCAGCTCCCTCAGTTGTCTACGCCGTTCAAAAGCTGCACTGATGTTGACTATGGTTTGTCCTCTCACTTTATCCAAAGCCTTTTTCGTTGGAGCCTTTTCTGCCTCTGACTTTCTTTTCTCAGCCTGTTTAGCGGGGTGAGCCATTACAACATTTTCTCAGCCATTGTTCAGCAAACACATTCTCCTGCTAACTCAGTATTTCTGCTGAGGAGTATGCTGAATATTTCCAGCAACGGTGACATGTGATGAGTACATGCAGGGAGGAGGGGGGGACAGAGGGGGGCGTGGGCAGGACCAGGGCGATCCACTCGCACCGAGAGGCAGGGATTGGTCAGAGTTTTTACAGCCTGCAGCTGCCACAGAGGTCGGATTTTTTTTCGCTCCTTTTCTGAACACATTATGTATTCACTACTCTCAGGATGGAAGGACCATTTCACCCAGAATAACAAAAAGTGTTTCTGAACAGGATTATCAACTATAGCTTTAATTGAAGCCATTTTTCAACCATGCCATAGAACCACAGCAAAACATGCCTCAAAGATTTTCAGATGGCTTTAAACACCTGAACTGTGGTGGAAATGAGCTATATCCCTTATGGAAATAAGCAACTCTGGACAGCACTCTGTCAGAAGACTCCACTTGCAAATATCCACATAGGACTGAGCTTGAAATGCGATGATGCAAGTGTGTATTTCCAAAGCGCTGGTTCCACCTTTTAGACAGTTCTTCCAATCATCATGCATACACCAAGCAACCTCTCCTGCCTACTGCTCCATTAGGTCCTAGGGAAGCTGAGCCTCCCTGGAAGTGATAATTTTGTCGCATTTATCCAATGACCGTCTCGCTTTGCTGCATGAAAAAAACCTGCTCAGCGCTGTCTCATAGGAATGCTTGGAGGCTCCACGTCCACCATGCTGACACGAGAATGTATGACAGCGAGGTCGCGTTTGAAAACTGGTGATAAACAGTTTGAACATCATAGTCATGATGCTAAACACATCCTAGCGCACATTTAATGCAATGTAAATTCTTATTTTAATGTAAATTCAATGGTGCATATTTGACCATTTCTTCTATGAAATTTTAGGGGAAGTTCAGACTCCCTTGTTGTCTCAGAGCAATCGCCCCTGGTACAGATACAGCAGCAAGCTTTGGGACAAACATCCCTCTCTGCTGTGGAAAAACCTGTTGTAACCTTTCTTAAACATGGAGGAAATAATGTGCTGCAATTGTTTACTTAAATTTTGGATATTATCTTTTTGTCAATAAAAGACAAGGTACTTGATAAATCAGTGAATTAATAAATCAGTAAATAATGAATAAGTAAAGTTATTTTAGTTACAGTTTATATCTTTTAAAGAAATGGCCTTATGTGTGGATTTTGCTCTGTGGATATGTCCCTAGACTTTGGACAGACTATGGACTTTCAACCTCTCTTCTTTTTGAAATATAGTTGTGATGTATACTCATACTGGGTCTCATTCATGAAATGTGAGCAGAATGAATTTGTAGGTACCAACAAAATACATTTACTTCCGACTGCTCATAGTGCTTGTGTAAAAAAGAAATGCACATAAATATTGCTTGTCATTATCAGAAATTCTCCTCCAAGAACCGTCACCTTATCGTGGTGGAGGAGTTTGAGTGCCCTAATGACCCTAGGAGCTATGCTGTCGAGGGCATTTTGCCCCTGGTAGGGTTTCCCATGGCAGATTGGTTCTGGGCGAAGGGTCAGACGAAGAACGGTTCAAAAGACCCTTCATGATGGTTATGATCAAGGATACGTGTACCCGGCCCGGAGGGTTACCGGGGCCCCGCCCTGGAGCCAGGCCTGGGGTTGGGGCCCGTGGGCGAGCACCTGGTGGTCGGGCCTTCGCCCATGGGGTCCGGCCGGGCCCAGCCTGAACCGGCTACATGGGTTCGTCCCCCTGCAGGCCCACCAACCGTAAAGGAATCCAGAAGGGTTCGGTACAATGTGGATTGGGCAGCAGACCAAGGCGGGGGCCTTGGCGGTCCGATCCTCGGTTACAGAAGTTGGCTCTTGGGACATGGAATGTCACCTCTCTGGCGGGGAAGGAGCCGGAGCTTGTGGAAGAGGCTGAGCGCTACCGGCTAGATATAGTCGGCCTCACCTCGACACATAGTTCTGGCTCTGGAACCCTAGTCCTTGAGGGGTTGGACTCTCTCCTTCGCTGGAGTTGCTCCGGGTGAGAGGCGGAGGGCCGGGGTGGGCTTTCTGATAGCCCCCAGACTCTCTGCCTGTACGTTGGGGTTTACCCCAGTAGACGAAAGGGTTGCTTCCCTGCGCCTTCGGGTCAGGGAACGGGTCCTGACTGTTGTCTGTTTATGCACCGAACAACAGTTCAGAGTACCCACCCTTTTTGGAGTCCCTGAGACGGGTGCTGGACAGTGCCCCGACCGGGGACTCCATTGTTCTGCTGGGGGACTTCAACGCTCACGTGGGCAATGACAGCGGGACCTGTAGGGGCGTGACTGGGAGGAACGGCCTGCGCGATCTGAACCTGAGTGGTGTTCAGTTATTGGACTTCTGTGCGGGTCGCAGTTTGGCCATAACTAACACCATGTTCAAACATAAGGATGTCCATCGGTGCACGTGGCACCAGGACAGCCTAGGTCGCAGGTCAATGATCGACTTTGTAGTCGTATCATTTGACCTGCGGCCATATGTGAAGAGAGGAGCAGAGCTGTCAACTGATCACCACCTGGTGGTGAGTTGGATCAGATGGTGGGGGAAGACGCCGCGCAGACCTGGCAGGCCCAAACGAACAGTGAGGGTCTGCTGGGAACGCCTGGTGGAAGAACCTGTCCAGATGATCTTCAACTCCCACCTCCGGGAGAGCTTCGACCGCGTCCCGAGGGCGGAGGGGGACATTGAGTCCGAATGGGCCTTGTTCCGCTCTGCCATTGTTGAGGCGGCGGTTGCGAGCTGTGGCCGCAAGGCCGCTGGTGCCAGTCGCGGCGGTAATCCGTCAGGCTGAAGAAGGAGGCCTACAGGGCATGGTTGGTCTGTGGGTCTCTGGAAGCAGCTGACGGGTACCAGCGGGCCAAGCGGAGCGCGGCGGCGGCAGTCGTGGAAGCAAAAACTCGGGCGTGGGAGGAGTTCCGTGAGGCCATGGAGGAAGACTATCGATCGGCTCCAAAGAGGTTCTGGCAAACTGTCCGGCGCCTCGGGGAGGAAGGCGGCAACTTGCTCACACTGTTTACAGTGGGGGCGGGGAGCTGCTGATGTCAACTGGGGACATTGTTGGGCGGTGGAAGGAATACTTTGAGGAGCTCCTCAATCCCACCAACACGTATTCCAGTGAGGAAACAGAGACGGGGTCTCAGGAGTGGGTCGTCCAATTTCTGGGGCAGAAGTCGCCGAGGTGGTGAAACAACTCCGACGTGGCGGAGCCCCGGGGGTGGATGAGATTCGTCCCGGATATCTCAAGGCTCTGGATGTTGTAGGGCTGTCTTGGCTCACACGCCTCTGCAGCATTGCGTGGACATCGGGGGCAGTGCCTCTGGAGTGGCAGACCAGGGTGGTGGTCCCCATTTTCAAGAAAGGGGACCAGAGGGTGTGTTCCAACTACAGGGGGATCACACTCCTCAGCCTACCCGGTAAGGTCTACTCCAGGGTGCTGGAGAAGAGGGTCCGGTCAATACCTCGGATCGAGGAGGAGCAATGTGGTTTTCATCCCAGACGCGGAACCGTGGACCAGCTTTTTACCCTCGCCAGGGTGCTGGAGGGGGCATGGGAGTTCGCCCAACCAGTCCACATGTGTTTTGTGGATTTGGAGAAGGCTTACGACCGTGTCCCCAGGGGCATCCTGTGGGGGGTGTTCCGGGAGTATGGGGTGGGTGGCCCCTTGCTAAGGGCCATCCAGTCCCTGTACCGAAGGAGCATGAGTCTGGTTCACATGGCTGGCAGTAAGTCGGACCTGTTCCCGGTGAGGGTTGGACTCCGCCAGGGCTGCCCTTTGTCACCGGTTCTGTTCATAACTTTTATGGACAGAATTTCCAGTGGTGGAGGGTGTCAGGTTCGGTGATGGGAGAATCTCGTCCCTGCTTTTTGCGGATGACGTGGTCCTCCTAGCTTCATCGAACAGTGACCTCCAGCTCTCACTGGGGTGGTTCGCAGCCGAGTGTGAAGCGGCTGGGATGAGAATCAGCACCTCCAAGTCCGAGGCCATGGTCCTCAGCCGGAAAAGGGTGGATTGCCCACTCCAGGTCAGGGGGGAGGTCCTTCCTCAGGTGGAGGAGTTTAAGTATCTCGGGATCTTGTTCACGAGTGAGGGTAGGATGGAGCGGGAGATTGACAGGCGGATTGGGGCAGCGTCAGCAGTGATGCGGGCGCTTAACCGGTCCGTTGTGGTGAAAAGGGAGCTTAGCTAAGCTCTCTATTTACTGGTCAATCTTCGTTCCAACCCTCACCTATGGTCACGAGCTCTGGGTAGTGACCGAAAGAATGAGATCGCGAATACAAGTGGCCGAAATGAGTTTCCTCCGCAGGGTGGCTGGGCTCAGCCTTAGGGATAGGGTGAGGAGCTCAGACATTTGGGAGGGACTCGGAGTAGAGCCGCTGCTCCTCCACATCGAGAGGAGCCAGTTGAGGTGGTTCGGGCATCTGGTAAGGATGCCTTCCGGACGCCTCCCTTGGGAGGTGTTTCGGGCATGTCCAACCGGGAGGAGACCTCGGGGCCGCCCCAGGACACGCTGGAGGGACTATATCACCCGGCTGGCCTGGGAACGCCTCGGGGTTCCCGTGGAAGAGCTGATGGAAGTGGCTGGGGAGAGGACTGTCTGGGCTTCCTTGCTGAGGCTGCTGCCCCCGCGACCCGGACCCGGATAAGCGGAGGACGACGACGACGATGACGATTATCAGAAATTACAATTTTAATTCATATTGTGCTTTGTTATGTTCTCAGTACACAGATGGTTTTAAAACACATAAGTTAAACATGACAAAAGATTAAAAATATCACACATTTAGCTAAATTAGTTAATGGCACCCATTACTTCCTTCCGGGGCTTTGATTTACCTGTCCCTGTCACACCAGGAAAATACTTTTTTTTTTTCTCAACTCCACTTAACCCAAAATAATTTCAATTTCAACATCAGAAATGTTTTTCTTTCTCTCTCTGTCTTCTTCATTTGCTCCATGTTTGCAGGTCGACAGGATGCACCTATCCATAGTAATTATCGCCTCCATATATGTTGGTCACTGGCTATTCATGGGTGGGGAAGTATGCTACTTGCTGACCAGTGGGAGCATGCTGCCAATTTACAATTGATTTGCATTCATGAACATGCTCGCGTGCCTATGATCAAATCTGAGTTTCCAATGGCATTTCTGAATTCCGGTTTAGGTTTTAGGTTTTTCTGTGTTTAAATCTACTCACAGATTTACTTACATTTCATGAATGAGACCAACTTTAAATACAAATTACACATAAATATCAAATCAATTACTGTAATATTCTCTGGTCTCTTTTAGCCATGCTTGTGGGATGGCTCCAGCAGTATTACTGTTGGTTTATCAATCCATCAATTTGGTCCACAGGATCAATATTGAAAAGGACCTGTGGAAAGCTGACTCCAGCCAGACTCCCAGCCTGCTTCATCCAGGACACATAACTTGGATTTTATTCTCACCTGGTGTAGGGCAGCAGTGTTTTGATGGGACAAATGTTGGCACAGGATTTCTTTGCTGATTCTGTGTTGCAAACAGATGGCCATAATGTCATGTTATCAATATGTTTTGCTTGATTAGGTTCATGCTGATTTTGACTTCCTCCTGCATGTCAGTGGAGAGAGCAAACAAACTCAGTGTACTCTACTTTCAATTTTCATACTAACTGCATTCATTTCATCTATTTGCCATCCTGTGAGCCTTTCCAGTTGACAAGATGTGTAACTTACTTTTGAGTATTTATCAACGTCGACCTGTGACCTGTGTGTGACCTGTTATCTGTGGGCTGTTGCTGCCTCTGGGGCACAGCTGGAGGTCTGCTGTACAGAGGTCCAGGTCAGCTGACACTCAGTAACAGTAGCATGCATACAGAGTCCTGCAGTGCATGGTGTTGATAAGGAGGACAGGTGAATGCTGAGCCTGGAGGGCTGGTGAAGGCTGACCTCATGTCAAGGCTCATCTCTGGGGTTGTGTAGGAGTGTTTGGAAAAGGCCCCTGAGCTACAGCTCTGCCCTCAGAAGGTCACCAGCAGCTCTTAACGCCACACTGCAAAGTTATTCACACATCTAACCATTCAAGGGCGTGCATATTTACAGCTCTGCCCATACATTGTTACTTGTGCTTAGGAGCATTTTAACAGGACATATAATACAGTACATAGCCTTTCCTCATATTAAAGATACTCTACTGAAAAGAAAGGATTAAAATAGTCCTAGGTTAATACTTCCTAAACTACCTTTAGCTGAAGTTCAAATTGTGCCTGGAATTGTGCTAGAAATCACAGTAATAGTAGTGTAGACAGTTTGCCAGGATATGGTATATTTTATAAGCTTTTCTTTTTTTCCCTTATTTTGCTCATGTAGCAACAGTATGATAATAAACTGGGGACGTTGTCAAGAGTCAGTTAACACTACATGATAGCAAGGTTTGCGACCAATTGGGCAAAGTGGGCCATGATCCCCAAATGCATGTCAACTGATTTTTTAACAGAATTCACTGGGTTCTGCATTGTTACTTAAAGAATAGGTCTTGTCTCCTTTCCATTGCAAATCTATTTCAAAGCCCAAACCAACAATGTGTTAGGCCCCAGTCATACAGAAAGCATTTTGCAGGTTGCAAAACATGAGGCACACTGCACTGCCTTTTTTTTTTTTTTTTAAAGTGAATGCCACTTATCACTATTATCGCCAATAATCATTTGCTGCGCCTTTTAAATTGTTGCCAGGCAACCAACCAATCACCTCCTTACCCTAACCTTCCCATGTAATCAATCTACTATTTACTTTTTTATTTTATTTAATTTTTTACAGTAATTAGTAGCTAGTTCCTAAAATGGACAAGCAGAGGGTACTTGCTCTAGCTCTGGTTGAGGGTAAGAGGCTGTCAGTAAATAGTTTGTCGGGCACAGGGAAGCGGAGATCTGTGTGGGTACATTAGACCCTGAAAAAGAGGGTAGAGCACGGGGAGTACCACCAGTCGGTCCAAGAGCTTTGCCTCCATGATGGCTGTTACTTAGTACTGCACTTATATGCTTCCATACCTGCTGTTTTCTATTAAGATGGTGGTAACTGCAGATCAGAGTTCTCCGGCAAAAAAGCCAGGCGCGTAGAGCGCAGAAAGGCCATAGCGACGCAAAAACAGCAAGCTATAAGTTTCATTCTCTTTAAAAACGATTAAGCTGCTAAAACACTTCCTGTGTTATTGGGGCCTTAATCAGCTTTTCAGTTCTGTCTGACTTCTATACACTTTCTGTGGCTCTTATGGAGCTTTATCCCTATCTTTATTCAAGAAAGTGGTCTATCAATTTGAGAGCATTATTTATTGATTTCACACTCAAAAACCCTGCCCCCACACTAGCACAAATAGCCTCTGCTTGCGCTTGGATCTACTCTGTTTCTGCTCAAACTGTGTGTTTGCACTCAGATACCATGTTGCTCGCACTCAGATACCATGTTGCTTGCACAGATTTCCTGCTCGAGCTTCGGCTTTTCTCCTCATGCTGAAACAGTTTCTGTATATACCAATGGGCTGTCGGACCAATGACATGGACCTGCTCACTTAGCACCACTGCGCTAGCTAACATTATGGGCTGTAGTTTCGCAGACCGGGCAAGGCGGGGGCGCAGCGCACCTTCGCGTCACCAACTGGGTGTGGCCAGGCGGATTTTGCAAGTTTGGCACACCGTGCGCGCTGGCGCAGCTACTCGTCTGTCCCACCTCCGTCCCTCCTACCAGTGCAAGTTGGAAAGAGGGAGGAGAGAAGGCGTGGAGTGGGTTATACACACATCACACCAATCAAATGAGCCCCTCTCCTCGCCCTTAAATGTGCCGCGCGAAGGTGTAATGAGAGTTTACTCAATTCGCCATGGCAGAAGAGAGCAGCAGCATCAGATGGCCAAACTTCTCCCAGGAGGAAACTGATGTTTTGGTCCGGGAGGTCCAAGCTCGCAGTGTCCGAATATACGGAACTGCGAGCAGACCTCCATGGGCTGATGATGCAAAGGTAGCCTGGGAGGAGGTCACCACAATTGTAAATCAATGTTGCGTTTCTCTCGTGCGCACGCTCTCTCTTTCTCTCTCGCAGTCTCACTCTGTTTCTTTTCTTTTGACTTTTCTAAGATGACAGATGCTGAATATATACTCCCTATCTGATGCTGTGGCTGTTTGTGGTTGGCTGAGAGGGATGTGAACTCATTAGTTTGCAGCTGTGTTAATCAAATCAGGTTGGGTTTCCATTACGCGTGCCAAACGTGCCAAACGGTGCCAATCCCCTTTGATCTGACATCAGATGTGACGGGAGAGTTGATATAGAGATACATTTACATGCTGATTGCAGATAGTTGCATTGAATAGTGTTTTTTGGGGGGATTTATTGCATTGTTAATGCGCCTGATATTCTGGAAACCTGCCTGTGAGATGTTGGTGACGTGTGCGCACTGTCAGCCAAACTTCGGCTTACACCGGCTGCACTCCCGCTGCGCTACAGTAGACCTGGTTTCAGCTGGTGAGCTTTTAGCGCACCTTCGGCGAAGCCTTTTGGCACAAAACTGTCACTGCCGTTTACTCAAAGATGCCTTATCATTTTAATATATTTAAAATTTATATGTAGGCCTATGGATAAAAAATTCAGTTTTATTACAAAATAATATCTCTCAAAGACAGAAATTCAGATAGGCCTCTATAGGAGACACATACACACACTAGAGTGTGGCGATCCAAGCCCGACGGTATCCAATGGGTCGGCCGGGTTTGGTCAAAAATGCAGAGCTACATTTTTGACCAAACCCGGCCCGACCCGTTATAGCTATATAAATTGTATTCAGGCTCAGGTCAGATTCGGTCAGCTTTCAGTAAAAATGTAGTGTAAAAATAAATAAAATCCTATTGTCTGTCCTGTTTATTGCTTGGGGACTGTTATTTACGTGACAACACCTGAACATAACACACACAGACACACATTGGCTGTTTGTTTCTACCTCTCTCCTCACTGGAAGTCTCAGACCTCCAGCCGCCCGCCTCCGCCTTGATTGAACGCTGAAAATAAAATAAAAGAGGGAGACAGGTTTTTCCTATTTTATCTTATTTTGTTTTATGTCTCCCTCTCCTCTCGCTGGAAGCGTCGGACCTCCCGCCTCCCGCTCCCGTCTCAAACACGGAGGTCTCCCTCTCCGCAGCTGAGCACCCGCAGCGCACGCCCGGCCTGTTAAATAGCCTGTAACCACTGTGTGACACAAACTCAGTGCTTTGGTCATTAAATAATGTCGGGCTCGGTTTGGGTTCGGCAGAAATATGCGGCCTGTGCCGCACTCTAACACTCACGCACAAATACACGGAAAACCGGACATTATCATCAGTTTATAAAACCCCCCCAGATGCCCCGGACAGGATGTGAAAAGTGGACATGTCCGGCCAAAAGAGGACGTTTGGTCAGCCTGCGCCGCCACACCCATCTCAGCGCACCTCGGTTTGCCAAACTACCAAACTGAGCGCGCCTCGGGTTGCGCTGCTCGAAACTAGCTCTGCGCAGGGTTCGCCACCCTGCACCGCGCCAGGAAACTAGAGGTCTATAGCTCAACTGAGGAGGATGCTATTAATGTTTACATCTCACATCACAAGCATGAGCATCCGGTCCATGAGTAGATGCAAGCTTCTTTCAGCGCATTGATATGGTCGGCAGGTGTCGTTAGGTAGAAGGAAAATAGTTCTACGCAGCTGTTTCCAGTGATAAACTTACTGTACACTACAGCTCAGCACCACAGAGCAGACGCTAAGTGGTGAACATAATGGAGCATTTAGCAGCTAAAGAGACAAATATTTTCCACAGGAGGAAAAAAAAACAAAGGTTACAGAAAATTAAAATAAAATAAAATAAATAATAAAATAAATAACATAAATTTGTGTGGCAAAATGTGTTTTTGTTTTCTTTACTATCTTCTTAGATGTTTTTAGTTTCCCTTGGAAGGTTAGTTTAGTTTTAGTTTAGTTTTTTTAGCCATTTTAGGACCATTTACTGTTGCATACTGTACAGTAGGGGTTGGAATCATTCGATGACCCACGATATGATATTATCACAATACTTATGTCATGATACAATATTATTGAGATATGCTGAGTATCAATAATATATGTTGCGATATATTGTGATTTATTACCTTTTTTCCAACTGCAAATTATTTCCCCAAAGGAAAACTTTGTCAACATCAGTTTTTACCTCATAAAGTTTTCAGTCGGTTCATCTGACTCACATTAAGCTTGGGTACAGCTGTGTTGATAAAAACAAAACAAAACAAACAAACAAAAAAACGTCGAAACAGAGTCATATAACTGGGTTCCAGTGTTTTTAGCATGTAACAAAGCCTCCATTTTCAACAACGCTGTATGGACGCAGATCTCTACATGAAGTGGGTGATGGGTGTTATTTTCTTAGATCTCTCAGAGTTGGATGGTAGTTTTGACAAGCTAAGTGTGTCCAGTGTTGGTTGATTTTTCAGCAAAGCAGGTTTAGTGTTAGCTTGGCCGTCAGCGGCTAATGCCATCACTGAATGGTGAGCCCTCATGTTCGTTGTATTCCCGGAGTATGACAGTAATGACACTGCTTGCAAATTGCAAAGTGTCATATCCAAGTTCTCCTTTCCTTCTGTGTTAAAAAATCCCAGATGAGTCCAGATGTTTGATTTAAACTCCAATGGCCCACTTTTGATTTTTTTTTCTCCTGGTGCCTCCATCTTTGTTTTCATGAGCTTCCTGCTAAATGCAGCTGAAAATGCAGCTGACTAAGGGTGTATTAAGCACCCTTAGACCTCTGCTGGCAAAAGTAGGCTACTGGTCGAGATACAAGTGTCATAGAGAGAAGAGAGTGAAACACCATAACCTCCTGTTATTAACTCTGGGGTCCGGGTTGTGTGGGGAGCTCTCCGCGGTGCTGAACGACTCCCGGCGGGCGTATTTCTGCCTTGATAGCCGCGACCGGCTCTGGGTCAGCTGGGAAAGGCTTGAGTATAATGAGAGTAAAGTGAAGTGAAGTGAAGTGAATTGAATTGAATTGAATTGAATATAATTGAATATAATATAATATAATATAATATAGGGCGGCACGGTGGTGTGGTGGTTAGCACTCTCGCCTCACAGCAAGAGGATTGCCGGTTCGATCCCGGGCGTGGGAGCCCTTCTGTGTGGAGTTTGCATGTTCTCCCCGTGTCAGCGTGGGTTCTCTCCGGGCACTCCGGCTTCCTCCCACAGTCCAAAGACATGCAGATTGGGGACTAGGTTCATTGATAACTCTAAATTGTCCGTAGGTGTGAATGTGAGCGTGAATGGTTGTGTGTCTCTATGTGTCAGCCCTGCGATAGTCTGGCGACCTGTCCAGGGTGTACCCTGCCTCTCGCCCGATGTCAGCTGGGATAGGCTCCAGCCCCCCCCGCGACCCTCAAGAGGATGAAGCAGTTAGAAGATGAATGAATGAATGAATAATATAATACAACAGCCAAAAGTAAAGAAAAAAAATTCTGTGCCCATGTTTGTCCTGTTTAGGTTCATGAATGCTAACAAAGAACATTAATCCATAAACTAAAGGGCCTTCTAACCACCTGCTGTATTTAGTGAAAGGACATGACTGGATTCTACCTTTAGGTACGACTATTCCTTCTCCTGACATTACTATACCTTCTAAATTCAGGTGTCACTAAGGGAGCCTTTGGTCTTTAGTGAAAGAAATGACCTGACTGTTGTTGTTTATGTCAGTGTGGTTTAGTAAAATCAGACAATATAGCCTGGTTTATTCTTTCACCGTCACTAGAGGTGATTGCTGCTACTGCTCACGTTTGCAGCTGCTGGTATTTGGCGAAAAGGTTAATACAGAAGAGTGATGTTTCTCAGACAGGTGCCATGCTGATGCACAGTTCATGGCCTTTCACAGCAAGCACGGGTCCTCAGACATTCCTGTTGTACTTATCTAACCTCACCAGGTACATCCTTTACATCTTTGGTAACATAGTTGAGACCTCGTCTACTTTTCAGCTCAGTAACTCAGTGCATCTATGTTGTCCTGTAAAACGGAATGTATTTTTTAAAGGCCCATATGGGGATCAAAGTATCTTCATACAACAGTTTGTATGATATCCTAAAAATTAGCATCCCATGAACGTCCTTAACGCAGAGTTGCATATTAACATAAAGTTAGGGAGGTTAGGTAAGTTCACACAGTTCCAAATACCCGTCTCCTGAGGAAAGTCACTGGAGAAGGTGTCTTTTGTGACCCATCCAGCACCCCAGCCTGTTTGCTTACCACTCAGAACCATTTCCTTCTTAAGTCCCATCAGCACATTGGCCACGTTGTCGCAGCCTTCTAAAATACATTAGTCATGCATGAATTACTGGCTCGTCATAAAGTAGGATATGTACAAATTTTGGTACATTACTTTAATAAGAAAACATATGAACAGTGCATAAGAACAGCCTGGGATCATGAATGTTGCAAACTAGCTTAGCTAAAGGTGCTATGGTTGTGTGTCAGTGCTCCATGTTATGTTGTTATGTTATTGTCACTATAAAAAATAATTAACAAACTAAAACCACATGGCTAACAAAGTAGAGGAGAGCCTTTAAGGTACACTCATGATAGTCTACAGGAAGTAAATGATGGAAGACAAGGAAGATATAGACATTTGTAGGCTAAATGTAGGATATTTTACTATTCCGTACAGTAATTTTCGGGGTAAATTGGGTTTGATGAAAGTGTTCTGTATGTCCTATATTGAGGTTTGGTCATGGACTTTCCACATCAACATATGACGTGCAAGGTACCCTGGGTGTGTTGGTTGTTGATGTTCTCGGACACTGTGTCAAATTCAGCCTGTTGAGTGCATTGACTGTTTTCAAAATATACCTCTGTTTTCACAGGAAATGTACAGTTTGCATACTGTCTCTTTCAAAATAAACGCACTACATCAGTACAACACAGGAATCGATGTTTTTTCCTTCAACAACAAATGCATGTAGTTACATTTGGCCAACAGCATGCATATCGTTAGGTTTAAGCAACAAAAGACATGGTTGGGTTTAGAAAAAAAGAACAGGGTTTGGCTCAACAGTCATATGGGAAGAGAACACAGGCAAATTTGCAATTGTTGGATCCACCCACAACCTCTCCTGCTCTCCCTACTCAGACTTTCGCTCCTTGAACAGATGTTATGGTCTCGTGGCATTTCCCCCTGATGCTGCTGTCACAACAATAGCAACCAGTCGCATGTCATGCCAACGTGATAGGACAGCTTTTTGTGTCTGTGTCTGATGCCGGAAGTCACTGCCCAAGCACAAGTATTTGATGTGAATGGCCTTATACGCCTTATAGTGTTATAGACCGCCGTGTCTATTTCATATTTGAACACGCCTTATAGTGTTATAGTGTTATAGACCGCCGTGTCTATTTCATATTTGAACACGCCTTATAGTGTTATAGTGTTATAGACCGCCGTGTCTATTTCATATTTGAACACGCCTTATAGTGTTACAGACCACCGTGTCTATTTCATATTTGAACACGCCTTATAGTGTTACAGACCGCCGTGTCTATTTCATATTTGAACACGCCTTATAGTGTTATAGTGTTATAGACCGCCATGTCTATTTCATATTTGAACACGCCTTATAGTGTTATAGACTGCCGTGTCTATTTCATATTTGAACACGCCTTATAGTGTTACAGACCGCCGTGTCTATTTCATATTTGAACACGCCTTATAGTGTTATAGTGTTATAGACCGCCGTGTCTATTTCATATTTGAACACGCCTTATAGTGTTATAGTGTTATAGACCACCGTGTCTATTTCATATTTGAACATGCCTTATAGTGTTATAGACTGCCGTGTCTATTTCATATTTGAACATGCCTTATAGTGTTATAGACCACCGTGTCTATTTCATATTTGAACATGCCTTATAGTGTTATAGACCGCCGTGTCTATTTCATATTTGAACACGCCTTATAGTGTTATAGACTGCCGTGTCTATTTCATATTTGAACATGCCTTATAGTGTTATAGTGTTATAGACCGCCATGTCTATTTCATATTTGAACACGCCTTATAGTGTTATAGACTGCCGTGTCTATTTCATATTTGAACATGCCTTATAGTGTTATAGACCACCGTGTCTATTTCATATTTGAACACGCCTTATAGTGTTACAGACCGCCGTGTCTATTTCATATTTGAACACGCCTTATAGTGTTATAGTGTTATAGACCGCCATGTCTATTTCATATTTGAACACGCCTTATAGTGTTATAGTGTTATAGACCACCGTGTCTATTTCATATTTGAACATGCCTTATAGTGTTATAGACTGCCGTGTCTATTTCATATTTGAACACGCCTTATAGTGTTACAGACCGCCGTGTCTATTTCATATTTGAACACGCCTTATAGTGTTATAGTGTTATAGACCACCGTGTCTATTTCATATTTGAACATGCCTTATAGTGTTATAGACTGCCGTGTCTATTTCATATTTGAACATGCCTTATAGTGTTATAGACTGCCATGTCTATTTCATATTTGAACACGCCTTATAGTGTTATAGACCACCGTGTCTATTTCATATTTGAACACGCCTTATAGTGTTATAGTGTTATAGACTGCCATGTCTATTTCATATTTGAACACGCCTTATAGTGTTATAGACCACCGTGTCTATTTCATATTTGAACACGCCTTATAGTGTTATAGTGTTATAGACCGCCGTGTCTATTTCATATTTGAACACGCCTTATAGTGTTATAGACCGCCGTGTCTATTTCATATTTGAACACGCCTTATAGTGTTATAGACCGCCATGTCTATTTCATATTTGAACACGCCTTATAGTGTTATAGTGTTATAGACCACCGTGTCTATTTCATATTTGAACATGCCTTATAGTGTTATAGACTGCCGTGTCTATTTCATATTTGAACATGCCTTATAGTGTTATAGACCACCGTGTCTATTTCATATTTGAACATGCCTTATAGTGTTATAGTGTTATAGACCACCGTGTCTATTTCATATTTGAACATGCCTTATAGTGTTATAGTGTTATAGACCACCGTGTCTATTTCATATTTGAACATGCCTTATAGTGTTATAGACTGCCGTGTCTATTTCATATTTGAACATGCCTTATAGTGTTATAGACCACCGTGTCTATTTCATATTTGAACATGCCTTATAGTGTTATAGACTGCCGTGTCTATTTCATATTTGAACATGCCTTATAGTGTTATAGACCACCGTGTCTATTTCATATTTGAACATGCCTTATAGTGTTATAGACCACCGTGTCTATTTCATATTTGAACATGCCTTATAGTGTTATAGACCGCCGTGTCTATTTCATATTTGAACACGCCTTATAGTGTTATAGTGTTATAGACCACCGTGTCTATTTCATATTTGAACACGCCTTATAGTGTTATAGACCGCCGTGTCTATTTCATATTTGAACACGCCTTATAGTGTTACAGACCGCTGTGAGTATTACTGTGTAAGAAGAGACAGTGTACCTGGCCTGTTGGCATTCAGCAACACCTGTGTGTGCTGCTGCTGTGGTGCTGAACAGGGTGCTGTCCTTGGTGCTAAATCATTTGAGAGCGACTTGATGTTCTGAAGAACAAAAACAGAAAACAGGTTGTCAAGTCGTTCTCAAATGATTTTGTCAGACAAGCACTTGTCTGACAAAGAGGCTTCACTGTATGTTTTCTTAGACATACAGTAGGCTTGCTTGCCTCACCACAGTACTGTACATTAAAAGGATGGTGCACCCAGAAATGAAAATTCAGCCATTATCTACTCACCCTCAGGAAGGCTGTGGTGAAGTTTTAGAGTCCTCACATCCTTTGCGGAGATCGGCGGGGGGAGTGGCTAGCGGCGCCCCAGACTAACATCCAAGAACACAAAATTGAAACCACAAAATATCTCCAACATGCTCATCCGTAGTGATCCAAGTGTGCTGCAGCCCTGACATAAAAAGTTGTTTCGAAAAACGTCATTTGAACTCTGTTTTTAGCCTCACTGTAGCCTGTAGCTCTGACTGCTTCTCTGTGCTCCGCGCTCCCTCCCCACCTCTCCCTATCCCAAATTTAATTTAATTTAATTTAAGCGTTCATTTGGAAGTACAATGCATATTGTTGAATATCAGTATAAATACATCTGTAAATATGTCGGAGTTAGCAGTTGTCCTTTGTTGTACCGTATCATAGATACAAAATGACCGTACAACAACATGCCATTTAACTTGACAACCTTTATTAGCACTAACAAATGTATTGTAGATACAGTAGTTGGGCTGTCTGAGTCAAATAAAATAAAAAATTCAACCTGAAATAAATAAATAAATATTAAATAAAAATAACTTCAAACTAAGGTGGCATGGTGGTGTGGTGGTTAGCACTCTCGCCTCACAGCAAGAGGGTTGCTGGTTCAATCCCGGGCATGGGAGCCCTTCTGTGCGGAGTTTGCATGTTCTCCCCGTGTCAGCGTGGGTTCTCTCCGGCACTCCGGCTTCCTCCCACAGTCCAAAGACATGCAGATTGGGGACTAGGTTCATTGATAACTCTAAATTGTCCGTAGGTGTGAATGTGAGCGTGAATGGTTGTTTGTCTCTATGTGTCAGCCCTGCGATAGTCTGGCGACCTGTCCAGGGTGTACCCTGCCTCTCGCCCGATGCCAGCTGGGATAGGCTCCAGCCCCCCTGCGACCCTCAAGAGGATGAAGCGGTTAGAAGATGAATGAATGAATGAACTTCAAACTGAAATAAATAAATAAACAAATCTGAGTCACAAATAGATAGGCCTACTCATCAAAAGAAAGTAACTTCCACCACCTCAATCCCCCACCGTTGATTAAACACTGAAAATAAAATAAAAGAGGGAGACAGGTTTTTCCTATTTAATCTTATTTAGCTATATTTCTTCCTCTCCCCTCTCTGGGAGCGTCCGCCCTCCCGGCCTCGCACATACTCCCGAGGCTCGGGTATCCCTCTCCGCGGAGCCCGCCCTCCTGGCCCCGCACATACCCCCGAGCCTCCCTCTCCGTGGTCAGATTACAGGTCAGATTACAGGTCTCTTCTGTCCTTCCTCGAGCTGATTCTACACGCACCTCACGGTAGTGCATATGTGCATCCATTGCGCATATGCACAAATGCATCCCCTCGCGCAAAATGTGGCCCCCCATGGAAGAAAATGCGTGTTCTGCATTTAGGGAGGGGCGGCCCTGCCCCTACCCCTACTCACCTGCCACACTGCCCCCTCCCAACTTATTTATTTATTTCTACTTTTTTTTTTCTTTTTTTAATTTTTTTTTTTAATTTATTTTTTCCCAATTTATTCTCTTTCGTTTGTCTTTTACTTGGATTGTTTGTCTGTCTGCTTGTTGTATGCGTACGTGCATGTGTCGTATGTGCTGTCTGTATCTGTCTTGTCCTGACCTGTACTGGGTGGGAAGGAGGGAGGGTTTCTGGTTTTTCTTTTGTTTGTTTGTTTTGTTTTACTTTTTGTGACAGACTGAAGCATATATGTACTTCTCCACATTATGGACTACCTCTGTATGTCACCCTGTTTAAATTTCAATAAAGAGAGTTGGAAAAAAAATAAAAAAAATTGCCACTTTGTCAGTGGACTTTTACACCTAAATATGATGCACTAGGTATTCTCTTGCATCTGTTGTTGACATTCTGGGTCATTTTACTCTTGTTACATGCATTGTGTCTTTTCAAAATACACTTTAGTTTAAACAGGAAATGTACAGTTTCTGCTCATTAGGTGCAAACTTACAACTTTGGTAAAACACTTTGTATTTATTTTTATTTCCTTGTGTAACAAATGCATGTTGTTAGGTTTAGAAAAAAAGGTTCAGCATTCAAATGGGAAGCAAACAACAGGATTTTGGGTGAAAGTCTGGTTTTTTTTGGACCCATGTGCCTCACCTCCCAGCTGCCCAATAGGGTCCTTCAATTACATTGTTACCAGCAGCATTACAAATGCCAGGCAGTGCGTTTCAAAACACCGCTAACAGAGCCTTTGTGTGTCAGTATCTCACGTGGACATCCACTGAATTAGCACTGGTATTTGATGACTTTGGTTAGTGGCTACTGTGTCAACAGCTGATGCTGCCAGTTGCATATACCTAGCCTGGAAATCCAGACTCAAATCTAGAAAGATTTTGAGTCTGGCCCTCACCGACACACCCTTCCTACCCAAGGGGCGGCACTAACTGAGGCATATTAAATGCTGCCACACGCAACTGGATAGCACAATAGCCAATCAGAGCAAAAAACAAGGTGACGTATTAATTGCAGTAAGCCCCATTGGTTTACCGACCAGTGGGGCTAACTGATGTATTATGCGTTTGCTGTATCCCATCGGTAAAACAGCAAAAATGTTCTTCCTGGAAGTGAAGGCTTCCAAGGCAGTCTTCTGTTCCTCTCTCAAGGAAAAAGATAAGTATAGCAGGCTCAAAGCTAAATTGAATGGATGCGGTTCTTTGGCAGCTGCCATCGTAGCTGTTTACTTTTCGACTCCTATGGCCAGCACTGTCCTCATCATGTTACGCCCGCCCAGAGCCCGCCTATGTCAGATAGACTGATCTGATTGGTCAGATGGCGATTCACCAGGCTCTGCTAGGGGCGGGGCATCTGGATTTCCAGGTTAATATATACCCCTATTAAAGGTGCCTTTGGTATCTAACGCCCAGATCACTGACAAAGCAGCAGCATTTGACAAATTTGGAATGAGAACAGGCTGAAATTGTGGCCACTCTTACTATAATCTTCCACTCGCTCACTAATAGCACACAGATCTGAAAGTCGATCACCATTTGTCTTTTGTTTAGGTAGCATTTACAGTCTGGTTAATGCCCTTCCATAGCTTGACAAGCTATTTCACAGCGTGGCATACAGACATATGTCATCATTGTTTACAAACTGTTAAAGGATCTACATAGTAGTGATGCATGGGTCGGGGTTTTTTCCAACCCGCCCCACCCCGCCCCCGCCGCTATTAACGTACCCATCTTGTGGCTCTCATGCTTGTATAGCTTATCACAAGAATTGTACTTCACGTAGCCAATGCTGCTGTCGTCTGCTGCACTAACTACCTCACAGAAATTGTCCCAAACATTTAGCAGCAGCTTGGCCTTCTTTTCTTTTAACTCTGCACTCTCCCGACCATAATCCTTCCCTCACTTCTTCTTCCATCTTCACCGCTTCATTGATTCTGGTATGTTGTCACGTTGCAGGTTACGTTACGTAACATGCATTTACCTAACCTACAACAGTGTTGTTAACAAGTAGGCTATATCCGACATATTTAATCTTTAATGACCTGCACCACCTGCCCCGCCAATAAAGTGAACATTTCTTGACCCGACCCACGGGGTAACCCACGAGACCCGCGGGTTATGGGTCGGCCTGCGCATCACTACTACATAGTTGTCATTAGTAGACAGTCTAGTGACTTCATGTAATTCCAGCATAGCTCCGCCCCCCAGGAGTAAAGGGCCTTTAAAAGTATTGATTTTTATTGTTCTTTACTGTTTTTATGGTAAATAAAGATGTGTATGAGCCCATAATGGTACCACTTTAATCCAAATGAAAAAAATTCCCCTAAATGACAATTGAATTTATCTGAAGTCTAATGTCCCCAAAAAGTTTAGGATTTAGTTTTTGGATAGTATTTTTGTCCCTTTTTGTTTGTGTTTTTGTCCTTTCCCACTAACCTTCATGTTTTCATGCCTTCAGTGGATTTAAATATCAAATTGAACTTTTCAGACAAACCTCCATGAGCGAACACATTACAGAGCACTTCAGGGAACTGAGTTAACTATTGTGCAATGCATCAAGGTACATACCCAGTATTTATGCATGCATTTAGCAGTGCACTCTCAATGACCGGTGGCAGCTGTCCAGTTCAAACCTGTTCCACTGTGGGCCTCTCCAAGCTGTCTTGTCTTAGTCCTCTGGGTTCTGTGCCTCGCTCCAGAGATGCCTTCAGGATACCCCTGCCCCTGTAAATATTCATCACTGCATCAACTCTTTTTGCATTCTGGGAAAATGTCACTTATGATCTCAAGCTTGTGTTTGCCTGAAACCTCCATGACAGCAGTGGCAGATTCCCTGCACAACACTGAGAGAGAGAACAGTCACACTGACAATGCGCTGTAAGCTTGGCCAAGTGGAAAATTCTTCTGCTGTCATTCTCCGTCTCACTATTTTTTTCTCCCATCATTCCAATGTCACAGCAGTGATGTGAGAGCTGGTTCTAACTGTTGGCTTCACCCCCTCTGGGACAATTTCAGCTAACCACTGGTACTCTTTTTTGGCCCCCTTTATTCTGCAATGATATCACAGGGTTTTTTAGAGGAAAGGTTTGTGTAGACAGCTGCAGCACCTTGTCTCTACCACATGTGGGTTTCAGTGATTCTTATAAATCCTGAAATACAGCAGTGGCTGTCAAACATTCTTTCATGTTACTTTGGAGACTAATGCCTCAATCTGCCTGTAAAACAGATGTTTATTTAAATGTACTACTTAGTGTGTATGACTTGTCTACACACGGTTCTCAACATGGAGGGAGGTGGCTAAGCTGGTGGCTAGCATCTAACAAAATTAACAGTGCCTGTTAAAGGTCTCTCTCTCTCTGTCTCCCCTTCTGTCTCACTGTGTCATGCAGATTACCGTTAATGTATTATGCTGATCTGTTCTGTACTACATCTATTGCACGTCTGTTGTCCTGGAAGAGGGATCCCTCCTCAGTTGCTCTTCCTGAGGTTTCTACCATCCCCCCCCCCCCCAAAAGGTTTTCTTGGGGGGGAGTTTTTCCTTATCCACTGTGAGGGTCCAAAGGACAGAGGGCTGTTGTATGCTGTAAAGCTCTGTGAGGCAAATTGTGATTTGTGATATTGGGCTTTATAAATAAAATTGAAATTGAATTGAATTGCTATGGACGCTTCATATCCAGGTCAATTCACACACTTCTGAGTAAAGCATTTAAGAGGAGAGGAGAGGGCTCCGTCTGATCTCTTCATAAACTAAAGTTATATTATTTTGCGCGACGGATGCTTCATATAATAACATAATGATATAGTATTTGTCGTGTTATACGGTGAAACGTTTCACCTTATAACGTGATGACTTACGTTGTTTACACGACGGCATGTCATTTCTGTCTCTACATGGTCGCACCTTTACAAACCTCTGCTTTCTGTGTGGTGCACGGCGGAGTTAGGCCCAAATGCACACACACACACACACACACACAGGTGAGCACACAAGAGCACGGGCCATTTTTCTGACCGACAGCACTCCCATCCTCCTCCATCTCTCTCTCCAGTAACTCGCCGGCACCGGCCGCTTGTTCTGGGTCAATTCCATGTGAGATTTCCGAGATTCACCCTTTTGGTTTCCATTTAGCCGAAAACTTTTTTTTTTATTTTTTACTTAGTAACGGATGTGATTTCAAATGTAGCAAAGTACAATACTTCAGTCAAAATTAACATGAGTAAAAGTAAAATTACCAATTTCAAAAATTACTGAAAAAAATGACAAATTACACAAAAAAACTACTCAATTACAGTAACGTGATTAAATGTAATTAGTTATTTATATAATTATTTATTTTCCTGGTGTAAAAACAACCCACAATGTGACTATGTAGCTTTTTAAAGAAGCCATAATGGAAATTTTTCACATTTACTGGTTTTACGAAAAAGGTTTTAAGAAAAGCAGAAGTAGTAGTTGGCCATGGAAGTTGCTGTTCAGCATTAGTTACATAGTCGGTCAATAAACTTTGACCAAAGTGCCAAAGTTTTAAGTCACAAAAGCTCTTGCTCTTCTGACACTGAAAGCAAATGCTTTGGCTTTTTTTCTTGACCTCAGTTTTGACATGCACTTGCTTCATGTGAAGCCTCTGTTTTTTTTAGCCTTATCAAAGATATGTATATCTAGTACTTAAAATTGAATAATTTATTTAGTTATTGATTTTGACACCTTCAGGCAATGAAACAAGCACAGTAAACACAGTAAGTAAGCACACTATCAGCGTGTCATCACCTTACAAAAACGTGCATGTTTGCAAAACACTGCCTAGTTTTACATTCAGCAGACACAGAGCAATACGATCATTCATCAGGAGTCCTGTTTGTGCATCTGATGGATGCAGTGTTAGGCAAGTTACTCTCAAAATGTTACTGTCTATGTAGAGTAATACATTACTTATTTTGCATTACTTTCATCAAAGCACAGAAGCTCCAGTTTATTACAGTTCATTTCAAATCCAGTGCTGCACAGGTCTGACCCATTCATGCATTCACATACAGTGGTTACCACTTTGTATTAATAATAGTAGATATACAGTACAGGCCAAAAGTTTGGACACACCTTCTCATTCAATGTGTTTTCTTTATTTTCATGACTATTTACATTGTAGATTCTCACTGAAGGCATCAAAACTATGAATGAACACATGTGGAGGTATGTACTTAACAAAAAAAGGTGAAATAACTGAAAACATGTTTTATATTCTAGTTTCTTCAAAATAGCCACCCTTTGCTCTGATTACTGCTTTGCACACTCTTGGCATTCTCTCCATGAGCTTCAAGAGGTAGTCACCTGAAATGGTTTCCACTTCACAGGTGTGCCTTATCAGGGTTAATTAGTGGAATTTCTTGCTTTATCAATGGGGTTGGGACCATCAGTTGTGTTGTGCAGAAGTCAGGTTAATACACAGCCGACAGCCCTATTGAACTGTTAAAATTCATATTATGGCAAGAACCAATCAGCTAACTAAAGAAAAACGAGTGGCCATCATTACTTTAAGAAATGAAGGTCAGTCAGTCCGGAAAATTGCAAAAACTTTAAATGTGTCCCCAAGTGGAGTCGCAAAAACCATCAAGCGCTACAACGAAACTGGCACACATGAGGACCGACCCAGGAAAGGAAGACCAAGAGTCACCTCTGCTTCTGAGGATAAGTTCATCCGAGTCACCAGCCTCAGAAATCGCAAGTTAACAGCAGCTCAGATCAGAGACCAGATGAATGCCACACAGAGTTCTAGCAGCAGACCCATCTCTAGAACAACTGTTAAGAGGAGACTGCGTGAATCGGGCCTTCATGGTCAAATAGCTGCTAGGAAACCACTGCTAAGGAGAGGCAACAAGCAGAAGAGATTTGTTTGGGCCAAGAAACACAAGGAATGGACATTAGACCAGTGGAAATCTGTGCTTTGGTCTGATGAGTCCAAATTTGAGATCTTTGGTTCCAACCGCCGTGTCTTTGTGAGACGCAGAAAAGGTGAACGGATGGATTCCACATGCCTGGTTCCCACTGTGAAGCATGGAGGAGGAGGTGTGATGGTGTGGGGGTGTTTTGCTGGTGACACTGTTGGGGATTTATTCAAAATTGAAGGCACACTGAACCAGCATGGCTACCACAGCATCCTGCAGCGACATGCCATCCCATCCGGTTTGCGCTTAGTTGGACGATCATTTATTTTTCAACAGGACAATGACCCCAAACACACCTCCAGGCTGTGTAAGGGCTATTTGACCAAGAAGGAGAGTGATGGAGTGCTGCGGCAGATGACCTGGCCTCCACAGTCACCGGACCTGAACCCAATCGAGATGGTTTGGGGTGAGTTGGACCGCAGAGTGAAGGCAAAGGGGCCAACAAGTGCTAAACACCTCTGGGAACTCCTTCAAGACTGTTGGAAAACCATTTGAGGTGACTACCTCTTGAAGCTCATTGAGAGAATGCCAAGAGTGTGCAAAGCAGTAATCAGAGCAAAGGGTGGCTATTTTGAAGAAACTAGAATATGAAACATGTTTTCAGTTATTTCACCTTTTTTTGTTAAGTACATAACTCCACATGTGTTCATTCATAGTTTTGATGCCTTCAGTGAGAATCTACAATGTAAATAGTCATGAAAATAAAGAAAACGCATTGAATGAGAAGGTGTGTCCAAACTTTTGGCCTGTACTGTATATATATAATAAACAAACGTTGAGGTTAGCACAACAAATGGAATGACGTGCAATTGAGTCACTATGACGAGCGCAAATTAATACACCAGAGTTGGAAGACCCACCTGCCAGTTCCCGGGGTGTCGGTCAGCTACAACAGCACCAGGGAGAGAGTTATGCATAAGAAGGGAGGAAAAAAACAAACTGGGGGCCAGCTCCTTATCCCCACTACTTTCAGGCAGCCTTAGGATGCAAAAGCAGAACGGCAAGCGGTGTAAACGTTGTAGTTACATTAATGGAAACAAACTGAAAATGATAACGCACAGTACGGCATGACCCAGATGTGCTTATCACCGGCACCCTTCAATGATGTAGTCTGTAATGACATGACAAGACACAATAACCTTTGGATGATATTTTTTCTGGTGGCACACTGGTGGAAATGGAGCGGTGTGGATCAGTGTGGATGAATGAAAATGAAAACAATAGGATGGTAACGCCTTATGTGACACTGTAAATGTAATTATATTACCTGAAATCCTGTTAGTAATGGGGAATATAAAAACATAATATATTACTGTAACGTGTGACTTTTCTAATGTGTTACCACTAAAACTGGATGAATGTTAGTTCAATTTTCACTCTCTTTCACCTCTGGTAAGGTCGCCACCACCTCCTGGGAAAAAATCTGTCTCTTTAGCTGCTAAATTCTCCACTGTGTTCAGCAGCTAGTCTCTAAGAATGTCTGTCTACTGTTTGCTGCTGAGCAGGTAGTTTACAATGGCTTTACCAGCTTTACTTTGTCACTGAAAACAGTGCTGCTGCTGGAAACCAGGATGATGAGCTCAGTGTGCACAGTGGGAAAGCCAAGACAATGAGCTCAAGGATGCTAAAATGTTCAGTAGAGCTGCAGGAAAGGGTTGGTTATAATGCTCTGTGGGCACATCACTGCAAGTAAGCCCTTTCACATCGCACATGTTAACAACTGATATGATCAATTGTTAACATAAAAGTCTTGATTAATGCAGCTTTAATGAGTTATTCTTCTGTCTGAATAATTCTAGATAAAACTGTGCTCTGAGAGCACTGAGCACTCACATCCATTTACTTGAGATCTGTTCCATGTTTCTCTCCCCTTTGCATTGCCTCTGCTAGCTACTGATGTACAGCATGAACTCTGCTACGGTGACACAATAAGCAGACTGGATGCCATTACCTTAGAGAATCATGTGCAGAAAAAAGTTGGCTTTTTCAAGGCTTTGTGGGATTTTACAAGCTAGACAATGTTCCAGATAGGTGTTTCAGTTGGCCCTGCTTGATGATTATTGGTGGTTGAATATTTGCATTTGCATGTTTAATGTACTTCTAATTCTTTCAATTTGCATAATGGCCCTTTTGCTATCCATCTGAAGTCACTTAGAGGCAAGGGAGCAAATGGCTCGCTGATCTCTGCCGTTTCACTGCATAATTTTCCCATTCCCGCTGATGGCCGTGGTTGGCATCCATTGTAATAGGCCGTCTGATTAGTGATTAAAATGTTTACCGGTACATGGGGAAATAGATCCAGGCAATAGGCCACCTCTGGAGCCTAAGCACGCAGCTGGCTTCACATAGACAAATGGCTTGGTGGCTGATGTCTTTTTAACCATGTACTTAGTTGGCAAAATGGTGAATGCTGGGAAAACAGCAAGAGGGAGGTTTACTGATGCATTAAATCATACACCATGCCAATAAGATTATAGCTTTTTTTGCTTTACCATTTGTCCCAGATGGGTGGATTTACAATTGCACGATGATGTTAGACTAGTTGATGTTGGTTCTCTGGTCAAAATCAAGGCAGTATTAGATTATTCTGAGTTCATTACATATGGTTCTTGTTGCTTTGGAGAACAACAAACATCCCTGTTCTACAGGCTGTTTCCTCTTTTATTCCTTCAAATGCAAATCTGTATAATATGGGTTGGATGTCAAATCACACTGCAGAGTAAACACACCATGGTGAGCTGTACATGTTTAATGTCAAGAGCAGGTTGTTCACCAATCAGAAGATCAGCAGTTTGATCCCCAGCTTCTCCATTCCACATGCCAAAGTGTCCTTGAGCAAGATACTGAACCCAGTGGTTGCTCCGTCGGTGTGTAAGTGTGCTAAAAACTGAGCAGCAGGTGACGCCCGGCATGGTAGCCTTGGCCACCAGCGCATGACTGTGTGTGTGAATGGGTGAATGTGCATAGAAAGGCACTATACAAATACAGGTCAATTTACCATTTAAGCTACTTTAGAATCAGAATCAGTTTCAGTTTTAGCCACACTATAATTATTTTGAATAAAAGTTTGTATTGCTAAATTATATATTTATATATTTTTTCCTTTCATCCTGCTGCCATTATAGTGATCATTTCTTTGTCTGAAGTCGTTGTCATGCACATGCATACATGTTAAAGTTGAATATAAACCTGGTCACATGTACAGTAGGCTATATATAGCCAAGAAATAAGCTCTCACCAGGAGATCTAGCTGTGGAATCAGGTTTCTCTCATGCCTGCTACATGAATTACAGAAACCAGGTCTCTCCTGTACATGGTGCTTCTCTTCAGCATATGTAAAACCACAACATGCCATTTTTTAATTTTTTATTTCTGGTAGTTGATGAATTAAATAAACATGATGAATTACAGTAATTAGCTAAATGTAAAAATTTTGGTAGAGCAGATTTTCTAAAAAATTTGGACAAAGCCAAGCTAGCTGTTTCCCTGTGCTCCCAGTGTTTTTGCTGAGCTAAGATTAACTGCCTTCTGTCTGTCTTCATATTTAGCATACAGCTCCAAGAGTGGGTTCAATCTTCTCATCTCACTCCCGACAAGACAACAAATGAACTTGGTTCCCAAAATTTTCAGATTACTGCAGAGTTCCAATTGTTACCTGTTTATGCAAGTTCATATAAGTACACAGGGCCCTATTTAAATGATAATGTAGCACATGGTCTAAAGTGCATAATGCAAGTGAATTTGATAAACAGCTCATAATCTGGGCGCACAGTAAAGCACAGGGTGCAAAGGGGTTGTATTTAGTCCCCTAACTAAACATTGGTGTGCTTTGGGTATAACATCAGAGTGTCATCTCCCATTCCCTTTAAATGCCAGTTGTGCCTGCACTGCTGTTTGTTTACATGGTGGATTCGGCACATTGAAGCGGTGAGTGGTTTTCTGCTGAGAGTGATGCAGTAAGAGCAGTGATCTCACTGCTGCAAATATCGTGGTCCTTTTAAGCAGCAAAACTAAAAACTGTAGATAGAAACTTGACAGAGAAAACAGAACTACACTTTAACCATCTGAAAAAAATCACTTAAGTTACACTGCTCCTCATGTGTAAATGCAGCAGGAAGTTGGACAGCAGCTCTGCTCTGATCTCTGCTACATTCACATTTTAGAGAATGTCATTAATATTTTCCTCATTAAAGATGAATTATTTCACACACCTGTAACCCATATGCGCATTCCTGTGAGCGTAACAAGCAGAGTGTTCGCCTGTTGTGAACCTGCCTATGTAGGCACATCTTACAATGTGAATAATGACCCCTTTATACAGCAAGAAACTACTGCACCATTCTGACTTCAGAACCGTTTTTGTTGGTCGATGGCGCAGTCGCTTTCTGCTGTCTCAAAGCAGCAATATGCTAAGAGTGCCCCAGACTACACTTCATTTTAACGCCGGAATTCCACTGGATGTCCGTCAATCCCCACCGGCTGCGTTTGCTGTGCGGAGCAGTGCAGCTCTGCTGGACAGCGGGAGTCACGAGGACCCACGACCCAATTCATGCATAATTGCGCGATGTAACAAGATGTAGTTTCTATAAACAGAACCACAAAACCAGAGGAGTAGCAGAAAGACATCTTGGTGCACCTCCATGATTAACATCTCCTCGTCCATGGTGTCAACTAGGCTTGTGCCGATTTCTGGTTTAACCGGTTCGGTCTGGTTTAAGAACTCCACCCGGTTTAATTCACGTCAACCGGATAAACCGGGTGGGGGGGGGGGAGCTTTTCACATCAGCGGCATGTCAAGGGACTATATTCAACTTATCTTGCATTGTAACATGCATTATGACAACTTAATAAGGTTTATGTATGTTTTTAAATGAAGTGGAGGAGCCTACATGTGTTTTGTTTAGTTTGTCTCAGAGGATCCGCAGACTGCAGACTCCGCAGCACTGTTGCCAACTCCTCAGTAAGAAAAGCAGCTATTGGCTGTCCTAAAAGTCGCTAGAAGTCGCTAAATGACGTCATTGACTAATTTGCATATTTGCCCATATGCATATAATTGTAATGGCTGCTGTAGGAGAGAGGAGTAACGTCGTGGGAGAGACAAAAACTGAGTAAAAAAACACCCTGAATATGTTTAGAACTACAAATTAACCTACTTTCAGTGATTTATATTGTGCGGAGTCTGCATGTTCTCCCCATGTCAGCGTGGGTTCTCTCCGGCACTCCGGCTTCCTCCCACAGTCCAAAGACATGCAGATTGGGGACTAGGTTAATTGGTGACTCTAAATTGTCCGTAGGTGTGAATGTGAGTGTGAATGGTGTTTGTCTCTATGTGTCAGCCCTGCGATAGTCTGGCGACCTGTCCAGGGTGTACTCTGCCTCTTGCCCGATGTAGCTGGGATAGGCTCCAGCCCCCCCGCAACCCTCAAGAGGATGAAGTGGTTAGAAGATGAATGAATGAATGAATCCCGCCCTGACTGTAAACCAGGTCGGGTCAGCATGCGCGATTCACTTGCAGTCTGGACATGGAGGGGTTAACATCTCCTGCTCTGACTGCTGCTGGGAGGGAGGACTGGGCCGTCTGTGACCTTTGGTGTATTGGCGGTTAATACAGCATTATCACCACCTAGTGGGTTGGAAGTACATTACACTTATAATGGGCTTTTATTGGGAAAAATAGCTCAAATGTGTGGGCAGCACGGTGGTGTGGTGGTTAGCACTCTTGCCTCACAGCAAGAGGGTAGCCGGTTCGATCCCGGGCGTGGGAGCCCTTCTGTGTGGAGTTTGCATGTTCTCCCCGTGTCAGTGTGGGTTCTCTCCGGGCACTCCGGCTTCCTCCCACAGTCCAAAGACATGCAGATTGGGGACTAGGTTAATTGGTAACTCTAAATTGTCCGTAGGTGTGAATGTGAGCGTGAATGGTTGTTTGTCTCTATGTGTCAGCCCTGCGATAGTCTGGGGACCTGTCCAGGGTGTACCCTGCCTCTCGTCCGATGTCAGCTGAGATAGGCTCCAGCCCCCCCGCGACCCTCAGGAGGATGAAGCGGTTAGAAGAAGATGAGCTCAAATGTGACCCCCAGTGGTAAAATTAAGTATATAATTCGATATATCGGTTCGGTTAGATATTTGGTTTTAAATCAAACTGGTTGGAAAATTTTCAAACCGGCACAAGCCTAGTGTCAACGGGGTGAAATGACATCTGAAAACCTCTGACCTGTTGACTTCAGGCCTGCCTCCGCCCATTATGATGTTTTCAAGGTGTAGTGCAGGGAATATGATCCGCCGTGAGCACTGTGTATTTTATTTTCTGTGCACAACTTCCTGCCCCGCACGATCTGCTCCGTGCTGAATTGCTGCGTTGTGCTCCGTTGTCCGGTAAAAATAGAAGTCCTGCGTATCTGTTGCGGAGGGCTCCGGAGCACCGCAGCTGTGACGGAGCCGGAACGCAGCACAGCCGCAGTGGGTGGAAGCACACACATTGACTAGAATTGAAACGTATCAGCTCCACTGCCGTTCCGGAGCGCAGATGCAACCAACACGTATCTGGTGGAATTTGGGGGTAAGACCTACACGCCCATGGACGCACAGATGGGCGCAAGTACATTTGCTACTGACAACATGTGGACATTGGCTATGAAAGTGACAACTGTGTTGGTCTAAAACTAGTAATGACAGTTACGCTGCCATCTGCACCACTTTGCACCGGGCGAGATAGGGCCCAAAGATTGTCATGACGCCTGAGTGCTTTCACGCCTGATCACATCATGTGGAGATGGAAACACATACTGACCACATCAAATAAACTGGCAGACAAAGCATACATCATTTGTGATTGTGGGGCTGAATTACAATGACAAGTGAAAAACACACTACATTTATATTAAGATAAGACTTGGTGACGCTATGTTGATGCTCTGAGTATCCAGTCTCAGTTCTATAATGCTGATTTTGTCATTGCCTGGAAGCGTCTGATTCGGAAAGGTGAAAGGTCATAGGAGGGCACTTCTCCCAGGGTGAGTTCACACAGGAGCTTGCCAATGATTGGTCCAAACTTGAAGCCGTGACCTGGAGAAGAGAAGTCATTACAGTGAGCAAAGTACGTACACAGATCATTAAACCATGTCAGATGAATCAGCATCCTAATCTGAGCAAATCTCGGCCATGCACCTTATAGTTAGCCTATAAATAGCCTGCATCTCTGGGCCTTTGTCTAAGTCAGGCGGTGGGTTCAAGCCCCACATGAGTGAATGCATAAAAGAAGAGTAAACCTGTTGCAATGCCTGTCACTGAGCATCTAGTCACTTTAGTGAACTGGGACCAAATGCTAAATTAAGGGGGATTTGTCCTTTCTCTGTGTAATGGCTTCATGTGCTCAAGCCCAGGAGTGAGATGAGAGAGTGCTATTTTCAAAATGCAGCAGTCTGATTGTCCTTGTTGCTAAGGTCTGAGAGGCAAATTGTGAATGTCAACAGGGTTTGAGGAATGCAACACATCACCATCTGACAAAGGTCTCGGAGCTCCTGTGGATTCTGCCTGGCTTTGAAGTCATAAAAGCTTGGCTCTGACAGTTTGGCCACGTGAATTTTCATCTCGCCAGAGAAGGAGAATGGAAAACCTCAATAGATGGCCAAGCCCACAGGGTGACTTTGTAGCCATGGCAACCCCCCAGTACTTGCTTTAAAGCACTTGTGTCGGGCTTTGATGACAAATGCACGTAGTGAAGGAGGGGGAGGAAGGCAACACATTTTTTCTTCTGTATTAGGCAGAAGCCCTGTGAACTTCTCCAATATGACTTTGAGCATCTTTACTGCTGCTGGGGAATGAGCACAAAGAGCACAGGTAATAATTAATACAGACTAATAAAAAGAATGAGCAGTGCTGCTCTCTGAAGACAATGGGCCTCATTCACAAACAGCGTGTAAACACAAATCTGTGCTTAAACTGTGTGTACAAGGGCTTCACATACAAATACAGGATTCATCAATATTTTCTTACCTGAATTTTTCATACTCTGCCAACAGATTGAAAACTGCCTCAGACCATGCGTTCACACAAATGATAAAGGCCCGGCTGTCTTAGAAAATTTAGACACATACCTTTAGACTAAATACATTGATAGCATATTAATACTGCATTTATTAAAAAGGGCTTTAATAAACAACAATATTAAAAACCATTAATTTACACATGCATCGGACAAATGTTTTAATTAAAAATAATGCCCTTTCATCCCCATCAGCAATGGTCATAATTAGAATATTTAATTTAATGGTGTCCCTGTTCTTCATTACGATGGAGTACATACCATATTTAAATTGACCAGTTTTGGTGTGCACTATTTTTTGACTTGGCCATAATGATCGGTCATTCCCACAAATTTCTGTGCCATTGCTCTATGCAGAAAGACTCAGATCCACTAACACAGGCACAGAAAATTAGCCAATGTGCTTGTGCCATTAATCCAATTGTAATTTTGTATTTGCACTTCTTTTGTGCACAAAGAAACAACATTTCTACACACAGCTTAGTGAATGAGGCCCAATATGATTTCAGTAATGCAACAATGAAGTTATGGTAATTAGCAATTTCCAACTCTGGGGTTCAGAAAACTTAAGCTTTATGATATGAAATTACCTTTAAAAGACTAGAATTACTGCCTTGCGGTTGTATGGCTCCACAAATGTGTCAAGTTGCAGTTACAGTTTACATGGATGCTTCACACACATCTTCCCCCCAACAGCACAGAAGATCTATACAATCAGCAGTTTAAAGGTGGACACCGAAGTCACCAATTCAGTATCTGACCAGATGTCTCTCCTTCTGTTCTTGAGATATGACGTTGATAGTGGCCAGAAAAGTGTATATATGGATTATTATGATGTCAACGTGACAACATGTTTTGTGAGGTCACAATGACCTTGACCTTTGACCATCAAATTCTAATCAATTCATTCTTGAATCCAACTGGAAGTTTGCACTAAATATGAGGAAACTCAAGACCTTCATCACACCTTTTTGAGATATCACCTTGATGAAATAAGATGGATGCAAGGTCACAGTGACCTTTAACCACCAAATTCTAATCTGTTCATCCTTGAGTCCAAGAAGAAGCCAAATGTGAAGAAATTCCCTCAAGGTGTTCTTTGGATACCACTTTCATGAGGATGTGACTTATTGAGTTCACAGTGACCTTGTCCTTTGACCACCAAATTCCAATCAGTTCATCCTTGTCTCAAAGTGGATGTTTGTGCTAAATTTGGAGAGAAGACATTTTAGAGACTGGATGTAGGGATGAAGAAACTGATGGATGGATGGCTAGTTACGAAAGCTAACAAACATGAATGCCTTACCCAGTGGGTGGTAGTTACAAATTACATTTACTCCAATTACTATAACAACATTTCTTGTAGTTGAGTATAGGGCCGTAACAGTACATGTATTTGTGTCGAACCGTTTGGTACACGACTTTCGGTTTGGCACGACCCTGTAACGAAATATTTGGCGCAGGATATTATTTTATTTTATTTTGTTTTGTTTTATTTTAATTCCGTTTTTGCGAGCCAAACCTTTTGAAATATCTAGTTCCCCGATTGACATAATTGAGTGACGGACCGAGTCCAACCGTAAATCTCCGCTTTCACTTTGTGCAGCGCATTCTTGCATTTTGACAACATGGCAAGTGAGCCTGATGAACCTGAAGACCCACCCACAAACCTTAAGTCCTCCGTTTGGGAACACTTTGGTTTCAGGGTAAAATACGAAGATGGAAATAAACAAGTGGACAAGACAAAAGCAGTGTGCCGACACCGCAGAACAGCGGTCGGGTATGTACTTGGAAACACGTCTAACATGCTTACGCATCTAAAGCAACACCACTCGAATTTGAACGTTAACCGGCACGACTAGAAAAAGCAATCTGGTGCAAACTACAATATTGTCGCCGTTTAAAAAGAAAGAGCGTTTCCCTGACCATTGCGCTAAAGAAATAACCAACGCCATTGGAGTTGAGTAAAATTGTTTAAGCTGCACTTTAGATATAAGCATGTTTTGTTGACTGCACTTTAACAAAGTGGGAAAGCTAAGTGAGTTCCTAGTAAAACTGAATCTGAGCAGGCTTTAAAGCTGACCAGCTGCACTATACTTTTTATTTTTTTGAGTAAAACTGTTTAAGCAGAAATGTATATTTATATTTTCTTTCAAAAAATGTGTTAAAAAAACAGCAGGATTTTATTTTTCACTTTTATATTTCTATTTTCATTCAAACAATGTGAAAAAGCAGGATTTTATTTTATTATTTGTTTCATTCAAAAATTGGGTAAAAAGAGTTAACTGCTGTGGTGCTATGTTTTAATAAGGTCACCAATAAGTAAAAGATATTTAATAGTTGTCTATTTTTTTCATTACTGTACCGAAAAAAAAAAAGAACCGTGACTTGTGTACCGAGGTACGTACTGAACCGAGATTTTTGTGTACCGTTACACCCCTAGTTGAGTATCTTTAAAAATCAGTAACTTTACCTTTACTGAATTATCTTTCATTTAAAGTATTGCACTTCGCTATTCCTCAAGTCACATCCATCACAAAGTAAAAACAAAAGATGAAAAGGCCTGATAAACTGTCAGAATGGAGCAAAAAGGGCACAAATCAGTGGCTGCAGCAAAGCAGATGCTGCTGGTGTGTCTGCAGCTCTGGGAGGGCAGAGGTCTTGATAGAAGACACCGTAACATACATGTTGTAAATGTATAGGGTCAATGGGCATATGTCAGGGTTTTGAGGAGTGTGGTTGCATCCGGGCCAGACCAAGCAGTTTATTAACAGTACATGAGTGCAATATTACAAAGGATTACATCATGATGGAGAATGATTCTGGCTAGGAGAGACTGAGTGCTCTGGTTACATTTTGCTTTGAGAATGAACCAGCTGAGAAGTTGAACCTAGAAAAGACTGAAGAGGACTTTGCGGCCCACAAGACTGGCAGAATGTCAGGTGACAACAAACTCACAGATGGATGTAACTCACTGTACAGATAGACAACAACAACCATCCCACATGATGTGAACATGGCATAAAGGCATACCTCAGCAGCATCATCTCAAAATAATACTACACTTTTATGAAATTAACATTCATGGAGAAATATCACTTATACTATATAATATATTACTGACTACTAGGGGTGGGGAAAAAATCTATACAGCATAGTATCGCGATATTTTGCGTAGTGACATTTTAATACAACTTTTGGTACTAGAATAATAAAAAGCAATTGCTTTTTCTGTCCACTAGATGGTGCTGATGTTTTTTTTCCTGATGAGGGCAGCAGAGGTCTCAGTCAGTGGCATTTCGCAGAAAAAAAAATTTGAAAGGAATTGGCGATTAACCAAACTGGAAGAATCTCGTTTAATCTGGACAGACAGTCTCAAAACTTATAAGAGGGGCCTCCGCAATGCCAGAGCAAACTATTACTCAGCATTAATAGAAGACAATAAGAACAACCCCAGGTTTCTTTTCAGCACTGTAGCCAGGCTGACTGAGAGTCAGAGCTCTATTGAGCCTTGTATTCCTTTAGCCCTTAGCAGTAATGATTTTATGAGCTTTTTTAATGACAAAATTCTAACTATTAGAGGCAAAATTCATGACCTCCTGTCCTCAGATAGTACCTATCTAACCTCAAACACAGCTGTAAAACCTCATATAGATTTAGATTGCTTCTCCCCAATTTCTCTTCAAGAATTGACCGCATTGATTTCTTCATCTAAATCATCAACGTGTCTCTTAGACCCCATCCCAACTAGGCTACTTAAGGAGGTCTTTCCTTTAGTTAACACTCATATATTAGATATGATCAATATATCCTTATTAACTGACTATGTACCACAGTCTTTTAAGGTAGCTGTAATTAAACCTCTACTAAAAAAGCCCACCCTGGATCCAGAGGTGTTAGCCAACTATAGACCAATATCTAATCTTCCCTTTCTTTCAAAGATCCTTGAGAAAGTAGTCGCAGACCAGCTGTGTGATTTTCTCCAGGATAATAATCTATTTGAGGAATTTCAGTCAGGATTTAGAGTGCATCATAGCACTGAGACAGCACTAGTTAAAATTACAAATGACCTTCTGATTGCTTCAGACAAAGGACTCGTCTCTGTACTCGTTTTATTAGATCTTAGTGCGGCGTTTGACATAATTGACCATCAAATTCTACTGCAGAGACTGGATCACTTAATTGGCCTAAAAGGTTCTGCACTGAGCTGGTTTAAATCTTATTTATCTGATTGTTTTCAGTTTGTTCACGTTCATAATGAATCGTCCTTACGTACCAAAGTTTGTTTTGGAGTTCCGCAAGGTTCTGTGCTCGGACCAATCCTATTTACTCTATATATGCTTCCTTTAGGTAACATCATTAGAAATCACTCTATAAAAACTCTAAAAATGATACTCAGTTGTATTTATCGATGAAGCCAGAAGAAAGTAATCAATTAACTAAACTCCATAACTGCCTTAAAGACATAAAAACCTGGATGAGCACCAATTTCCTGATGTTAAATTCAGACAAAACTGAAGTTATTGTTCTTGGCCCCAAACAACTCAGGGACTCTTTATCTGATGACATAGTTTCTCTAGATGGCATTGCTCTGGCCTCTAGCACTACCGTAAGAAACCTCGGAGTAATATTTGATCAAGATTTGTCCTTTAATTCTCATTTAAAACAAACCTCACGGACTGCATTTTTTCATCTGCGTAATATTGCGAAAATTAGGCCTATCCTGACCCGAAAAGATGCAGAAAAATTGGTCCACGCTTTTGTTACCTCAAGGCTGGATTACTGTAACTCTCTATTATCAGGTAGCTCTAGTAAGTCCTTAAAAACTCTCCAGCTAATTCAGCATGCAGCAGCACGTGTACTAACAGGAACTAAGAAACGTGATCATATTTCTCCTGTTTTAGCTTCTCTGCACTGGCTCCCTGTAAAATCCAGAATTGAATTTAAAATCCTACTGTTAACTTATAAAGCTCTAAATGGTCAAGCTCCGTCATATCTTAGAGAGCTCATAGTGCCTTATTATCCCACCAGAACTCTGCACTCTGAGAACGCAGGGTTACTCGTGGTCCCTAAAGTCTCCAAAAGTAGATCAGGAGCCAGAGCCTTCAGCTATCAGGCTCCTCTCCTGTGGAATCATCTTCCTGTTACGGTCCGGGAGGCAGACACCGTCCCCACATTTAAGACTAGACTTAAGACTTTCCTCTTTGATAAAGCTTATAGTTAGGGCTGGCTCAGGCTTGCCCTGTACCAGCCCCTAGTTAGGCTGACTTAGGTCTAGTCTGCCGGAGGACCCCCCTATAATACACCGGGCACCCTTTCTCCTTCTCTCTCTCTCTCTCTCTCTCTCTCGTATTCTATTACTGCATCTTGCTAACTCGGCCATTCTGGATGTCACTAACTCGGCTTCTTCTCCGGAGCCTTTGTGCTCCACTGTCTCTCAGATTAACTCATATCGCAGCGGTGCCTGGACAGCGTGACGTGTGTGGTTGTGCTGCTGTCGTGGTCCTGCCAGATGCCTCCTGCTGCTGCTGCCATCATTAGTCATTAGTCATACTTCTACTGTTATTATACACGACTATTGTCACACATGTATACTGCCAGATATTAATACATACTTTCAACATATTGTACCGCAGTAGCCAGAACTATAACTATAATATTATTACTTTCAATAATGTTGTTGTAAGCTACTGTCATTACCTGCATCTCTCTCTCTCTCTCTCTCTCTTTCTCTGTCTCATTGTGTCATGTGTTATGCTGATCTGTTCTGTACGACATCTATTGCACGTCTGTCCGTCCTGGAAGAGGGATCCCTCCTCAGTTGCTCTTCCTGAGGTTTCTACCGTTTTTTTCCCCGTTAAAGGGTTTTTTTGGGGAGTTTTTCCTTATCCGCTGCGAGGGTCATAAGGACAGAGTGATGTCGTATGCTGTAAAGCCCTGTGAGGCAAATTGTAATTTGTGATATTGGGCTTTATAAATAAAATTGAATTGAATTGAATTGAGGACTTGGCTATGACACATGCCATTTGCAAGCAGTGTCATATGAGAATAAAGTCTCTGGGAATACGATGAACATCACCAACTGGAGATAGCATTAGCCACTTAAGGGGCCAACCTAACACTAAACCCGCTCTGCTTAAAAATCAACCAATGCTGGACACGCTTTGCTTGACCATCCAGCTCTGAGAGAGCTAAGAAAATAACACAGTCCATCGCCTATTTTACATGCAAAGATCTGTGTCCATAAAGCATTATTGAAAACAAAGGCTTTTGTTAAATGCTACAACAATACAGCTGTACCCAAGCTCTACAAAGAAGTGAAGCATTAAGTTGAGAAATCTTTGAGTACAGCAGATGGGTTGGCATTAACTTCTGATGCCTGGACTTCAAGGTCAGTGGATTCATATGTGACTAAAATAGCACATTATCTCACAGAGAACTGGCGACTGCTGTCTTACGTTCTTCAAACTAGAGCGGTACACCAAAGTGCAAGAATGGGGGACTGCCAACTAAAACCTTGTCGAGACAGACAATGCTTATAACATGGGTGTTGTTCAGTTAGCAGAATACCTGCATGTGAAGTGTTTCAATCACGCACTTAATCTGACTTCACAGAGGGCGTTACATCTGCCAGCAGTTCAGTTTGTCAAGTGTATGCAGCATATCCGAAAGGTTTTATGACAGTGTTGGCCACTCTTACGGCTTTGCATCACATTTTGCTGCAATGAATATGATTAAAGTAAGATGTGCACTGAAAACTTCATCTTACAGTGTGAAACTGATGTTGACAAAGTTTTCCTTTGTAGAAATAATTTGCAGTTGGATAAATGGCAATATATTTCATCCTAATACTCATATTGCAGTATTGCAGTAATATTGTATCATGACCAAAGTGTCATGATAATTTTGTATTGTATTATATACGATAATATTGTATTGTGGTTCCTCTTGTGATTCTGAGAAATAATTTCAAGGGGGAGACCAGACAAGACTCGCTGGGATTATATGGTTTTTTAGAGCAAGATCTTGAAAACATCTGGTCAAATTGCCACAAAATTCACAGGGCATGATCCCTTAAAATATCTGTAATTGCCCTGGCATGTTCTCTTGTTGCCTTAACATTTTTTGAGCATGATCATGCACCCTATCCCCCTACACTTTCTGAATTTTCAAAAGTGGAAAAGGTTTTCGTTCTTTTCACCCATCTTTCATACCAAATACACAAGTGGGGTAGAGCATAGCCCAACAGGAAAATATCCTTGCAGAAACAGCAGAGGCTACATACAGAGCTGCAGCATCCTCCATTGAACACGATGGACTTACTTTGCTCAGTGCTGCACTTGTGCATTTGGTTTGATAGCTTCAAGAAAAGCAAAGTCATTAGTATGTTATTCATTTGACCAACATTTTTGTACTGTGGGTCTTTACACTTTTAGTCCCTTTATCCCAGCAGGCTCCTCTGAAAGCAGAGGATTGTGAGCAGGATATTAATTACAGATATAATTAGGTAAAGGACAGGACTGCATGAAGAGATGGAAAAGTGCCAGGAGACAATGGAAGGAACTGTAGGAGAGAAGAGGTGGAGCCGAGTCGGCCTTCTGGGTGCCTCCGCCATGTTAATTAGAGAAGAACATGAGTGTGGACCCGAAGCACAGGCACTTTCACCTTTCACAATGGACAAGAACATCTCATTAAAAGTTAAGGATCTCTGTCCCTAGAATACTTGGAAGGTTTGGTGTGTCCAGCTAGACTTTGTGGATATTCTGCAGCCCTGAACACTGTGAACACATGAGGATATCTTCTTACACACTGTAAAAATTCAGCTTTAAAGTGGTTCTCACATCCAGTTGTGCACATGATGTGACTTACATCAACACTGAAAGCTTGATGGGGGAGGATATTTGAAAAATAGAGAAAGGGAGAAAATTCAAACATTTTCTAAAACTAGCAGAAATTAGCCCTAAAAAGCACTGGACACCACACCTCTTTCCTCTTATTGAATAAGGCATGGGTGGTTACTAGGGATGTCCCGATCCGATATTCGGATCGGGACATCCCTAGTAACCACCCATTCGGATATTCGGATCGGTATCGTCTGCCAATATTAGTTAGAAGTAGGGGAACACTTTGGGCCTCTGAGAGCAGTGTTCCCCCACTCCCAAAAGTGGGGGAACACTTTTTTAAGCGGCACCCAAGCCACCTCACTGCGCAACTCCGAATGGAATGGTTGTGACATCTAGTGTTGTCACGGTACCAAAATTGGGACCCATGGTACGATACCAGTGAAAGTATCATGGTTCTGAGTAGCATCATGATACCACAGCAAAAAATGAGGCAGATGTGCCTTTTGTCATTTATAAAAAGATAAATCACTTTTCTATAATACATCAATGATATTTCAATGGAATAAATTACTTATTGACTTATTCATACTTCAAGAACAGCATCAATAAGTGATTAACATAGGGGGGATCCAAATAAAATAAATAAATAAAATAAAAATCAACCAGCCACCCGGTGTGGTTTGCGGTGAGGTTTGTGGGCCGTTACCTGCCACAAAGAGAGAAATGTGAATGACTCGTTTCTCCTCTGACACGCCACATACCTGTGTGCCGCCATGGCTCGGTTGTCCAGGTACTACTGGGCAGTCATGACGCCAATGAAAAAGGAAATTAGACTACTGGACCTGGAGTCGGACTTCTCTGTCGCCGGTAAGCCGTTATCTTGCGCCGTAGGCTATTTGACCGCTGTATTCCTGTCTGTGACCCCTGTTCAACCCACAACCGGCTGGATTGGCCTTTCGTTTCTGCTGCTGGTTGCTATTTTTAGTCGAAAATGTGAGTAAAATGCTCACACGTAGAGCTCTGTGGAAAACAAATCACTGCCAACAAGTAAAAAGAAATAAATAATAACTTTCACTGCTCAGATACTCACATGTCTGGAAAACAAACCACTACAGCAGCATATTGAGTGCCAGGTGGCCAGCGCATGCCGTTATTGGACGGCGCATGGGCATTCACCCTCTTGCGACTGGACTTTGAACTTTCCCACAGTAGTGGTATGTGAGGCACTGTAGTACTACGGTACTCCACCCTGCAACACTAGTGACATCAGCCAATACTGTATGTAGTTTTTAGATGTGCAAAGTTCTAGACCCATGCAGATTAGTTCCAGAACGCACCAGGGCCTTTTCTGAAAAGATCCTGGTATGCGTTCCAGTACGTTCCGGCTCAAATTAAGCACTGGTATAGCCTACCTGTATGTATCAAAATGTATAATTTTCAGCAGTGGTCTGTGTGACCGCTGCCGCGGTCGGAGGTATAACTGCTCAGAAGTCTAGTGTGTTTCATTGTTGTAACTTATAGGCTTCAGAAAACATACAAGACACATTTTTAGGAAAAGTCATAGGAAGAGAAGTTTGTAGGTTTTATCTAAACAGTTATTTGCATTATAAAAACCCAAATGGTCTGTCAGACCGTCGTGGCGGTTCTAGTGTTAAAACAACAGTGGCTTTGACACATGGCGGTTTACTTTTGAAAAACATTAAGTGCCATTTTTTTTAAAGATATTTTTGGGAGCATTTCTGCCTTTAATTGATAGGACAACTAAGCGTGAAGGGGGGAGAGAGAGAGGCATGCAGCAAGGGGCCACGGGCTGGAGTCGAACCCAGGCCGCTGCGGCAACGGCCTTGTACATGGGGCGCCTGCTCTATCCACTAAGCCACCGGCGCCCCGATTGCCATATTTTTTGTCAAAAACTGGACTCCTTCTCTGAGGCATAACTCTGTCAAATTGGAACGCAAAGTCATATGTGAATCATGCTTAAATGAACTGCACAGCTTTAGAGTGAATTGCACAGAATCTGAAAATTTCTGAGAATATCATTATCCTCTAACCAATCCATTGCAAATGCATGTCCATAAATATGCCCAGAAACAATAGAAAAAGGTTCTTATAACTACAGCACTTGCTGTAGTTATAAGAACTTTGAAACTTGAAGTTTGTTCAGTATGAAAGTAATCAAGTAGTAGTCAGTACATTTATGAGTACACTGCAAACAGGAGCCACTAATAGCCAATTCAGCCTTTTTTAATGATACATGTAAATAAATATAGGAAAAAAAACTCCACTGAAACATCCCTAAAAATCATGCCAACTGTTGTTCCAAGACTTGATTATACCCCAGATGGAAGTCATACATAGAATGATAATAGAAAAGACAAAATCCATCAAACTTTTTTTTCAAGTTGCACTATCAATATCCATCCATCCGTCCATTTTCATCTGCTTATTCAGTGCCGTGTCGCAGGGGCAGCAGGCTGAGCAAAGCACCCCAGACATCCCTCTTCCCAGCAACGCTTTCCAGCTCCTCCTGGGGGACCCCAAAGCGTTCCCAGGCCAGACGAGATATGTAATCCCTCCAGCGTGTTCTGGGTCTACCCCAGGGCTTCCTACCGGTGGGATGTGCCCGGGACACCTTCAGCGGGAGGCCATCAGGAGGCATCCTGGTCAGATGCCCGAACCACTTCAACTAACCCCTTTTGACGCGAAGGAGCAGTGGCTCTACTCTGAGCTCCCTCTAGATGTCTGAGCTTCTCACCCTATCTCTAAGGCTGAGCCCAGCCACCCCACGGAGGAAACTCATTTCCACCACTTGTATCTGCAATCTCATTCTTTCGGTCACTACCCCAGAGCTCATGACCATAGGTGAGGGTCGGGACGTAGATGGACCAGTAAATCAAAAGCTTTGCCTTCCAGCTCAGCTCTCTCTTCACCAAGATGAACTGGCACAGCACCTGCATTACTGCAGAAGCCGCACCGAACTGCTGATCCATCTCACGCTCCATTCTACCCTCACTTGTGAACAAGGCCCGAGATACTTGAACCCCCTCGCTTGAGGGAGTAACTCTCCCCCAACCCGGAGAGGGCAATCCACCGGTTTCTGGCAGAGAACCATGGCCTCAGACTTAGAGGTGCTGACTCTCATCCCAGCTGCTTTGCACTTGGCTCCAGCTCCTTCCCCACCGGAGAGGTGACATTCCAAGTTCCCAAAGCCAGTCCGCGATGCCAGGGATCAGCACTCCAGGGGCCCACCCCTACCTGCCACCTGGCACACAATGCACCCCAACCCCGAATCCTGTCGCTGCAGGTGGTGGGCCCACAGGGTGATGGCTCAGTGTTATCTGTTCAGGCTGAGCCTGTCTGGGCCCCATGGCCTAAGACCCAGGCACCAGACGGTCGCTGGCAAGCTCTCTCCCCTGGTCTGGCTCCAGAAGAGTGCCCCAGTGTCCCCATACTGGGCAAGGTGCTCATCTCCTGAAAAGTCTGTGTCATCGAGGTTAATATTACAATGGCTCAGAATTTCCTATCAATATGGTCCTGGAACACTGACACTCTCCTCTTACAATCCATATACAGATATTTACTGTGTTGAAAACCTATAAACAAAAACCAAGCTGCAACCTCCGAGGCTGAAAAATTAAGCCACTACGGAAGTGTCAAAAATTACAATTCTTTGAATGTCCACTTGAGTCTGGCTCCAGAAGCCAGTCAATCCCCAAACAACCACATGTTTAAATGTCCGACAGCAGAAATAAACATGTTTAACAGCCTGGTACAAAACACAGTTTTGGTGTCTATAGCTAATTTCAACATTCATGACAACTGTACAGGGTCAGGGGGTGAATTTTATATGACTGGCCGCAGAGAGTGTTGATATTTTTAAAAGCAAGCTCAAGACCCACCTTTTTAGCCTGGCTTTTAATTGAGCTGTTTTTTTTTTTTTTGTTTTTTTTTTTTTATCTTATTTTATTATTATTTTTTCATTTTATGTTAATTTTTAAATTTTGTATTTATGATTATTGTGTATTTATTTATTTAATTTTATTTATCTGTTTCATTTTTATTTTATTTTATTCTGAGTTTTTTTTATCCTGCCTCTGGTGTTACTCCACTTATGAGCATTTCCTCAGTTACTTTTTTTTATGAGTGCTGTGAAATAGTCTGTTATTGTTTAGTCCTTACCATTACAGTCTCTCAATTTATGCACGTGTGTCTGTGTGCGAGCATGTGTGTGTGTGTGTATGTGTGTGTGTGTGTGTGTGTGTGTGTGTGTGGTGGTGGGTGGTGGGGGGTTTATTGTTTTTATTGTGTAAAGCACTTTGTGTTGCATTCTTTTTGTATGAAAAGTGCTATATAAATAAAGTTTGATTGATTGATTGATGACTCATCGGTTTACAATTTATTAAGACTTAAAGTTGTGCATAATTAAGGCCGTGTAGCTCTGAGTGACAAGCTGTCTGCTGATAGTGTCTTTGGCTTCTCGCTCAGATCCATCCCTCGCTCCTCTACAGTGTTATGACAGCTTTATTGGTATTGTAATGAATGTCTTGTCAGTGTGGTAAAGGTAGGTAGTAGGAGGCAGGGTCAGCACTGACATCACACTTGGGGGTTGGTGGTAATGACTCATTAGGCAAAATAAGCCACACCTGCAGGGAGAGCTGGAGAGGCCATTGAGCTGAACGAGCACACCATGAGGGAGATGCTGGAGGCAAGACATTCTGAAGACAAAAGAGACTAAGAAAGCATTTGACACCACAAATTATCCATGTGAATACACATTTACTCTGAACAACCACAAAGAAGAGCAAGCTGGAATCCTCCGGTCCAAGTGAGCTGGTCACAAGGAGCAAGAGCAGTGGCCTGGCGGTGAATCAACCACACACACCCCCAAGATAGGGAAGGCTGCACTCATCCAGGGAAGTCCAGGCACATGTCCCACGTCTAATGCAACACATCCTGAGAGGCAGTAAATTACAGGCTTGCTAGCCTTGGTTGATGACGTTTTACAAGCCAAGTTTAGAATAGCACCATAACAACAGCACCAGCCGCTACTGGCTCCAAAAAACCAAGATGGCGATGGCCGAAATGCCGAACTCCAGGCTTCAAAACGTGAGTCCACATACCTTTGGGTAAAGTAATGGTAGCTATGTCCATTATTTTTACAGTCTTTGCCCGTGACTCTGTTGTTGTACTCCAGCACTCTCAGCCTGAAGAGGCCATTTTAAGAACTGCAGTTTTTGGGACTTAATGTTGCCCAATTTTTCAGCCGTGGAGGTAGCCGCTTGGTCATGGGTAATGTATATAGCATATTCTGCGTGGATATTCGTATTAGGCCTTTTTCTGACTGAAGCATTTTCCAATTAAGATGTGGGATATGCTGGAATTATTCAGGCTTAAGGAGAATACTTTGTATACAGTGAAATTGAAATATGCTTCTCAATATGGATTTTAACCACAGTTTGAGACACATGTTTATGGTCAGCTCTGTGTGTTGTCATGGTTACGTTGTACACAAACCAGGAAACATGGGGGATTCGAGTCAAATGACTTGACCCAAGTCCCACTTGAGATGGAAATTTGAGGACTTCAGACTTGCTTGACTAGCACTGATAAAAGACTTAACTTGACTTTGACTTGGTATTTATGATTTGAGACTGGACATAGACTTGAGACAGATGACTTGATAAGACATGACATTGTTCAGTTAAATATTTGCAATTTCTAGATACTGAAAAGTTAAGTTTTGTTTTTGAAATATGGTTGGTTGGTTTCCAGTGCAATGTGCTTGAACCTGGCAATATATTAGGATGTGGCAGCTATCATGTAGGGGGGCTTGTCCAGATACAATAAAATTTGAATGAAGTATTTTGAAGTACAACCCCAATTCCAAAAAAGTTGGGATGCTGTATGAAATGTAAATAAAAACAGAATGCAATAATGTGCTATTCAATTGAAAACAGTCCAAAGCGAGATATTTAATGTTCAAGTGTTTTTATGTTATTGAGTGTTCTAAAAACACTCAATAAGTGTATAGGACCTCAGGACACCAACTGTTAGTTTTGAGAGTGAAATTCTTTCCCATTCTTGCCTGATATATGACTTTAGTTGCTTAACAGTCCGTGGTCTCCATTACTGCATTTTGTGCATTATAATATGCAACATGTTCAGTGGGAGACAAGTCTGGACTGCAGGCAGGCCAGTGCCTAAACTCTTTTTATTTGAAGCCACACTGTTGAAACGTGCAGAATGTGTCACATTGTCTTCCTAGAATAAGCAGGGATGTCCCTGAAAAAGATGTTGTCTGGATGTTGCTCCAAAATCTGTATGTACCTTTCAGCATTCATAGTGCCTTCACAGATGTGAAGTTACCCATGATGCCATGGGCACAAACACACCCCCATACCATCACAGATGCTGGCTTTTGAACTTTGAGCTGGCAACTGTCTGGATGGTCCTGGATGATTCTTTTGTGTCACAACTTCATGAACATCCATGATTTCCAAAAACAATTTGAAATATGGACTCATCAGACCACAGCACACTTTTCCTCTTTGTGTCGGTCCTTCTCAGATGAGCTCAGGCCCACAGAAGTCTGCAGCGCTTCTGGATGTTGTTGATATATGGATTTGACTCTGCATAGTCTCAACTTGCATTGGTATATGAAGCAACAAACTGTGTTCACTGACAATGGTTTTACAAAGTGTTCCCAAGTCCATGTCATACTATCCTTCATACAATCAAGTCAGTTTTTAATACAGTGCCCTCTGAGGGGTCAAAGGTCACAGCCGTTCAGTGTTGGTTTTCAGTCTTGTCCCTTAAATGCAGAGAGTTCTCCGGATTCTCTGAATCAGTTGATGATATTATAGACTGTTGATGGTGAAATCCCTAAATTCAAACGCAAACGTGCGTTGAGAATAGTTGTTCTCAAACTGTTGGACTGTTTGCCCACACAGTTTTTTAAAACATGACCATCCTTGCTTGTGAACACCTGAGCCTTTTTAAGATGCCCCGTTCATACCTATTAATGATACTGTCATTTCTTACCAGTTAACCTGTGGAATGTTCCAACAGGATTTTTTTTAAAGCATCCAACAACTTCCCCAGTCTTTTGTTGCTACTGTCCCAACTTTTTTTGTAACATGTTGCAGGCATTAAATTCTGAATAAGTGTATATGTTACAAAAAAACAATTAAGTTTATCAGTTTGAACATCAAATATCTTGTCTTTGGGCTTTACTCATTTGAATATAAGTCAAAAAGGATTTACAAATCATTGCATTTTGTTTTTTTTTCTCCTCCGAGAACCGTCACCTTATCGTGGTGGAGGAGTTTGAGTGCTCTAATGACCCTAGGAGCTATGCTGTCGGGGGCATTTTGCCCCTGGTAGGGTTTCCCATGGCAGATTGGTTCTGGGCGAAGGGTCAGACGAAGAATGGTTCAAAAGACCCTTCATGATGGACAAAAGCAAGGACATGTGTACCCGGCCCGGAGGGTTACCGGGGCCCCGCCCTGGAGCCAGGCCTGGGGTTGAGGCCCGTGGGCGAGCGCCTGGTGGCTGGGCCTTCGCCCATGGGGTCTGGCCGGGCCCAGCCCGAACCGGCTACATGGGCTCATCCCCCTGCAGGCCCACCACCTGCAGAGGGATCCAGAAGGGATCGGTGCTATGTGGATTGGGCAGCAGACCAAGGCGGGGGCATTGGCGGTCCGATCCTCGGCTACAGAAGTTGGCTCTTGGGACATGGAATGTCTGCCTCTCTGGTGGGGAAGGAGCCGGAGCTTGTGGAAGAGGTTGAGCCCTACCGGCTAGATATAGTCGGCCTCACCTCGACACATGGTTCTGGCTCTGGAACCCAAGTCCTTGAGAGGGGTTGGACTCTCTCCTTTGCTGGAGTTGCTCTGGGTGAGAGGCGGAGGGCCGGTGTGGGTTTTCTGATAGCCCCCAGACTCTCTGCCTGTACGTTGGGGTTCACCCCGGTAGACGAAAGGGTTGCTTCCCTGCGCGTTCGGGTTGGGGAACAGGTCCTGACTGTTGTCTGCGCTTATGCACCGAACAACAGTTCAGAATACCCGTGCTTTTTGGAGTCCCTGGGACAGGTGCTGGACAGTGCCCCGACCGGGGACTCCATTGTTCTGCTGGGGGACTTCAACACTCACGTTGGCAATGACAGCAGGACCTGGAGGGGCATGATTGGGAGGAACGGCCTGCCCAATCTGAACCAGAGTGATGTTCAGTTATTGGACTTCTGTGCGGGTCGCAGTTTGGCCATAACTAACATCATGTTCAAACATAAGGATGTCCATCGGTGCACGTGGCACCAGGGCAGCCTAGGTTGCAGGTCAATGATTGACTTTGTAGTCGTATCATTTGACCTGCGGCCATATGTTCTGGACACTCGGGTGAAGAGAGGAGCAGAGCTGTCAACTGATCACCACCTGGTGGTGAGTCGGATCAGATGGCAGGGGAGCTTCGACCACGTCCCAAGGGCAGAGGGGGACACTGAGTCCGAATGGGCCTTGTTCCGCTCTGCCATTGTCGAGGTGGCAGGTGTGAGCTGTGGCCGCAAGGCAAAAACTTGGGCGTGGGAGGAGTTCAGTGAGGCCATGGAAGAAGACTATCGATCGGCTCCAAAGAGGTTCTGGCAAACTGTCCGGCGCCTCGGGGGGAAGGCGGCAACTTGCTCACACTGTTTACAGTGGGAGCGGGGAGCTGCTGACGTCAACTGGGGACATTGTCAGGCGGTGGAAGGAATACTATGAGGAGCTCCTCAATCCCACCAACACGTATTCCAGCGAGAAAACAGAGCCGGGGGTCTCGGGGGTGGGTCGTCCAATTTCTGGGGCAGAAGTCGCTGAGGTAGTGAAGCAACTCCGACGCGGCAGAGCCCCGGGGGTGGATGAGATTCGCCCTGGATATCTCAAGGCTCTGGATGTTGTAGGCCTGTCCTGGCTGACACCCCTCTGCAACATTGCGTGGACATCGGGGGCAGTGCCTCTGGAGTGGCAGACCAGGGTGGTGGTCCCTATTTTCAAGAAAGGGGACCAGAGAGTGTGTTCCAACTACAGGGGGATCACACTCCTCAGCCTACCCGGTAAGGTCTACTCCAGGGTGCTGGAGAAGAGGGTCCGGTCGATAGTTGAACCTCAGATTGAGGAGGAGCAATGTGGTTTTCGTCCCGGATGCGGAACCATGGACCAGCTCTTTACCCTCGCCAGGGTGCTAAAGGGGGCATGGGAGTTTGCCCAACCAGTCCACATGTGTTTTGTGGATTTGGAGAAGGCTTACGACCCAGCCATCCAGTCCCAGTACTGAAGGAGCGTGAGTCTGGTTCGCGTGGCTGGCAGCAAATCGGACCTGTTCCCGGTGAGGGTTGGACTCCGCCAGGGCTGCCCTTTGTCACCGGTTCTGTTCATAACTTTCATGAACAGAATTTCTAGGTGCAGCCGAGTGATGGAGGGTGTCAGGTTCGGTGACGGGAGGATCTTGTCCCCGCTTTTTACAGATGACGCGGTCCTTCTAGCTCCATTGAACAGTGACCTCCAGCTCTTGCTGGGACAGTTCGCAGCTGAGTGTGAAGCGGCTGAGATGAGAATCAGCACCTCCAAGTCTGAGGCCATGGTCCTCAGCCGGAAAAGGGTGGATCTCGGGATCTTGTTCACGAGTTAGGGTAGGATGGAGCGGGAGACTGACAGGCGGATTGGGGCGGCGTCAGCAGTGATGCAGGCACTTAACCGGTCCAAAGCCACAAAGCCAAAAAGCGAAGCTCTTGATTTACCGGTCGATCTACGTTCCAACCTCTCACCTATGGTCATGAGCTCTGGGTAGAGAAAAGAAAGAACAAGATCGCGAGTACAAGCGGCCCAAATGAGTTTCCTCTGCAGGGTGGCTGGGCTCAGCCTTAGGGATAGGGTGAGGAGCTCGGACATCCGGGAGAGACTCGGAGTAGAGCCGCTGCTCCTCCACATCGAGAGGAGCTCGTTGAGGTGGTATGGGCATCTGGTAAGGATGCCTTCCGGACGCCTCCCTTGAGAGGTGTTTTGGGCATGTCCAACTGGGAGGAGAGCTCGGGGCCGCCCCAGGACTTGCTGGAGGGATTACATCACCAGGCTGGCCTGGGAACACCTCGGGGTTCCCGCGGAAGAGCTGATGGAAGTGGCTGAGGAGAGGACTGTCTGGGCTTCTTTGCTGAGGCTGCTGCCCCTGCGACCCGGACCCGATAAGTAGAGTCGCACAGTCTGGCCCCATATGCATTTCCCCAGTTTTGATAATGACATTTCGGCCCCCAGGCCCTCCTCAAGATCAACAAGATTGAGTGTGTGACACTTGTTTTCTATAATCAGGTCTGCTGCCAGTGCGTTACATTTATATTTAGTAGTAGTAGTTATTAGTAGTAATTCACTAGTAAGAAGAGAACAGTGGTATGCAATGTCTACATCTCAAAAATAACTGGCATGACCACTATAACATGCAATGTTACTCATTCCATGCCAAGAGCCCTGGGCTGAACCCGCTTCTCAGAAGGCTCCAAACCCAAACATTGACTCTCCCAGTTGTTTCATCAGTTTGCTCACTTTGTATTTATCGAAACGGTGCATTGAAGTCTATTATAAACTGTCCTGCCAGTCATCAATGCTGCTCTTGGGTCCTAGACTCACCTGTTACACTTTTCTGGTCTTCCCAACCACTTAAACAGCTTTACACTTCAGGCAACCCTCTCTATCAGCCACCTGGTCATCAGATAAACATTCACATGCACTCACAGCCATTTGGGGTTCAGTATCATGCCAAAGCACACTTCAAACTGAAGACTGCAGGGGCCAGGATTCGAACCACCAACTCTCAAATTCAAATACTTAATGAGCCACAACCTCCCCCAGTTGGCCTCTCTTTGATTCAAGCCTGGTTCAAACAAAGGTCTGGTTCTCTCTCAAACATTTTCCTGTCCAATAAATCCTTCTTGGAGTGTGACCTTGTTCTCTGACCACAGTGGTCATGAACATGTACCTCTGGAGCCTTATATGACTGGGCTGCACACACACACACACACACACACACACACACACACACATCCACAGCTCATCACACACTTTTCTGTGTGCTGCTCACTGAGTGCTGGGCCACTTGGCTCTGTGCTCCTCCTGGGTGAGGAGGGAACAAGTGATGCTGATTCATTTGGCTGCTGCTGCTGCTGCTACTGCTGCTGCTGTTTTTGTGCCGGCACTCATCAGCACACATCTGGTGTACAAGGTGCCAGATACACTACTTTCTGCTCTTTGACTTGTTGAGCTGTTGACATTTTCATTTCGACACCGATTATTTCTAGTTGACTCCACTGGCTTGAAACCACAGATGCTGTTTTTGTTGTTGTTTCTTTGAAGACGTGGCATTTTACTTTTATTACATGATTGTAAAGATAGGTTGGATATGCAGTACATGTGTCAATAGTCCATGAGCAGATCTGAACACAGAAATCCAGGTGTTTCTCTCATTAAAATGATGCTAAGATGAGCATACCACTTTGTATGAGACTAAAATATCTCTACAGCTATTAGATGGATTGCTATAAAAACATTCATGGTACCTAGAGGATGAACGGCAGTGACAGATGTTCAAGATGACAGATGATCAAAAAGACCAACAAACACTCCTTAAGTTATTTGAACTATGTGCATAATTTAGTTACTGAGATATGCTCATTTTTATGAACAGAATGCACAGGTGTTTTGACAGATTCATTATTCATTCCTCTGGTGCCACAGTACAATTCTGGGTGGTTTGCACCACACATAACACAGACCTGCCAACCTTGAAGAAAGGTTATGAGTTATGTGTCGGGTCGGATAACAAATCAAAAGTTTCGCTTGGGTTCGGCCCACTTGACAGGCTGCTGTGTTGTGCTATGGCCTATTCAAGTGCTGGAATATGTTATTTATGTGACAACGCCTGAACGCAACACAGGCTCCGCTCCATTAGTGCCGTGCTGCTGGTTCGGGCCGGGCTCGGTTATAACTGTCTTGAACTTGGGTCGGGTTCGCTCACCTGTGTGCGCGCACGTGTCTGTGTGTGTGTGTGTGTGTGCGCGCGCGCGCATCAGGGCGAAACTCTTTTGTAAACGCACGACCATGTAGAGACAGAAATGACATACCGTCATGTAAATAAGATAAATAACACAAGGCTATTTAGTTTGTTTAATAAAAGGACAAGGTATAGACCTGTTCTATAGGCCTGGATATGAAGCGTCTGTAGCGCCAAATAATATAACAATAGTTTCTAAAGAGCAAAGACAAAAAATAAATAAATAAATAAATAAATCAGCAGCGGTGGTCATATTCCATCAAGTTGCATATAGGAGAAACACTGACTTCAAACAGCCAACGCTTTTATTGTCAGAACAGTTAGACAACAGTGTTGCAGTGGATTTAGAATCACCTCATTTCACCCATGGCTTCACTCTCTGTCTTAATGGAGAGGCGCCAGCTATCAGCCTGATACCGTTTACCAGACTGAACACACGGTAACTCCAATCTAAGCTGACGGTGAGGAGCTAATAGCAGCTAACTGCTAACAGACAGAAGCTAACTGCTGAGAGACTGTAGCTAACGGTTTACAGACAGAAGCTAACTGCTAAGAGATAGAAGCTAACTCTATTATGCAGCACTCTGATTGGTCGAAATCTTTTCATTCCGCCTATGCGGACAACATAGACTAATAGACTGAAACTGGCGAAATGCGAGATTGAGCGATATGCGTACTTCTAAAACATGCGCTTCAACTTGTAGCAGCAAAGGCTGGTAGCTCTGGATAAAGTTATTCTTAGTTTTATTCTTTCATCAAATCATACCAGCGTACTTTGATGTCAAAATGCGTGCCTGGTACGCAAAATGCGTACAGGTTGGCAGGACTGATAACATGCCGCATGTCATTATGAGCGTACAACATGATGACACAGAAGACAGAAGCTTTAGCTTTCTGTTGCAAACACAATGAATTCTCTTGCTATTGTGGTTTTTATTTAGATGTATGTGCACGAATATGGAAACAATGATTGCTTGCAGCTATTGCGTGGAAATTCCTGGGGGAAATTCTGGGGAAATACCGTTTGCATGGCACATAAGGTAATATAATGTAATGTAAGGTCATGATTTGATGATGAGGAAGACAGAAGCTTTCTGCTGCAAAAGAAGAAATGCTCTGGCTATTGTGGTTCTTATTTTAGACTGGTTTTAACGGGATCATGCAAACAATACTTTCCCACAGTCATACACGGAATGTCTGTTTTTAAAGGGCTAAACTATATAGGTGAACATGGTAAACATAACCTCAGTATGTTAACATGGCATAGTCAGCATGTTAGCATTAAGCACAAAGCAACACTATGCCTGAGTACAGCCTCACAGAGCTTTTAGCACGGCTGGAGACTGTTAGTCTGGCTTATATAACTGTACAGCTCTGAAGCAGCGTCTTCATAATTGTTCTAAATAAATTCTCACAGCTGGAAGGCTGCTGGGTTCAGCTGTTACTAGGCTACAGCTTCTACTAATAGGAACCTTAAATTCAGTGCTGACAAAGATAAGTTTAACATGTCTACCTCCTCAAAATGTGTATAAACAGCAGTAATGTGTTGTGAAAAGTGGTATAATCAACCCTAACACTCACATGGCTTGTCATACATTATCCTTTCCATAAATTTTCTATCATTCGGTTTGAGATGATTTGTGTTGTATTGTGACGTACCTGAGAATCCTGCTCCAAACACAATGTTACTGTAGGTGGGGTGGCAGTCCAGCACGAAATGACGGTCAGGCGTTAGCTGTAAACAAAACACAACACAAAAAGCAAGCAAAGTTCCACATAAAACTGAAAGGGTCCAGATAATAAGAAACTTGATGTTTCTCAAAGTCAAAGAAGGATCCTTAAACGGCTGAATTTCAAGGGAGCTACGTCATCGAATCCTGCCAAAGGCCTGTTCCACTGTCAAGGATCCTTCAAATTCTACCGAGGACTGAGTCCTACCTTTAGAAAATTTCCAAGGATGAATGTGTGTATCCTTAGTGGGCATGAAGTACCCACAATTTTTCATGTACGATTTGCTGAAATAGCCAGCCTTTGTCAATGTGTGTTCACTGAATGCTAGGAAGGAGTCTTGCCTAGCCTCTGCAGGGTCCAATGTGGAAAGATCTGTCCTACCAAGGAAGCACCCGTTACTATTTGATTCACTCTGATCAGGCTGTTCTCACAAACCGTTCATATATTTTCCTATGAAAGGTAATGCATCCAAATTCATACATAAGCCATGATTTCTGAAAGGCTGTGATCATGTGACCAATGAATTGACAGGAGTGAACAAGGAAGCAGTCCTGATCAGTCTTGTAAAGAGGCAGGTTGGGCTTGAGGATAGGTCACAATGGGACTTTCCCCGGGAGTCGCATGTGTTGGAACTATGTGAATTTTTAGTCATTTTAAGGTTCATCCCCACCATGTTTCTTTTCCTAAACCTAACCTCAGTAACTTAACGGTAATTGTGTAACTGTGCATTATGGACATAACATAACTCGTGGGGTGCTAATTCATAGGATATCATACGCACTATTGTGCATGCGTTTTTTTACAGGGTATCATATGAACCGTTCTATGAAAATACGCTGCTCTGATCAAGCTGTCAGTTTTTAAACCATGGTTGCAAACCTGTTGGTTTGAAAAGTATGAACTGCTGAGGTCTGGAACCACAGAGCTGAGTTGGGATCTCACAGATTCTGACTGTTGTCAGATGAAAGTGAAGCGCTTTGTGCACATTCAGTCAAGAGTGCTGCAGCCTTCTTTCTCCTGCCTCCTCATTCCACAATATAGTGACATGAATGTTGAACTGAGCCATTGCAGATTATCTGGAGAACCATTTGACAAGGACAAACACACTCCATCTCCATTCCTATTTAAGTCTTTGTGGAAAATGTGTTTAACTGGATGAAAGGGTCCATCGTAGAATACATAATGACATCTGACATAAGTCAACATTCTACCACTGCTGCAGAGACACATGTAATTTAACTCTCTGTCCTCCTTTAAGAATCACTGGTAATAGAACAAAACACTGGCTGTTAAGTGAGAAACGAGCGTGACTGTCAGGATTTTCAGGGGCATTGGACAAGGTCATAGAAATTATGTTTTCCTACAGCTTCACTATGTGATCGTGGTACAAGCAGCTTGCTGTGTTGCTGGAGGGCAGAGCAGCTGCACAACCCCCCACCCCTGCAACACACACACACACACACACACACACACACACACACACACACACAGAATCTAACACCTAAGAATGACACTGGAGAGTGCCATTCAGCAGTAAATTAAATACAGGCCGCATTACACACAGTATATTAACAGTTTAACTGCCCAATAATAAACTGAACACTGCAATTGATGATACAGACCTGTTACTGGCTGCTTTAAGAACAACACATACAGTGTATAGAAAACAGGATTAAAGGTCTCTGGATGTCAAAATGATGTCAGAAAGATGTTGGGTTGTGTTGATATAAGACGTTTGTAATGTTTTTTTCCCCATTAAGGGATTTTTTTTTTTTGCTGTAAAGACAAAGCAATATTGTATGCCGTTAAGCTCTCTGAGGCAAACTGTGTTTTGTGATAATGGGCTTTATAAAAAAAACTGAATCAAATTGAAGTGAATTGTAAGATGTCATCTGTCTTTAGTAATTTATGTTAAATTGACGTTGGCATTAGACATTGTCCTGACATTGAATATTGGTCACACGGCATCACAATCAAAATTTGATCAAATATCAAAGTTGAAAGATGTTGGTGGCCAGCTGAATTAATGTGATGGCAATCTGCCCACTACATGTGGAACTTTTCAGGCTGTTGTCAAAGATTTTTCATATGCTGCCCTGTGGAAAGCAATGCATCCAAATTTGTAAATCCCACGTATTTTGAAAGGATGATGGCAGTTACCAGGAAGCAGTCCCGTGTGCTTGTAAGGAGGCAGGTTGGGGTGGTGGATGGGTCACAAAAAAACTGACTTTTGCCAAGGACTTTCCCCTGGAGTTGCTTGTTTGGAACCGTGTACATGGTACATCCTCACCATGTTTCTTTTCCTAAACCTAACCTCTGCAACTTTACGTTTATCACGGTACTGTACATTAGGGATGTAACGTCATTAGTGGGGCGCCAATTTGTGGGATATCTCATGAGCTGTTGTGCATGCATTTTTTGTAGGATATCATACAAACTGTTCTATGAGACTATGTTGAAATTTTGCAGAACGAAATAAGGCGCAAGAGAGAAACAGACTAGCATGTAAACTTTTCAGCATGTACAAATATTACAGGGCCACAGCATAAATTTGTATATATTGTTATTGGACAGCACATGGACACTCACCCTCCTGTGATTGGACTGTGAACTTATCCCACAGTAGTGGTACCGTGAGGTACCATGGTACTACAGTACTCCAACATTATGGTATCATATGTAGGCCTACCGTGGTGTTTTAGTACCGCGGTCTACCGTTGGTACCAGTAGACCGTGCAACACTACAAGATAACTCTGTCCCTGTATTCCGGGATCGTACCCTTTATACAGAACAGCGAGACAACATAACGGTGCAATATTACTGCCCTGAAGAGGCAGTGTAAAAGGGCACTTGGGTGAGATGCCTGTCATGTTGCACACTACTGTTTAAGACCAATAAACAACAAAATCAGGTGTTTTTTAAAGAGGCATCACTGCATTTCCAGCAGCTTTTTAGCCACAAAAACTGGCTATTTTAAGCCAAAATGTGATCTTTTGTCTGTTTTTGTGCCTAAATATAACCACAGCATTGTAATGCATGTAATGCATTCAGTGTACCTGCTACCTATTCTGCTATCTGCAGAAACACAAAATGCCAAAAAAAAATTCTGCAGATGAGGTTGCATAAGAGCAGCGACTGAAATTAAAAGGCTCCCTGGAGGTTTGGAAAAAACATCAGAGTTTTGGTGGTTCTTTTTAAAGTAGTTTACCAAAAACCGTTATCCACTGATATCATTCTTATCAGTCACCAACAGCCAGAAGCTTATTTTGGGTTTCATAGTGTTCTTCATACTTACATACTTAAGCTGTTTAAAATAGTTAGTTAATGTTACTGAAATTAAAGATGTATTGCTATAAAACATATCATGATTAATATTTTTCAACAATATAAAGAGTAACTTGAAACCAGTCTGAAATTTAAAAAATCATTAATTTCTGTTTCTAACTATAGAAATGCTAATGGTTACAATGGGATGTCTTAAACAAGATAGAACAGCCCATTCTCATTCCGAAGACCTCAGATACCGCCATTTTGTCAGTGATTTTAGTGTCAGGCACCAATGCAGATGCAGGATACTCAGCTCATAATATGTAGACATGAGAGTACACTGACTAAGCAGCAATATATACCGACTTTGGTTGAGAACGTGTTGGATAGAAGCATTTGAAGTTTCATTAGTTCATGCCTTAAACAAATATATCATTAAATAAATGTTGCCAGTTTGTTGATTTTTTTTGCTATATTTCCTGATGAGCCACAGATGTAATCACATTCCTCTACCTTTAACACTTTGATGGGAGGATGACATTTATGACCACTGTAATTTTGTAAGTGTTAGTACTGACCGTATACAAGCAGCTCTCAACCACAGCAGGTTCAGGGACCAGGCCAGGAAAACAGCGGGCAATGTAGCGCTGCAGGATGTCAATATCAGACCTGTCAGTTTGCTTGTCTCTCTGGTCTGGGTCGGTCTCACTGCCCATATGGTAGCATATCTGCACACAGAATGACATCATTATTTCAGTCTTGTTCACTATGAGCTTGGAAGCCCTGCAAACTTCAAATGAAAAGCAGCAGTAGTTTGTTCATAGTATATTATACGATCCAACTCAGAAGTACTGGTATTTGATTTTCGATAATTTCATGTTTTTGCATGCTCATATTTACTTCTAGCAAAATTTCATAACTCATTTTTTGTCTTTGTGTCATTCCTGCCTTGATGTACTGCCACCACCATCATCATTTGCATGACAATAACTCCCAACAGACACGGACTGGAACTCCTTAAGCACATGTCCACTGCAAACCCACTCCTGTTTAAAGGAGCAGGTGCACCATGAGCTCTTTACTCTGTTTACCATTCAGCAGCCCCCATGCGGGATTATCATGTCATGTTACAGGGAAGCAAAGCAAGAGATTCTTCAACAGCTGTAAGTAATTCCATGAATCCATAACCTTTCTTGTATTGACAATTTTACAGCTGATGTGCAATGAGTTGCACTCTCAGTAAGAACAACATTAACGTTAATGTTTCTGTGCTGTTTAAGGTTTGCTTATATCAGTCATATTAAACTGGAAACATAATACCAAACACACACACACACACACACACACACACACATATATATATATATATATATATATATATATATATATATGTATGTATATAAAATGAGTCATTTGCAGGGGATGTGATGCTCAAAAAAGGCATCCACTTATTTACAGACACCTATTTCCCAATGTGAGTCCATGGGAAAGTCTTCTTGGACCTACTGGCATCACATGGGAGACCCAGAAGTTGTGGGTGGGTAGGTTGGTAGGTAGGCAGACCTTAATTATCATTGCACAAATAAAACAAAATGGGGTAGCTATCCTTGCCAGTGCAAAAGGGCAAAGTTGAGAGCATGTTTATACAATAAGATAAAAGAATTTAACGATAAAAACTAAGTAAAATACAAGAGCACAGTTTGGCCAGCCTCTCTCTAACTGGCTTCAAAGTTCAGCGCATTTCCTCTAGGCCTGATCCTATTTTACTAACTCTGTCATGTTGTTTCTACTGTAGCCCAGAGAGGACAAACCAAACACCGGCTCTAGACAGGACCATTTGCATTTTTAGCATCGGCTACAGTAGTTCTCCTACTGTACAAGCGGGAGAAGTTTTAGTTGGTTGTAATCGGCAACTTCAACACTAGATGCCACTAAATCCAACACACGAGACATTCAGGTGTGCAAGAAAACAGTCATTAAATGAAACTAATGCTTCAAGTTGTCCTCCTCCCCCTAATCCACACCAAAATGCTCACTAAATCTAAACGCAGGGCCTCAGTAGCCTGAGTCGGAAAAACAACTCTTTTAAAGTACACAGCAATATGGTATTAAGGCAGAGTCCCACAGCTCTGTTTGTGCAGTGCTGAATGAGGCTTTTTCAGGGAGTCATTAGTTGTTTCATGTACAGCTACAGATGATTTGTTTTACACATCTATGTTACTTATTTAGGCCCCTATTGCTAGCTTCAAAGGTAAGTGACAAAAGGGAAGGAGGAGTGACTGTCAGACACACACTCCACACTTCCAAAGCTGCTTTTGTGTGCTGCTCCTGTCAGCCAGGTCTGACACATACAGTGTCACCAGAGACTAGAGGCACAGCGAGGAGGCTGAGGATTTAAAAGAGCTGCAGTTTTTTATTTTTATCTACAGGATTTTCTGATTTAGAAAACTTTCAGTCAGGTCCATGCAGTAAAAATAACAACAAAAGCAAACTCCTCTCTGCTTCATTCGGGGTTTTATTTCAAACTATGTTAATGGTCATACAGTAGCTCTGGTGACTCACTCGTGTCTCAGAGTGAATAATGTGACGTGGCATCACCATCTGTCCACCCCTCTCTTCCATGCATGTGTTCTGCTATTAGGCTGTGAGCTCCTGCTGGCCTGCCATAATGCCCAAAATAGAGATGTGCCATCAGATGACATCAAAACCAGCACAACTCCCACAACTAATCTAATGTTGAGGGAGGACAAATCATATTTTACAGTTAATTTTGCAGCATTGCTTTTATTTTAAAATGGACTGAAATTGTACCACCAGTTATATGGTTCCCAAAAGTAACATTCTGAGCAGAATGATGTGATCACAAATTTGAGTTTCAGTGATTTACTTTTTTGATTTTGGAGATAGTTGTTTATTCATTCATTCATTCATCTTCTAACCGCTTCATCCTCTTGAGGGTCGCGGGGGAGCTGGAGCCTATCCCAGCTGACATTGGGCGAGAGGCAGGGTACACCCTGGACAGGTCGCCAGACTATCGCAGGGCTGACACATAGAGACAGACAACCATGCACGCTCACATTCACACCTACGGACAATTTAGAGTTATCAATTAACCTAGTCCCCAATCTGCATGTCTTTGGACTGTGGGAGGAAGCCGGAGTGCCCGGAGAGAACCCACGCTGACACGGGGAGAACATGCAAACTCCACACAGAAGGGCTCCCATGCCCGGGATCGAACCGGCAACCCTCTTGCTGTGAGGCGAGAGTGCTAACCACCACACCACGTGCCGCCCCTAGTTGTTTATGTTTATTCAAATTTTTGGACTTTTATAGACCACAGGAATAACATGTATTAATTTTGAAAATTGGTATAGTTTCCCTTTAATTTTAAAATAGCACAAAAATAATTTCAAACATAACATACAAATCACTGCATCAGGCTTTCCAATCCTGGAGAAAAACCTTATGCAGTTTGCAAAAACATGCTACTTGAAAAAGTTTTATTTTCCAACTTCACAACCACTGGGGCCAATTATCAGGAAACTTGTTGCATATGTCCACATAAGTCACTTATAATATACCCTGGAAATTTCATTCAAATTGGCCAATCAAATTGTTTGTCTTGTTGTTGAATAATAACACTGAATACTGTGTAAAAGTATTTTGAAATTGATAATAGTTCCAAATTATTGCATTGGCCTTTCACAGAAGTTTGACTATAAGTCAATGGCAGTTTGTACACCAAACTTTTATCAACTTGTATTTTTAACTAAGCTATTGAAGCCTGTGCTCAAAAGCTTTCTGCAGTTGACCAATAGGAAGTGTCAGTGTTGCCAGCACAGATTTGAATGTAAATGAATAAGCATCTGTCCGATCATCAAAAAAACCTGTTGGTTATTCTTAATGTAGGTGTTGTAAACTGTCAAAGGTCTTGGTCCTACCCAGCTTTCCAGAGATCAGGTCCATGCTGGCCTAAAATCTGGAATTGCACCTTGTGGCTATATTAAATTTGTTTCTTTTTGTATTGTTTTTCAGTCAAAAGCTAAATAGGGTCATTTTGATAAATCATACAAAAAGTATTTCTACATTTGAAATATGTTACTGTTTGCTGGTTAGCAAAGCACTTTTATGGTTAGAAGACACCACACACTATGGTAATCTTTCAGAAGTTAGTGCTTCAGTGTATGCATATATCTTAATTTGATAAAAAATCTTGCTTTAGTGCACACACAGTACTTGTTTAGATGCTAATACTGAATAATGAAGTCAAATGATCAACTAGAAAAGCTAATAGCTGAAATTGCATCATAAAATAAATGATCATTAATAAAGTCTACTTTATGTTATTACCATGAATATTTGAGGGGTCTGTACAGACTGTAGAGTTTCTCCTCTGTATAGTCACACTTCAGGGTTCAGTATTGTGACATACCTTCACCAGGCCTGGGTACTCGTTGGATGGAAGGCCATAGATGTGCTCTTTGGCTTCCTTGCCCTCAGTCGTCAAGAAGCAAGGAAAGCGTTGCTTCACGTTGTATGATCCAGGAACCTTCTCTTTCCAGTAGCACACGTTAATCTTCACCACCTGTAGTATCAATCAGTTCAATTCAATCAATTTTATTTATAAAGCCCAATATCACAAATCACAATTTGCCTCACAGGGCTTTACAGCATACGACATCCCTCTGTCCTTAGGACCCCCACAGCGGATAAAGAAAAGCTCCCCCAAAAAACCCCTTTAACGGGGAAAAAAATTTAGAAACCTCAGGAAGAGCAACTGAGGAGGGATCCCTCTTCCAGGATGGACAGACGTGCAATAGATGTCGTACAGAACAGATCAACATAATACATTAACAGTAATCCGTATGACACAGTGAGACAGAGACAGAGAGAGATGCAGGACAGACGGTAACGAAACCAGATAGTGAAACCAGGAAAACTATTAGTACCAGCCAAAGTCCAAGACATCTGGCTGTCACTGAAGACTAAGTAATTGGCCACAGTATATACTTTGCATGAGTTTTGATGCGCAAAAAATCCTTGATTGAAATTCAGAGGGTTTCTTAAGCACTAGCTGCAACAAAGTAGCTAAATATGTTGTTTGCCAGTGCCTACTAAAACTGTTAACATATGACCATGAGAAAAATGATTGCAATTCTTCTGGTCATGAATACGTAATAAATATTGAAAGTTTAGAGTCTATAGGGGCTTAGAACATTATAATGGAAAAACGATATGATGGCCATTCCCATGCTTGATTATGCTTCTTTGGTTGTTGCAGCAATTTTTGGGTTGATACAATTTATTACCCAGATTTGGTGCTAAACTTAAGCATTTTTGACCACTGGAGAATTGATAAAAATGCTTAAAATCCCTCCAAAATGCCACATTGAGATACCAAAACCTTGAGGAATAACAAAGAAAAATCCATTATTATGTTTTTGGTATCAAAAACTTTTAATGTTTGGAGATCTCTGTGAGAACTGCATTTTTAGGTTACTGGATGGCGAGCACCTCTGTTCTGGAAAACTGCTGAGAAACAACCTTATTGTCAATATTCCCATGCCTGAGGTCTCTAGTTTGTGGTTGTAAAGTTTTATGAGGCTGGTATTATCCCAGAGGTCACAACAGGTCATTTTATTCAGTGATGTCAAGTTTAAAAAAAGTAGTCTCACCACAATGAAATGGATACTATGGGGACTAACACATGAATTCAGTTGAGCTCACTGAATCCACAAGAGTCTCAGCTTTTTCAGCTATACCCAACTGCAGCAATTCCAAGACTGTTTAGGGAAGCCAGTATGCAGAAATATTCAAATACAACAGGCAAAAATAACAACTTTGCACTGCATAAGAAATAAGGCATGCTTTTTGCCAAAAACTGCATGGTACTAGCAGAAAGTGGGCATGTCTGTAAAGGGTAGTCTTGTGGGTATCCATAGAACCCATTTTCATTCAGCTATCTTGAGGTTCATATTGACTGTGTTTACAAGGTCTTTAGTATCCCGGTTTTGAGGCTTATCCCGGCTTTGAGCATATCCAGTATCCCGGCTTCTATCGGAGTACTCCAGGTGGCAAAACCGGGTTTCTTGAAACCGGGAAAAGGGCATAACCCGGTTTCTGAATTCAGGATATGGTGTTTACATGCACAAACACAAAAACAGGATACTTAAAAAACCCAATCAAAACCGGGATACTAAAGACCTTGTAAACACAGTCAGTGAGTTGAAGGGCCCCTACTGAAATTAGTAGGGCTGTAGTCAACAAAATAAAATCTTGGTCGACTGAAGTCGTACATAATCTTCAACTAATTGATTAGTCGTGGGGAAAAAAATCTGCACATTATTTTTACTTCTGCGGTGGTGTGTCTGTGTCACTCTGCAGTTACACCTCCAAAACGCTGGTCTGCGGTGGAGGACTGTGTTAAGTGCTGTAAAGTTTAGTTGATTCAAAACACACATTAAATATGGCTTAATAGAGACAATTTCAAACACAAGTACACAAATTGGCTTCACTATGAATTGCAGCACTGACAGACAAAGACTTGTCTTTATCTGGACACATTTCCCCCACCAATACAACATGCTAACGTTATTAGCACAAGTCTATGGCATTTTTATAATCTTTTGCACTTCTCATATAAAACCAGGGACAATAGCGACATCTAACAAAGGTAACGGTACATAATTTGGCTCCATTACAGCTCACAACATTTACCGACAAAACAACTGTCTTATACTAAACATGTTTTCCAAGCAAATGCAACATACTAACGTTATTAGCACAAGTCTATGGCATTTTACATTGTATAAATTAGCCTAGTGTCTAGCGATCTTTTCCTCTTCTCATATAAAACCAGGGACAACAGCAGCATCTAACAAAGGTAATGGTACATAATTTGGCTCCATTACAACTCACAACATTCACCGACAAAACAACTGTCTTATACTAAACATGTTTTCCAAGCAAATACAACATGCTAACGTTATTAGCGCCAGCCTATGGCATTTTACATGGTATAAATTAGTCTAGCGATGAGCGGAGATTTCCTCTGCTCATATGAAGCCAGGATAAATCCCTGAAGGATAGATCACACACACGACTTAAAATGCTATTTTAGTGGAGGCTTTACTGTCTTCACAATTGATTGATTGATTATCTGTGAATCAAAAGTAAATACAAGCTTTGTTTCCACTGAGGGAAATGGTTTCAGTATACAGAAACAGACAGGAGGTCTGTGTCACTGCGTGCCCACCCTAACGCTCGGTGGGTGAGTTCAACGTAGTGTAAACAGCGAGGGTGTTTTGAAAACACCCCCATTTTCACAGGTAACTTAGCCTGTCCCCTCCTGCCACAGGAAATAATGGATTAATCCTGGAAAGCTGTTAATGTAGCACTTCTCTCCTTATGAAAGTAACACGGCGATTATTCGACCAATGAGAATTTGGTCGGACGAGAGCATATCGACAATCGACCAGTTGACCAGGAGACTACAGCCCTAGAAATTCGCCATGCCAGTTTAAAATTTTGTCTAAATTTGCAGCATTATTTAACCCCCTATCCATTGACAAACTAGCATGACAATGAATACCAGGGGATTCTTCAGGTCTTCTAGTTTCATATGATACCAGGCTCACAATTTTTCAAGTCTGTCTGACACCACCTTACAACAATAGTCAGATTTAATATTTGCTGTAATAATTTCTCTTGTTCACACCGGCAATTCAAAGATCCCTTCCTAAAGGATAAACTTTGGCACTTTTTTTCCCAGAATGATAACTGTAGATTCAGCTCAGTGGCCATTGTGCATTTTTGCAAATACCTTACATTTGCACATTTCATACATATCAGATCAATGTATCGTAAGTGACATGGTATAAGCTGACTTTGTCGACGGGAGGTGGAGAGGATCGATGGTGTGTCACCTATGCGAGATGCCTGCCAAGCTGCAGACAACTGCAGACCATTTTTCAAGACCAACAAACAACAAAAGAGGTGGTGACTTAGTGAGTAGTTTCTGTCTTTCCAGCAGCTTTTTAGACATGTAAAGCATTTTTTTTTACCAAGACATTGCTGCTCCTCCAGCTGGAATTGGGGGCCCCCAAACCAGGTATTTTAATTCAAAACATGACCTCCTAACTGTAACCAAGTGGTTTTTGTGCCTAAACCTAATCACATGGTAACCACAGCACTGATGAAACATAAAGTTTCAATGTATTTACTACATAATAAATAAATGTATTGTATCCGTGGTTTGCAAAACACAAAATGCCTTTTTTTCCCTTCTGGCAACCGGGTTGGTAGATTGTTGTTGTTGTCAAGGTTAGAAGAAACTACACTGACTGTTGTTAGGAAACAGAATTTATACCATGGTCTGGGTGAATACTCAGTTCTGATTGGCTGCAGGGTGTCCGTTAAAAGGTGTTATAGGACAGCTAAAAAGACGTTCCGGTCAAATTGCCTGATGACAGGTTCTAAATTATTGCGCTGGCTCAGCTGCTAGTTTGTAACCACAGCAACGGAGACTCAGAGCAGAGGCAACGGATTACAACGGGCATCATGAGTGATTTTATCATTTGATTTCATTTATTTCGTGAATTTGATAATTTTGATGACAGCCTCCGGAGCACAGCTGTAGGTCGGCTCTCTGACGCCAGCCTGGAAACTGCGATCATGACCGTCACAGGACATCGGTGTGAGAGCAGCCAGCAGGCTTATTGGGCTCAGTCAGTGCAGGAGAGACGAGACTGAAGCAACATCTTGTCGTCTCCAAATGTCCAAACAAGCAGTGCTCAATCTGTCAATCTCCGTCCTTCAAATGCCACTATGATGGACATACCCATATCACTTTCAAATTTCACTATTAATGGTAATGTAGCATTTAATTTTAAATAGGAAACAATCGTTAATTTGTTAATGTGTTTATATGATTTAATCTCGACTACTATATGCTTATGAATTATTTGTTGCAATTAAAAATGATTTTGACTAGCCTACTATTTGGATGTTGATTATTTGAAACAAATTTTCTTGGGCCTATAAATGAACGCCAATGAATCATGAAAGTAATATCTCAAGGTTTTTTTTGCACATCATCCTCTGACCACCAGAGTCTGTAACACACAAGCGGTAAGAAGTGCACTGGCTTTCTGAAATCAAAATCATCTTTTGAATAATATCTCGTAACTGTTAAACACATTAAAGCATAAATAATTGATTTAATATTCATTTCTTTGGTAAGTGACCATGGTATAAGCGGGTTAATGCCCTTTGAGGTGTCCATTATCAGGAATTAATGGACTTCGCGGAAGCTCCACTTCGCGTCGGACAGTTCACGACTCCGTGTCATCCATTAATTCCTGATAATGGACACCTCGTCAGGCATTAACCCTTACGTAAACACGCTGTGTCAACCTCCCAGTTAGGGCTGCACGATATATCGTTTGAACATCGCCATCATGATGTGCTCATGTGCGGTAGTCACATCGCAGGACATGTTATGTTTTCTCTTTTTTTAGAACATGTAAACTTTTGTTTTGCTTCAGAAAAGCAGCTCTGAAGAAAGCTCCTTGCTCCGCTCTGCTCGCCTCTCTCTCTCTCTGTCTCTCCCTCTCTGAGCACTCTGCAGCCCCTCCCCCTCTCATGCACACGCTGCAGTCACACACTGAAAATGAGCGACATGCAAGAGGGAGAAACAATTACAGATGCCTTTGCCAGTGTAGCACCTTGCAATAAAAAGTCCAAACGGCATAGAGAAATCAAAGATGCAATAACTTTTCACCTCGCTAAAGACATGGTGCCAATCTACACAGTTGCCAAACAGGGGTACTCCACCCCCATTTTGTAGCAAAACACACCTAAAATGACATACCCAAATTTAAATGACTGTAGCTTCTGAACCGCTCTGACTACATGCATGCATGAGGTCTTGCCAGAAAGAAAACTCTCTCAAGTTTCTTGTGAAAGTACCAGAAACACTCTAGGTGATACAGAGACAGAGTAATGAGCCTCTGAAATCAGTAAAAAATTGAAGATCAAAATCACATTTGAGCCGGCTGCAGTTGTTGCCAGGTTAAACGGTCCGTGCAGTGAACTAACGAGGCGGAACATAATTGCCATCACTGCAAACTCTGAATCCATTGCAATGGTTCAGCATATTTACGTATATATAAACGGAAGTCGGAAACAGAAATTTGCCTCCTCCGCCCAAATCAAACCGGAATGCCAAAAAATCAGGGGTCTGCCCCCAGAGGCTGTATCGCTGTCTGCCAGAAGTCAGACGCCAAATACAGCTGATGGGTTCTGAGAATGGATCGCAAGTAATCCATTAACTTTTCCTGTTGAAAAACAGCATGACATGGCTTGTCACCACTCATCGCGATTTTGGACTTTGTGTGTTTAGGCTGCTCTTGTGCGGAATACAGAATGAATAAAAGAAAAACAATGTTATTTTTGAAAAGTCGAGAGCTTCCTGAATCCGGCAATACCAAACATCATATGGTTTCATGAGGTAGTGCACCTGGGAGATAGCATTTAACAGAGGAGGAGGGGAGCAAGGATGTCGGCATCCTGGCGGAGTTAGAGAGGTTAAAAACATGATCCGCTCCACTTCATTCACAGATGAACCCCCTTACTTTAGAATATGTCATGTTAAATCATTGACCTTAGCCTGGATTAACAGAAGGGTATTATATGAATGCAATGGTATCATGGTGAGTCAACCTAATTCTTTCCAAATAGAGCTATTCAAGTCTTTTGGTGAAAATTCTTGTATTTTTTAATATCGCAATATATATTGCAAAAAAAATTAAAATCCCAATGTAAGTTTCTTTCCAATATCGTGCAGCCCTACTCCCAATGATGTTTTGCAGTGCTAATAACAATATGCTGCATCTGCCTTTGCCCCTGACAGATAAGTGTCATGATCCTGTTTTTTCTGTTAAGTTTTGTTACCCATTTCATGTTCACGTTTTGTGTCTTGTCTTGTACTTCCTGTTTTATTTTGAAGTGTTCACCTGCCTCTCCTTGTCTCCGTAGGTTTTACTTCCTGTCTGGCGCTGTCACACCTGCTCCCTGATTGTTCCTCCCCAGCTGTGTCTCATCAACCCCCATTACCTCATGTATTTAACCCTCATGTCTTCCCCTGTCTTGTTGCCAGTTCGTCGTACTTCACAGTCCTCGTCCCAGCACTCTATCTTGTCTCGTCTTGCCGGTAATAACAGTTTTGTCTTTTGATCTAGTTTTTGCCTCACGATTTGGATACCTTTGCCAGCTCTGATTGTTATTCTGTGTACCGTACCCTGCCTGTCTTTTGAATAAACCTCGTTCTTGTCAACCGGAAAAGAATTGAGCCTTTGTGTCCTTTCCGAGCCACGTTCATGACAGCACGAACTGGCCAGATGGACACAGCTGATTCCGATCCGGTTCGTCAGGCTCTCCGAGCTCAGGGTTAGAGGCTCGCCCAGCAGGACGAGCAACTGGCTTCTCTGAGCTCTGGGTTGAGGGAATTGGCTCTACGTCAAGACGCTTTGATAGCTACTCTTGACTCTCAGGTCGGAAAACTTGTTGAAAGATTTGATAAGCGCTTTCCCTCAGCGGCCGCGCCGGTCGCTGCGAGTAACCCACTTCCGGGTTTGGCAGCGGAGGCGTCGCTTCATGTTAATGATAATGTGTTTTGTAACCAGTTGTCTCGTCCTGAACGTTTTTCAGGCGAGTCAGGTGATATTCGGCCTTTTCTCACACAATGTGAACTACATTTTGAGTTACAGGCAGCCTCTTTTCCCTCTGATCGGGCCAAAATTGCCTTTATTATTTCCCACCTCTCGGGGCGAGCAGAGGTGTGGGCCACAGCAGAGTGGAGCCGCCGATCTACTGCCTGCTCTTCACTCACAGAATTCGTCAGGGCCTTGGAACAGGTATTCCAACACACTGCACCTGGTCGTGAGGCATCTAGATCTTTGATTAAACTGAAACAAGGCAGACGTAGGGTGTCAGATTACGCTATTGATTTCCGCACCCTGGCGGCTAAGAGTGAGTGGAACGCAGCTGCACTTATGGATGTTTTTGTTCAAGGACTTTCAGAAAACATCAAGGATCAACTGGTCTCGATCGATCTCCCAGAGGATCTCGACTCACTCATCGCGCTCTCCATAAAGATTGACAAAAGATTGTCTGAGAGAGAGCTGGAGAGGGGCCGCTTCCGGGTTCGCCGCCGAACAGGAGTGGAAGTAGTGATCCCGCTGATCTCCCCAGTTACGTCAGGCCTGCTGCCTCCAGCCTCATCCCCGCGGGAGCCCGTTCTGAGGAGCCCATGCAGCTGGGACACACTCGTCTCCCCGCGGAGGAGAGGCTTCGGCGACAAAGGGACGGGCGGTGCTTTTACTGCGGGCAACTGGGGCATGTGGTGAGTGACTGTCACGTCAAGGACGCCAAGATGCCTGTGAAATCTGGAGTCAGGGTGAGTCAAAGTCTGCTTCTCGACAATCCTGCCCATCTCAGAATAGAAGCTACCTTCAGATCTGAATTTGCCTCCATCTCTGTTCCGGTATTCATTGACTCTGGATCTGATGCAAACTTAATACACCCATCTCTCGCCAGGAGCCTCCACCTAAGACTTTACCGTCTCCAGCGACCCCTAGAGGTCAACGTGGTGGATGGCAGGCTGTTGGGCAGGATCACACACCGGACTCAGACAGTTAAGATCACTTTACCTGACTCTCACTCTGAAGATCTCAGCCTTCATGTTTTTCAGGCCATGACTCACCAGGCAATTTTTGGGCATCCATGGTTAACCCGAGTTTTGATTGGGTTTGTGGGAGAGTCTCGTCATGGGGACCTGATTGTCGGTCCAAGTGCCTCCGGAGAGAGACAGAGACCCAGGTACTTAATGAGACAGGCTTGGCTCATGTTCCCTCTCATTACCATGACTTAGCAGAGGTATTTAGCAAATCTAGAGCTAAGTCCTTACCTCCTCACCGACCCTATGATTGCTCTATCGAGCTGTTGCCTGGTTCAACCCCCCCAAGGGGAAGACTGTATTCTTTGTCTCCTCCAGAACGTAAGGCGATGGAGGAGTACATCACAGAGTCCCTCGCCGCTGGTATCATCCGGCCATCATCGTCTCCAGCAGGAGCGGGGTTTTTCTTCGTGGACAAGAAGGACAAAAGTCTACGTCCCTGCATCGACTACAGAGGTCTCAACGACATCACGATTAAGAACAGGTATCCTCTGCCACTAATATCATCTGCATTCGAGCTGCTTGAAGGAGCCAAAGTGTTCACTAAGTTGGATTTACGCAACGCCTATCATCTCATCAGGATTAAGGAGGGGGACGAATGGAAGACTGCCTTCAATACCCCCACTGGTCACTACGAGTATTTAGTCATGCCTTTTGGCCTTACCAATGCACCTGCTGTTTTTCAGAATCTGGTGAATGATGTGTTAAGAGACATGCTCAATGTTTTTGTCTTTGTCTATTTAGATGATATCCTGATCTTCTCCCCTGACGAGGAAACCCACATTCAACACGTTCGCGCTGTTCTGGAAAGGCTACTACAGAACCAGCTCTTCGTGAAAGCAGAGAAATGTGAGTTTCACCAACCATCAGTCTCGTTTCTGGGGTTTATCCTCGCAGAGGGGGAGATCAGGATGGACCCGCAGAAGGTTTCTGCAGTCCAGGATTGGGCCACTCCCAAGAATCGTAAGGAGGTACAAAGGTTTCTGGGATTTGCTAACTTTTATAGAAAGTTTATCAGGTGGGCATTGGGGCCTTCTTATCCCAAGTAGATACCAAGGACGGTAAATTACACCCCTGTGCATTTTTGTCAAAGAAATTAACCACGTCAGAACAGAATTATGATATTGGGGACCGCGAGCTGTTGGCCGTAAAGGTGGCACTGGAGGAATGGAGGCACTGGTTGGAGGGGGCTCAGATCCCATTTCTGGTATGGACAGATCATAAAAATCTTGAGTATCTAAGGTCAGCTAAAAGATTAAATGCCAGACAGGCTCGTTGGGCTATTTTTTTCAGTCGCTTCAACTTCACTCTCTCGTATTGTCCCGGTTCCAAGAACGGTAAACCTGATGCCTTGTCACGAAAGTTCGACCCAGTTAATCATGTCTCTGAACCCAAAACAATCCTGCCCAATTCATGTTTCTTATCAGCCATCACTTGGGACATCGAGACCAAAGTTGAGGCGGCTGGGAGAAAAGCTCCAGCACACCCTGATTGCCCTGTAAATAAACTATTTGTGGTTAACAAGCTTAGAGGTGAGGTGATCGAGTGGGCCCACACCAATAAGATCTCCTGTCATCCTGGTATTCAAAAGACCTTATGGGTGGTCCAAAATCGGTTCTGGTGGCCTAATATGGCCCGTGATGTCACTGATTATGTGAACGCTTGTAGCGTTTGTGCGGCTCACAAATCTCCTCACCATAAGCCTCAGGGGGAACTCAGACCCTTGCCCGTTCCTAAGCAACCCTGGTCTCACATAGCTTTGGATTTTGTTACTGGTCTGCCCTCCTCTAGTGGTTACACAGTTATTCTCACTGTCATTGATAGAATGTCCAAGATGGCACATTTTATTCCTCTCCCGAAGCTTCCCTCAGCCAGAGAGACTGCAGAAGTCATGTTAAATAATGTGTTTAAGATTCACGGGTTCCCCCAGGATGTTGTGTCAGACAGGGGCCCTCAGTTTGTGTCCTGTTTTTGGAAGGAGTTTTGTAGGTTGCTTGGGGCAACGGTCAGTCTCTCCTCTGGGTTCCACCCCCAGACCAACGGCCAGTCGGAACGAGCCAATCAAGAGTTGGAGAAGGGACTTCGCATCATGGCTTCACAGCACCCGGGGACTTGGTCGGAGAAGTTGGTTTGGGTAGAGCTGGCACACAATTCACTGCCTTCAGCCTCGTCTAGTTTTTCGCCATTCCAAATTGTCCACGGTTACCAACCTTCTCTTTTTCCCACCACAGAATCAGACTCATCTGTTCCATCCGCATTGGCCTTGGTGAGGTGCTGCAGGAGAACCTGGGAGCGGGCTCGTCAAGTCCTCCTTAAGAGCTCTTCAGCCTACAAGGTCGCTGCGGATCGCAAGAGGTCCTCTGCTCCTGCTTACATCTCTGGTCAAAAGGTCTGGCTCTCCACCAAAAACCTGCCTCTCAGAGTTGAGTCCAGGAAGCTCGCTCCCAGGTTCATTGGCCCATTTCCCATTTCCAAGATGGTTAATCCTGCAGCTGTCCAGCTGAAGTTACCAAGGTCAATGCGGATTCACCCCACCTTCCATGTTAGCCATATTAAACCCGTTAAGTCCAGCCCTCTCTGCCCTCCGGCCAAGCCCCCTCCACCCCCCCGGGTCATCGATGGTGGTCCGGCCTTCACGGTGCGACGTCTCTTGTCTGCTCGCCGTCGGGGAAGGGGAATTCAGTACCTGGTGGACTGGGAGGGATACGGTCCTGAGGAGCAGACGTGGATCCCGTCACGTTTTGTTTTGGACCCTCAACTCATCCAGGACTTTCATGCTACTCACCCTGATGCTCCTGGGCCTTCAGGAGCCGGCCCTTGAAGGGGGGGTACTGTCATGATCCTGTTTTTTCTGTTAAGTTTTGTTACCCATTTCATGTTCACGTTTTGTGTCTTGTCTTGTACTTCCTGTTTTATTTTGAAGTGTTCACCTGCCTCTCCTTGTCTCCGTAGGTTTTACTTCCTGTCTGGCGCTGTCACACCTGCTCCCTGATTGTTCCTCCCCAGCTGTGTCTCATCAACCCCCATTACCTCATGTATTTAACCCTCATGTCTTCCCCTGTCTTGTTGCCAGTTCGTCGTACTTCACAGTCCTCGTCCCAGCACTCTATCTTGTCTCGTCTTGCCGGTAATAACAGTTTTGTCTTTTGATCTAGTTTTTGCCTCACGATTTGGATACCTTTGCCAGCTCTGATTGTTATTCTGTGTACCATACCCTGCCTGTCTTTTGAATAAACCTCGTTCTTGTCAACTGGAAAAGAATTGAGCCTTTGTGTCCTTTCCGAGCCACGTTCATGACAGCAAGTCATAATTTCCATGGCCACCAGAGGTGCTTATGAGGCAAGAGTAAACATTTGCTTTCTTTTTATGCATCTGGAATAACAAATGCTATGTGGAGAACACTCTGTACTCACCTTAGTGAGGTCACATCTGAGGTTTGACTAGCTTTGCTAAAAACACAGGTTTTACTCTCTTACTGACTCTTACTGACAAAATTTTAGTTTACACGCATTGAGAAAAAATATTTTTATGGATGTGATCAAATTATAGTTATGATAAATTTGATTTCAAGAAAAACAAAAACAAAACCGGGTAAATTATCGCTTAATTACTGAACATGTTATGGTCATTTGAAATGTTTAACCATACCTAATTGGGGCTGCTCTCCATATACCATACAGTGCTGTACGCACAGATCATTGATTTTTTTCTTTTTTAGTTTTTCTGACTGAGGCTAGTCTGTCTCTTTGCACACATTTGAGATTTTACAAAATACTGCAGAGGTTGAATAGGAGCCATAGTGTAGACACGAAGTGTCATGTAAAGACAAACAAGAATTACAGCTTCCCATTTGAATGCCTCCACAAACCAATCAAGTTTCTCCCACACTTTACATCCATGTCTGTGAAAACATGGATGCTTCAGACGCATCTTCTCTATAGAACACAGAGTTTGGCTTCACCTGGTGAAGTTTCAAAGTGGATACCAAGATTAGTGTCTGCATTTCAGGTCTGACCAAATGTCTCCCCTTCTGTTCTTTAGATATGACATTGAATAATGGCCAGAAATATGTTTTTGCAGAACATTATGATGTTACTGTGAAGGTGACCTTTGACCTTTTGGATATAAAAATGTCATCACTTTGATACTGATATTCTATTAGACGGATGTCAAATTTGATCAGAACTTGAGTATCTTGAGTTAGAGCCAAAAACATATTTTGTGAGGACACAGTGACCTGACCTTCAACATTCCACCACCAAATTCTAATCTGTTCATTGTTCAGTCCAAGTGGACGTTTGTGCCAAATTTGAGGAAACTCCCTCACGGCCTACTTGAGATATCGCATTAACAAGAATGAGACAGATGCAAGGTCACAATGACCTTGACTTTTGACCACCATAATCTAATCAGTTCATTCTTGAGTTCAAGTGGACATTTGTGTCAAATTCGGAAGAAATTCAAGGCATTCATGAGATATCGCCTTCACAAAAATGAGATAGACAGACAGACAGACAGACAGACAGACAGACAGATGGACGGACAACCAGAGAACATAATGCCTCTGGCCACGGCTATCACCAGCGCAGATGGATAAATATTTCAAAATGTATGCAAAAGTTCAACTGACATGCAAAATTGTATTACAAGCTTGTACTCAGATGGAAATACAACAACCTGCTGTGCCAAGGAGCAGATGCAAAAGCAGCACACATTTCTTTTTTACTATTTACTAGCATTTTACTAATTTTACTTTTGCCAAACCACACCACACATTTGTGCAGCAAAACTTGATCTCCTACTTGAAAACTGTTGATAAACGTGTTTGATTAGATATGGTCTGCAGACATGCTTGACGATTTAGCCTGATAGTAGTACAAGAGAAAGGCTCCGGGGGGTGTCCAAAATACAAAGAGTTCATCCTTTGAGCAGTATCAATGTGCTGTGCTCAGTAAATTTCATACCAGTCTGCTTATTCCTTTTTCAGAATTGTGTGTTGAAACAGATGGTGCAAGAGGAAAGGTCACAAGGACACCAAAAACCATTAGGGACCATAAATATCCACATCTAATTTGATGGAAATGTGATAACTAATTCCCAGATGTTGGCAGGAGCGTTGTTGAAATGGGATTTTGGGCCTGATGGCGGAGCTAGCGGAGAGATCTGGGGGTCATTACAGCCCCTAGGAACTGACCTCTGAGGTATTAAAATCTTTAAACAAAATGTCATGGCAAACTGGGTAGCTGTAGATATGATCAGATATGATGGATATATTTTCAGTAATTATATATTTCCTTACAATTGATTAATACTACACTCACTCTCTGCAAGAAGCCCAACACCTGAATGAATACATACTTGCACAGAATTAGCAGCAAAAAACCCCCATGCTGATTAAACCTAAAATACAAACCTCCATAACACCTACTCCATCCTCCTCATCACCTTTTTTTCTGTCTAATAGAAGTGCAATTACAAAGGTAGCTCTGCGGTGGTGAAGTGAGAATTGGGATTTAATGAAATGTACACATGGTTGTACAAATGACATCCATCTGAGTGTGGTAATAATAAGGACACATTGTTCAGGAGCTTTCAATGTAATGAACTAACCGGCCATGCACTCATTCCCAGGGACCATAAAAATTCAGACAGAAGTGCTCCAGCGAGCCAACGAGCTCAGAGCCTGTGCTTTTCTACCAGCTCACTCAGGCATGGCATTCCCCAGGCCCCCCAGCCTGCTGCTAGCCTGAATAATGCAATTCCAATATCAACTCCAATTCTCCACTCTAACAGCTGTCTGCTTGTTTTCCCATCACCTTCTCTTTTCAGGCTGTGTGGCATATTGCAAGATGGAAAATACTGCCTTGCTGACTAAGGCCTCTGAGCTGTTTAAATATGGAGGAGAATTGCTTTTGTTTCTGTGGCATCTTCAGGTGGTCATTTAAAGGGGAGGCAGGGCAAGATTCCAGTGGTGAAAGACAGTGAAACTGGTTAGAGAAGGACAAGTTAAAGTTGCAAGACAGTGTCTAACAACATACAGAGTCTAATGGGAAACGTGTGGCTGATTGTACTGTATATTTGGGGCCTGATGTATGAATCATGCACACACAAAAAAAGATGCATTCACTATTTCCTGCACATAAATTTGTGCATAATGCATATATAATGATTGTGCAAACCTCACACATACTTTGGACCATGCATACACATAGCAGTTTGTGTTTCATTTTTTGCATAGTACTGTCTTTGTGTGACAGTGTTATGCATCTTGATCAACGTGTTCACTAGCTACGGAAGGAACGTAGAAATGGCCTTCCCACTGACTCCCTGGCAAAAATCATTGGAGACTGGCATGACTGTCTAAAAGAGGTTGTGGTATGCTCATCTTTTAAGCTAGTAGTGGTACACATTATGAAACTAGACAACCTAAGGCATCCACTGGTACCAACCATGTCGGCATAGCTGGTTTGGATGGGGGGTAAATATTGCTCAAAGTTAGGTCACGGGAACAACTGGCATGGGCATTTTCAAAGGTGAACTCCCTTAAACTCTCTCCTCAAGATATCTGAATGAAAATGGGTTCTATGGGTACCCACCAGTCTCCCCTAAACTTGACAACTTTTGTTCCCAGTGAATGTTATGTTCCTTACCATCAATGTTCCCTTCAAAATTAGTATGTTTTCTTTAGGGTATAATCACCTGAAAATAAGAATTCTGTTTTTGTTACCTTAGAAGAGGCCATTTATATCTACAGAGGGAGCAGGTCCTCATCCACGGACATCGCCATGTTTCACCGCCATGTTTCTACTGTAGCCCAGAATGGACAAACAAAATGCTGGCTCTAGATAGGGACATTCATGCTTTTGTGTTAGCCACCATGGTTTGCAGCCCCTCTGTGATGAGCAGGGTCAGAAATACTATGTAACATGAAACTGCTTTATCTAGTGTTTTTACCGGTTTAAATCATTGGGTCTGTTTGTTTTGGAGAGGAAGTGGCCTCCAAGGGTAATTCAGCTCCAGTTAAAAACCTCTTGAACATCTGGATCTTATTTTATCAGATAAAACAGGAGGGCACAGATAAGCAGGTCCTGGGCTAGTGGCCTGCCTCTGACATGCCAAATAGCGTCAGGTAACACTGATTTGTAACATGAAACTGCTTTACACTGTGTCCTAACTGGATGCAACGTGAGTGAGCGTCAGCGACTAAATCAGTTTGATTGCGCTGTTTTCTATTGGACTGACCTAACTGCCCACAAGCATTGCGGTGACTTGTTTTGACTTTCAAAGTTGGTTTTGGTAGCTTTTGTCAGACACCCTGTTTCTACTTTCATTCTGTTGCTTGCATTGGAAGTGCCACAGTGGTCGAGGAATGGCTGATTCACAAGGTTTAAATGAGGAATGACCTACAAGATGCCTCGTTTCAACTTCCCTATATATCAGCAGCATAACTGAATTTCTAAAATTCCATTATGGCTTTTGGTTTTGATGTGCCACCCAAGATATTCAGTATCCTCATTTAGCCACTCCTGTGAAGAATTTCTGGGGTCAACTCTGGTGCTCACAAATGCAATCTGTTCACACACCACGTAGATCTATTTAACCTTTTGTATCTCACAGTTTTGACATGCAGTTAAATATAAGTGTTGACAATGAAACTTAGCTTTTGGTATCATTTACATGTATGTTAACCTCTTGAATCCTAATATTTGACTTCAATTCATGCCTGAGTACAATACTGATACATAGGCAGCTGTATGAATATTACTGTGGGACACTAACAGTTTAAATACCTCTAGTGGCAATTGTAAGCCAGTGTGGGCCAGCAATTGATTAGCCCAGGGTCCAGCGGTGATCACCACACGCTTGGCTCGATAAACACCATTGGAGGTTGACACTGTCACAACAGGGCCAGGCTTGATGTCCATTACCTTCTCTTTGTCTCTTATGACCCCACCCAACTTCTGAAACTGCCCCTGGGAAAGGAAGAAGACGATTAAGAAAAAGAAGACTTTATTAATCCCAGAGAGGAAATTCAGTTTTTTAACTCTGTTGTCATATATACACAGGCCTGAAATACACACACATGCACACAGGAGCTATACATGCATTGAATGGAGAGATTTCAGAGTGGGAAGGCCGCCTTGGACAGGCACCCAAAGAAAGTGGGAATTCAGTGCCTTATTCAAGGGCACCATGGCAGTGCTCAGGAGGTGAACTAGCACCTGTACAGCTAGCAGTCCACATTCCATACTTAGTCTGCACTGGGACTTGAATCAGCGACCCTCTGGTTCCCAAGCCACACTTTTTCCATTTTTTAAAGCTGGAAATAAGATTCTCGATTTTTTGTTTTTTTCCAGTAAAATTGAGTAGTTCATGCGATGAGTGTTCAATCAATCAATCAATCAATTTTATTTATAAAGCCCAATATCACAAATCACAATTTGCCTCACAGGGCTTTACAGCATACGACATCCCTCTGTCCTTAAGACCCTCACAGCGGATAAGGAAAAACTCCCCAAAAAAACCCCTTTAACGGGGGAAAAAAAAAACGGTAGAAACCTCAGGAAGAGCAACTGAGGAGGGATCCCTCTTCCAGGACGGACAGACGTGCAATAGATGTCGTACAGAACAGATCAACATGATAAATGTGTTGTGAACCACTTGTTGGTGGGGGTGGAGGGTAGCATAAAAAAAAAACAAACAAAAAAAAAACTGAGGGTGAGCGATTCATCCAATTCATTCATCTATTTTTTTTTTTTTAGCAGAGGTGTAATTGAGGTTGAAGAGTTCTCACACTCTTGGTAAAATATAAATACCTAAATATTTTATACTGTAGAATCCCCAGCGTCTTCAGACAGTGGTAGTGTAGTTGTAGTTTGTTCCACTTTATTATGTAGCTGGAGACTGTGGACAAATTGTTAATAGTATTGAAAGTTTCCTGCAGTGACATGGAAGAGTTCTGTAAATATAATAATTAATCATCTGCATCAAAGCTGATTTCATGTTGTGAATTGGCAATTCAATTGAATTGTTTTGCTATATTCCTACTACAAGTGGTGCTATAAAAAAGGTGAATAGGGATGAGATGAGGTGACCTTGCTTGTGATTATTGTGGCTCTAGGTGAGGTGTACACTGTTCTTTTGCAATGGACGAATGACTCTCCAAAATCAAATTTGTGCAGAGTGCTAAAAAAAAAGTCCAGTTTACTTTACTGAATGCTTTTTCGGCATCTAATGGTATTACTATGATTTACGTTTGATTTTGCTGTGATATACTCATTAAGCTGAAAAACCTGAAAATTTTTTTCACATAATAAAAACAGTACTTTGGAGTATTATATATGATTATCCAGAATCACTAGAATTATGTTCTCATTTTTTTTATTATCAGATACATCAATAGCATTGCCTAATTGTATGAATAAAATAATAAGTATAATGTAATCTGTGTGTAAGAGAGCAAATTTCCAAATGAATGCTGTACTGGGCAGTTTTACTGGTTGACAGCTACAAACAGTGACAAGAAGTATATTCATGACTAAAAGGACAGAAATATGCATAAATGCATTATTTTCATCAGATTCAAAAAGCTGCACATACACATGATAATCAATGTGGAGCTGAGAGCACATGCAAGGGAAAATAGTGATCTAATTTCTTTGTCATTTAGGGTGGACTTAATCATATTTAATAGGTGAACATTTAAAATGATTAAACAAATAATTTTAGAACATTTTTTTCCTCCTGTTTTCATCATCATTATTTATATTTCACAGCACAAAACACAAGTTGGCTGTTGTGTGTGCTGTGGTACGTGTGGTCTAGTGCAGTGGTTCTCAACTGGTCCAGCCAGAGGGCCCAGATTTCTCCTTAGACATTAGTTTGAGGACCCACAGTTTAATACATTCAGCATCATACTTGAATTTGGCCATGTCGATGAGCAAGTTTGCTGTCTCTGTCAAGTAGCTGTTGGTTAGTCACTCATTCTACAGGAGAACACAGCAATTCAAAATAAAAGCTCTGTGCTGGAAATTTACTGCACTTAAAAAATGTTTGTTTGTTTGTTTGTTTGTTTTTTTTTACCTCTTTGACACGTTTGCAAGTAATTTTTGGTTCATTCAGAATGACCCCGCAACCCACCAGTTGGGAACCACTGGTCTAGGATACTCTATGAACAAGTGGGAAGTATGCCAGTGTTGCTGAATGCCACAAAAGTTTAAAAACTGTCTGCAGGAACACTTTCAGATCAAATCTGTGTTTATCCATAATTCATGCATGATTATGCTACAGAACCTTATATTGTCCTTAATTTAAAGAGAAGGCAGAGGTCCCTCTGTGCTCAATTGAGAACTGGTACCTTACCTCTGGCAGCAGAAGTGGAAAGATTTAAAGGCATACAAGAAGATTTACATTTGTGTGAATTTCGTGATCTCCAGGTTGTGGAAGATGAATTTCATTTTGTTTTTCATTGTCCTTTATATAGTGATTTAAGGAATTCTCTTTTTGAATCAATTCACTTAAATCCTGATCTATTTTGGAAATATGAAGGTGAGATTCTGTGTTGGTTATTTGAAAATAATGTTTTTGCTTTGGCAAAATTTATAGAAAAGGCGTGGTATTTTGTAGTATTTTGTACCCTGTATAACAAACTATTTTTTTTTTATTTGTATGTGTCCCTATTCTCAGAGGTTTTGTTATGTTATGTATTATGTCACGTGGTTATCATGGATGTAATCATGGAATTATTTATTGTTCAGTGTCTAATAAGCCCATGAGGGCTTAGACTCACAAGTCAGTCTTTAGATGCTTTGCTTAACTAAAGACTGATGACTTTCTCCCTGATTTTGTGTTTAGATGGGCGGATACAATTTCAGAGTTTAAAAAAACTCCCTACGTTGCAGAACCAACAGTAAATCTGCAGGGCGGTCCTTCGGTGGCTCGCTGAACTCTTGTGCTCATAAACATAGTCCGACTGCATTAAAAGTTTTAAACAACGTCACTGTAAGTCCTTCATTTCCACAATCTTGTGGACTGAGCACACGTTTGATAAAACGGAGTTTAATCTCTCGGCATCCATTTTCAAGCTCGGACGAGAAAAGGGGGAGCGCACATTTCCGGGAGGTCGTGTCCTTTTCAAAAATGCAAGAGGTGTCGCCGGCCGTTTTCTCCGGTGTGTTAAACACACTTTAGAAAGGAGTGTCCCCAGACTATCAGAAGCCGGAGATCTCTGATTGTCTGGTGGTGAGACTAATGAGGGCTGGGCACCAATTATGGTGTTTGACACTTAAATAAACAGATCAATCAATCAATCAATCAATCATGCATGTGGTCCAATGGTTCCAGAGTAAGGCCACTGTAGGGCAGGAATCTGACTATCTACATGCTGCATATATTCGGACATGTAACACATTGTTTAGGTTTATTGCTTAAGGTGCTTTAAGGTAATTTTTGCATGTTTTTAATTTAATTTTGTTTGTTTGTTTTGTAGTTTTTTTGCGCATGTTCGAAATTTAAAAATTCATTCATTCATTCATTCATTCATTCATTCATATTCATGTGAATTTTACGGAAGCCAGGTTACCACAGTGCATGAACACACTATCCGATTACCTACTTAACCTGATTTATCCATTTTCCCGAAAAAATTTACCCATAGGTGAACTGGGCTTTTGTATCACAACAAAATGCATAGTTCAGCCTGCCTTGGTCACTGCAGTCACTTGACCAAGAATGTTGGGGTGTGGTCATCAAACTGTTTAGAGCCCCAAACAGACCTGAGTTTCCTCTGCAGTAATGAGGGAAAATCAGAAGAGTTTGTTTTGGAAGAGAGAAAAAAGAAAAAATATTGAACTGTGCCACTCTGAGATACGAAGTTAGCCACATCCACTGCGACAAACACTGCTCAAAAAAAATAAGGGAGCACTTGATTGTCACAGTATAACACAACGTTAGTTAAACCTCAGGGCTATCAATCTGTCCATTTGGGCAGCACAAGTGATTGTGAATCAGTTTCACCTGCTTTGGTGCAAATGAAAGTGACAACAGGTGCAGTAGAGAGGCAAAAGCAAGACAACCCCTAAAAAGGGAATGGTTTTGCATGTGGTGATCACAGACAGTTGCTCTCTCCTTATCCATCCTGACTGATTCTTCACTAGTTTTGTGTCCTGCTAGTGTCCTTGTCACTACTGGTAGCATGACGCAGTCCAGCTCCTCCAGGATGGTACATCCATACATGTGGTTGCAAGAACATTTGCTATCTCCCAGCACAGTCTCAAGAGCAAGGAGAAGACACCAGGAGACCGGCAGTGACACGAGGAGAGCTGAACAGGGCCGTAGAAGGACATCAGTCCAGCAGCAGTACCGGTATCTGCTCCTTCATGTGAGGAGGAAGAGCACTGCCAGAGCCCTACAAAATGACCTCCAGCAGGCTACTGGTGTGCATGTTTTGACCAAACTGTCAGAAACAGACTCCATGAGGGTGCCATGAGGGCCCAAGGTCCTCTATTGTGACCTGTGCTCACAGGCCAGTACCATGCAGCTTGATTGCCATTCACCAGAAAACACTAGAATTGGCAGGTCCAACCCTGGTGCCCTGTTTTCTCCACAGATTAGCACAGGTTCACACTGAGCACATGTGACAGGCGTAAAAGAGTCTGAAGATGCCGTGATGAATGTTATGCTGCCTGTAACATCATCCAGCATGACTAGTTTGGTGGTGGGTCAGTGATGGTCTGGGAGGCATATCCCTGTAGGGTTGCACAAACCTCCTTCATTGTCAGCTGTACCCTGACTGCTGTTAGGAGCGATTGTCAGACCTTAAGCTGGTGCAGTGGGCCCTGGGTTCCTCCTGGTGCAGGACAATGCCCAACCTAATGAGGCCAGAGTGTGAAAGCAGTTCCTGGATGACGAAGGCATTGATGCCACTGACTGGCCTTCTCATTCCCCTGACCTTAATTCAACTGAGCACCTATGGGACGTTATGTATCAGTGCATGCACAAGTACCACCACAAATACCCTGATCCAGATCTGGGAGGAGATCCCCCAGGACACCATCTGCCGACTCCTCAAGAGCATTCCCAGACCTTGTTGCATTCAGGCACGACGGGGCCATAGACACTAACAAGTCACATTATGAGTTACCGTGATAAAATTCAAGCAAGTTGGATCAGCCTGTGATTTCAATTTTTACTTTGATTTTCAGTGTGATTTTGAATCCAGCCCTCTGTGGGGTGATGATTTTGGTTTCCACTGACCATCATTTTGTTCTCAACAAGTTATACAGTGTACATCAGTAAATATTTTCCACTTGAATAATTCGTTCAGCAAGATCTGATGTGTGATTTAAGTGTTCCCTTAATTTTTTTGAGCAGTGTATATATATATAACAAAATACTAAAGGCAAGAAGCTACAAAATAGTCATGGCATAGAAACGCCTGTTACACACCTGTCACTACAAGCTTTAATATATATGTGATTGCTGCTTCACAAAAAAGCAGCAGAACAATCTGTCCAGTCAATTGAAAATGGCACCTCACTGAAATAACAAAGCAATGTTCTGTGCTTGACCTGGCAGCCATGGATATGTCTGTTCTCCTCCACTGGCTTTTCTCAGTGCACACAGAGTCCAGTAATGTGAATTTATAGCTGAAAGACATTAACAGTGTGAGCTATTATTAGATTAAAACAATGGGCATGAAATATGTTCAGTTATCCACATCTTGGTATTTTTCAGTCCAATTCTCTTACTAGTTCTTTTGTAAATTTTGTATGGTACAGATTTCTTAAATCAAGACATGACTTTCTACCTGGAACAGACATGAAGGTCACTTTATGTTTTATTGAAATATCTAATTGAATAGCAGACTGGCTAATTTGCACTGATGCATTGAATAATGCTGGCAATTTCCCACAAAATGTATCTGAAAGGGCCATGCCTTTCAGCACATGAAGGACGTAGACACTGTGTGCACTCTTTTATATAACAAGGTGAGACAGACCTTAAAAGTCTTTGGAAAATATTAAGATATGGGTTGTGAGGTGAATAAACTCTATAGATCTCCATGATTAGGCTTTGTTAAACTTCACAGTCATGCGTGAAGTCATGAAGGTAATTCAAAGGCAAACCAAGCTTTGCATCAGCTTTGTCAACAACTGCAACATTACTTCAAAAAAAAAAAAAAAAAAAAAAAGTGGTGGATGTTTACAACACTGTTTGGGTTACAGTGACACCACTCACCTTTATTTTACAAATTAATTTGGCTAAGCTGGGATACAGAAAGGATCTATAAATATAAATGTGCAAACTGCCAAAATTTTCAAAAGTTAAAACCTCATGAGGATGAGCTTTTGTCTTAAATTGCATCATACTGTATAGTCCACCTCATGACCTGAGTCGACTACATGATTGGCCTTGGCTCATGACATCAGTATCTGTGTTGTACCTGTACAGCCTTGAGTGCACGGTCAGCATACAGTACTCCAGCAGTTATGTCTACCACTGCTTCATCTCCCTCAGCCAGGATGACATGGGGGATGTGCTGACTGAAGTTGTCGCTGCTCAGGATCATCATAGGAACCTTGTTCCTCTGCAGGGTGTTCTTAACCATCTGGTAACTCTGACTTCTCTCTGGTCCCATTACCAGGAGTCCTGTTTGCCTGAGAGGGGAGATCAATGGAGATAAATATGGCATCTTGGTAAGAAATGGTCAAGACACATGGAAGCCTTTACAAATCACCAACCGTGTAACACCTGCAGTACTAATGTTAAAGGAAAATTTAAGTCTAGAGGATACACTAGCATTATTACAACATTCAAACAAGGTAAAGACTACAAGAAATCAACCTCACACTGGTTGGATACAAAGGTGTAAGCACAGCCATAATGTTGGCAAAAATCCTCATTGCTTACAAAATTAGAATTACTGCCACGCAGTTGTATGCCTCCATGTCTGTAATATCAATAGATGATTCACACACATTTTCCCTCATTAGCACAAAAGATCTACTAAATCAGCACAGTTTCAAGGTAGACACCCAAGATTAAAGTCACCAATTCAGTATCTGACCAAATGTCTCCTCCCCTTGTGTTCCTGAGATATGACATTGAGTAATGTCCATAAAAGTGTTTTTGCAGAACATTACAATGTCACAGTGAAGCTGCCCTTTGACCTTTTGGATATAAAATGTCATCACCTCATCATTTTATCCTGTTAAACATTTGTGTGAAATTTTATCATAATAAGTTTTAAGTTATGGGCAAAAACTGTGAGGTCACAATGACCTTGACCACCAAAAATCAGTTTATTGTTGAGTCCAAGTGCCTGTTTGTACCAAACATACATTTTGCAAAAAATGAGTGAGATAAACACACAGAAAACTTTATCTTGTTAGATAATACAGATGTTGACAAAGTTTTCCTTTGGGGACATTATTTGCAGTTCATAAACCACAATATATCGCAGTATATTTTATTACAATACTCAGCATATCACAACACATTTTAAAACCTAGTAATACTGTATCGTGACTAAAGTATTGTGATAATACCATGTCGTGGAGCCTCTGGTGATTCCCACCCCTAGAAGAGGACCTGGCCTGTTGGTATCAGGTCAACACCTCCCTTAATATCAACGGGTCCTCAGTGGAGAGGGTGGATAGTTTCAAGTACCTTGGTGTCCACATCCCCATTCAGTGGTGAGAAAGGTAAGGCAGAGACTGTTCTACCTCAGACGCCTGAGGAAATTCCGGGTATCCCCTCCAATATTGAGGAATTTCTCTTCTGCACCATTGAGGGTGTCCTGGCAGGGAACATCACTGCCTGGTATGGAAACATTACTATACTGGGCCCTGTTACCCAGAGCCTTCGTAGCGCCACATGCATCGTAAGTTGTATCTTAAGGTCTCCCTTAAGCTTACGGGCTGTTTCTCAGGGTTTCCTTAGTGAAGATATATCTTCTGAAAGGTATATCTTAAGAAGGGCAGTCTGAAGCACTCGTAAGCTGTCCCTTAGTGATACACTCCGTTCATCCTGTCACAGTTTTAGCTTTATTAGGCCAAAATTATGCTTTTTAAATGGACAGTTGCAGTATGATTCACATCTAGACTCCTTATGCAAATGACATCATTAGTTTAAAATGAACTTCATGAAAAATAATAATGAATATTGAATATTACGACTATATAGGTTTATTTATTTATTCATTCATTCATTGATTCACTCATTTATTTAATGGAGCTAACAGGATATGTTTTTTCTGACAAGGCTACAGGCTGTACCCTACCACTATATACTGAATATCTGACAGATACTTGACAAATTGATCAAATTGACGTCTAATGAGGCCGGCTGGAAACTAATCAAGCAGGTGGCTCCATATAGGCAATCACCGCATCACCTCTGCTTGCTTCATTGTAGACGAGATTATGGATGCATTACAGTGGACGGGGCTCTGGAGCGCTCTGTGCCGGCTTCTAACGCCTGGGGAGGGCTGCCCAGCCCCGGGCTGAGCGGGAGACAGTCCACGGGACTTCTGGAAGAGAAAGTCCGATGTATGAAGCTGACAGGCTGGCTTAATCAGAGGAGATCTTCTACCAAGATGCCTGAGTGGAGTGACCGGTTCAGGGGCGAGGAGAGAGCAGCAGGGGGGACGCAGTAAGCCCAGGCCCAGAGGAGGGGGCAGAGCGCTGCAAGTAAACATCATGTTTGTCCAACCTGGAAAAGTTTTCCTACTGTTTTTGTTTCATTCACAGAGATGTCTACAGGAAAAAATAAAGAGGAACCCAATCAACACACACACACACACACACACACACACACACACACACACACACACACACACACACACACACACACACACACACAGAGCAATGAAACGTGGATATGCTGCTGCTACAGGTGCCTATTGTGTGACAACAACAGATTTGCAGTCTGTACATTGACAGAACTGATGTTGGAAAACTTATATGTAAGACACAAACTGCCATTGAACTGCAATGATGATGCTGCAATAAATGTTTCAATAACAAATGCATTATCGGTGAGCAGCAATCACTTTTCTCTGCTTCATCATTGGTCTCCTTGTTTATAACGGGGGCATGTAAGTCATGTTTTAATGTGATATGCTTCAGGGGATTTGTCCTGAAACGGTGCCAAAATTTTCGTCTGGAAGGAAATTTATTTTTAAAGCGCTGCTTTTAAAAATACCCGTGTATGTGTGGACTAGGCTTCAAATAGATGAGCAGATGTTCTGTAAAAGGCAAAGCCTCATTTATGATATAATATTTGATGGAAGTAAAATTATTATGGCAAAACTTTTTATATTAAAATGTCATTTATTTACCTTTATATGAGATCAATCGATGTGTGCAGCATTGATTAATAAACTGTCAGCACCGTGATGAAGGACAGCTCCAACTTACGATGTACCTTAGCAGCTCTCCTTACGAGCACCTGCTAAGGGACAGTTTGGGAAACACTCGTAGGAAAAGAAGTCCCTTAGCTAAGGTATATCTTAGAGACCTTCGTAGAGCACTAAGGTACATCGAAACTGGGAAACAGGGCCCAGGATGGCAAGGCCCTGCAAAGAGTGGTTTGTTCAGTTGAATGTACTGTAGGCGCTGATATACCCTGCCTAAGAGATCTTTACACCAGGTGCTGCAAGAATGAGGCCAGGAGAATCATTTAAGATCCTAGCCACCCAGATAACTGCCTTTTCTTCCTGCTGAGGTCAGGAGGAAGGTACTGGTTACACCAGGCAGCACTGAGAGGCTCAAGAAGAACTTCTATACTTCATACATATATATTAATTATTACACACAAATCTAAGGAAGTAACTGGATTACTAAATTTCACAAGACTTGTAGCTTACATGAATTCATGTGACAAATTGATTGAATAATTGATTGACTACCATGCAAATTGATTATTACATTCATGGTATTTCTTAAATTTGGTGATCCACTTAATGTCTTCTCCCACTGTCATCAGGTCAAACTAATTTACTTATCTATTTGTAACCCATTTTGCTTAGATATATATTTCTATTTTGTTTAGATATGGAGACTTTTTGCACATGTCAAACTGCTGGGGTACACTAATACAGAATTGTTTTGGATAACAAACATCCTGTTTTGTTGTTTAGGTGTGAGGTGTTATTGTAAGAGGGCAATTGCAATTTTCATTGCAAATTTCATTTTCAAATTTTTTTACCAAGTGTATTTAATCCAAATTAATGCTTTTGCAACACCAATCACATCAATTCTTGACATATTTGTTCAGGCAAGTTTCCGCAGTGCCATTTCCACATAACACTATCCCGACAAGTTAAACTTCTTAACCCAGAAACTTGTAACCTCATGCCATTAAAGTGTACTTGTGTATCAACCTGGCTGGTCTCTGGTGCTTCATGTTAAAGGACAGTCAAAGGGATGGGAGAGAAATTGATGTAAGTACATCCGTCTTAGATCAGTGCACCCACCCATTGCTGTTTGAGAGAAACTGGGATTGGAGACTCTATAGTTTTGCTTTAGTAGTATCTAACCTTTAGCGCTGACCAGGAAGTGACAGGTCAGTGGCAGTCAAAACCAACTGCAACAGCTCCTGAGGTGCTGAGAGGACAGCAGCCAAACAAACTGTATTGACCAGGCTGGCTAAGATTCTGTTTAACAAAAATGTTTTTGGTGTATGAGTATTATGAAGCAGACAGAAAGAGTTAATACATGTTATTTGTTAACCTGTGGCTGCCGAACTACTTTTGTGGGTTTACAGTAGTTTACCAGTTCATAATATGGAAAAACTTGGAAAGATTTATGACTTGAATGGTATTTACACTATACAAGGTGATCAAGAAAAAAGGAAAGCATACATAAAGGGTCGCATATTGACCTGCAATGTCATGCATATTTGCATGCATATTTTCTGTTCTGAAAGATAGTGAGAGACATGACTTCCAACTCTTTGGAAGACGTTATTGCAGTGGATTGGCCATAACCTCCTGTACAGGCATTTGTGTCTGACACACAAAACACTGTGAGTGAAATTGTTCAGACATTACTAAATTTCATTTAGATTTCCAAAACAAGTCCTGTTTTGTCACAAGATGGGCTGTTATTGGTTACTCCCATCCCTCTGTAAAGTCTAAACTCCAGAGTCTTTCTTTAAAGTCTTAATCATCACGTATCATCTGTTAATCTGTAATCTGCTGTGCTGGACAAGTTACTTGGAAAATGTACTGAGCTAAGATACCAGCTGCTCTACATCGAAATAAAGTTTCACAACATGGAGGCTATCTCCAGAAAAAAGTAGCAAGCTAAGCCACAAGAAAATGGCATAAGTAGCTTGCTAATTGCAAAGCTACTTTTATTTTATTTTTTACTTTAATAGCATTATTTCAGTGAGAAGAAAAACTGTCAGCCAAACAAATAGGTGGCAAAAATGATCACTTTAACTGTTTGTTATAAAGTAACAGACTAAAATTTAAACTTTCCTTTTTCTTTTTCTTTTTTTTTTTTGAAGACTTTTGACATTATATGTCATGTCATATGGAAGTGCTTCCCTCATCTACATGCCTCGGTGTGGTACTGGCATCAGTCACATTAATTATTCTCAGTTTTATTATTCTTACTTTTATCCAGACCTCAGCAGAAAACAGTCTGCTGTACTTCAGAGCTTTTCCTGGGAAAAAGAGCTTGTAACTTTTGTGGACGCTACCACGCTACTCGATCTATTAATTAACTTCACCACTGAAAAGCTATTTAACTCAGAAAGTAGTGACGTTACTACCACGCTACTGAGAAATGTAGTTAAGTTGGTAACTTGTAGTGGCTACTTACCAATTATTACCAGTACTGGTAATCTGTCATAAACAATTACTTACTTACTTTATTTACCCATCTCTCCTGTCTGTATACCATAAGAAATACTGTTTTACATTTGTCTTTACAAGAAAACTTGTACACAAAGGCAACATATTAGCATGTAGCAGAAAATGTAATATTAACCCTGTAAGGCATTGTTACAACTGTTACATCACTTTTAGCTGTCCCAAAAACAAACCTGCAAATGTTTTTCTTTTAAAAAGACCATATTTACATAGTCATTAGGTCCTATTGTTTAGCCTTGCAATGCCATTGGAAGGTAAATGTGCAAATAGGTCTGGCCATCAGGCCGTGAACTCATACAACTTGCAAATTTTCCTGGATGCACATCTAACTGTTTTACTGAACTGGATATATCAACATTGAAGTAAGTAAAATCCCTGAAATATTTTTTTTTGTGATTATTAGAATGTCTAGAACATGTAAATACTAAATTATTGATGAATGCATGCATCAGATTAGATTTTCAGCTTGTTATGTCACTGTTGTAATTTTACAACTTTGGGTGAGGATGGTAGTCAAAATAGCATACGCACCTTACACGTTACATAGGGACATTGCACTTCTCAAATGTTCACATGGTAAAATACTTACTTATTACTACTAGAAATATAATGTATTTGATGATTTGCAATTTCTAAATGTGCTTTATCTGTTTAGACTGGGTTGTGGGAGAGTTACTGCCTCAAGCGAGGGAGTTCAAGTATCTTGGGTCTTGTTCACAAATGAGGGTAGAATGGAGCATGAGATGGAGCGGCAGGTTGGTGCAGCTTCTGCAGTGATGCGGGCGCTGCGCCGGTCCGTCGTGGTGAAGAGGGAGCTGAGCCAGAAAGCAAAGCTTTCAATTTACTGGTCTGTCTACGTCCCAACCCTCACCTATGGTCATGAGCTCTGGGTAGTGACCGAAAGAATGAGATCACGGATACAAGCGGCGGAAATGAGTTTCCTCTGTGGGGTGGCTGGGCTCAGCCTTAGAGATAGGGTGAGGAGCTCGGACATCCGGAGGGAGCTCGGAGTAGAGCTGCTGCTCCTTCGCGTCGAAAGGGGTCAGCTGAGGTGGCTCGGGAATCTGATCAGGATGCCTCCTGGGCGCCTCCTGCTGGAGGCATGTCCCACTGGTAGGAGGCCCCGGGGCAGACCCAGAACACGCTGGAGGGATTACATATCTCGCCTGGCCTGGGAATGCCTCGGGGTCCCCCAGGAGGAGTTGGAAAGTGTTGCTGGGGAGAGGGATGCCTAGGGTGCTTTGCTTGACCTGCTGCCCCCGCGACCCAGCCCAGTATAAGCTGGATGGATGGATGGATGGATGGATGTTTAGACCAGATCTGAGTAATTCTGCATGAATAAATGATTTCTTGTTGTGGTATTTCAAGCCCTTTCAGTAGCAGTATTTGAAACCATGGCTGTATTTTATCAGTAAAAATACATATACAACTGTTTTTCTGAGCGTTGTTTGTTTGCTCAAGTATCTAAAGCCAGACACTGGTTGTGTAGGATGGTTACTGTATGGGTGTAGAGACAGGTATGAATGTTCTGGACTCTTGGGGTGTAAGTGGTCTGGGGGTTCCTTTTAGTATGTTAAAGGGCCACTGTGTAAAATGGGTTGAAAACCGTTGAAAACAGTGACATCAGTGGTCAAATTCTAGATTGCAGGGCTCACTCGCTCACCCCTCCCGTCGGGTAAATGTGGCCTCGTAGGAACAAAACCTCTTGCGCAGACACGAGTTTTTCAGGAGTAGGTCTATCTAGCGACGAGGATATTGTAATGAATCACTCACGAGCAGGAGACCAGAGTAGTGTTCGGGAAAAAGGCCAGTTTATTTGAGCACTCCAAAAACTCTCCACACTAACACTCCAGGGGGTAAAAGACTCCGTCCCAAACTCTGACTCTTCTAGCGTAACACACACACTCCATACACACATACTCGTTTACAATACCTAGTGGATACCCCCTCCCCTCTCTGCTCCACCAACCTCCAGCCCGCACACTGACTGACAGCGTAGCCGGTAAACAGAGCTCAGCTGTTTATTTAGCCTAACGATATCTCCGGACTATAGTAGCTGCAATGGACAACTTTGAACGCGATTTTGAAGAGTTTCTTGTAGCGGACACAGACCCAGAGCCATACCTGTTTGAGCCGGAGCATACAGATGAGGAACTCCATGTGTTTGATGCTGAGTGGGCGAGAAGAATCCACCACTCCCATTTTGCTGCACAGAATGGGATTCGGTGCTACTGCTACCATCGTTGGGGAGATATATCATCAGGAGGAAAAGCACCGCAGAGAGTGCATCACAAGGAGTGAAGTTGCGTCCTCTTTTCCTTGCAGATGACGGTTCGGGTTCATTCTCTCCTGCTGTGTGGTAAGTGTAGTCCATTCGCAAACTTTATAACTAAAAAAACTTTTCACTACTCTCTATCCACGAACTACTAACACTCTCTGCTGTTGCCTCCTCCTTCTTCCTTCCTTCCGCTGTCTTCGTTGGTTTATTTATACACACGAAATGCATTCTCTGGCTAGCTGGATTGTCCGCTCGGTCTGCCGTACATACATGGCGGCGCATGATGGCGACCTCTCTAAAGCAAGGCCCTTGCTATATATATATATATATATATATATATATATGTATATATACACACACACACACACACACACACACACACACACACACACACACACAGGTGCTGGTCATATAGAATATCATGAAAAAGTTGATTTATTTCAGTAATTCCATTCAAAAAGTGAAACTTGTATATTATATTCATTCATTACACACAGACTGATATATTTCAATTGTTTTTTTCTTTTAATTTTGATGATTATAACTGACAACTAATGAAAATCCCAAATTCAGTATCTCAGAAAATTAGAATATTACTGAAGACCAATACAACAAAAGGATTTTTAGAAATGTTGGCCAACTGAAAATATAATGTAATATATAAACATGAAAACTATGAGCATGTACAGCACTCAATACTTAGTTGGGGCTCCTTTTGCCTGAATTACTGCAGCAATGTGGCGTGGCATGGAGTCGATCAGTCTGTGGCACTGCTCAGGTGGTATGAGAGCCCAAGTTGCTCTGATAGTGGCCTTCAGCTCTTCTGCATTGTTGGGTTTGGCGTGTCGCATCTTCCTCTTCACAATACCCCATAGATTTTCTATGGGGTTAAGGTCAATCAATTCAATCAATCAATCAATTTTATTTATAAAGCCCAATATCACAAATCACAATTTGCCTCACAGGGCTTTACAGCATACGACATCCCTCTGTCCTTAAGACCCTCACAGCGGATAAGGAAAAACTCCCCAAGAAAAAAACCTTTAACGGGGAAAAAAAAAACGGTAGAAACCTCAGGAAGAGCAACTGAGGAGGGATCCCTCTTCCAGGACGGACAGACGTGCAATAGATGTCGTACAGAACAGATCAGCATAATAAATTAACAGTAATCCATATGACACAATGAGACAGAGAGAGAGAGAGAGAGAGAGAGAGAGAGAGATGCAGGTAATGACAGTATCTTACAACAACATTAATGAAAGTAATAATATTATAGTTATAGTTCTGGTTACTGCGGTACAATATGTTGAAAGTATGTATTAATACCTGGCAGTATACATGTGTGACAATAATCATATGTGTATAATAACAGAAGAAGTATGACTAATGACTAATGATGGCAGCAGCAGCAGGAGGCATCTGGCGGGACCACGGCAGCAGCACAACCACACACGTCACGCTGTCCAGGCACCGCTGTGATATGAGTTAATCTGAGAGACAGTGGAGCACAAAGGCTCCGGAGAAGAAGCCGAGTTAGTGACATCCAGAATGGCAGAGTTAGCTAGATGCAGTAATAGGATACGAGAGAGAGAGAGAGAGAGAGAGAAGGAGAGAAGGGGCCCGGTGTATTATAGAGGGGTCCTCCGGCAGACTAGGCCTAAGTCAGCCTAACTAAGGGCTGGTACAGGACAAGCCTGAGCCAGCCCTAACTATAAGCTTTATCAAAGAGGAAAGTCTTAAGTCTAGTCTTAAATGTGGAGACGGTGTCTGCCTCCCGGACCGTAACAGGAAGATGATTCCACAGGAGAGGAGCCTGATAGCTAAAGGCTCTGGCTCCTGATCTACTTTTGGAGACTTTAGGGACCACGAGTAACCCTGCGTTCTCAGAGCGCAGTGTTCTGCGCAAGTCAGGTCAGGCAAATTTGCTGGCCAATCAAGAACAGGGATACCATGGTCCTTAAACCAGGTACTGGTAGCTTTGGCACTGTGTGCAGGTGCCAAGTCCTGTTGGAAAATGAAATCTGCATCTCCATAAAGTTGGTCAGCAGCAGGAAACATGAAGTGCTCTAAAACTTCCTGGTAGACGGCTGCATTGACCTTGGACCTCAGAAAACACAGTGGACCAACACCAGCAGATGACATGGCACCCCAAACCATCACTGACTGTGGAAATTTTACACTGGACCTCAAGCAACGTGGATTCTGTGCCTCTCCTCTCTTCCTCCAGACTCTGGGACCTTGATTTCCAAAGGAAATGCAAAATTTACTTTCATCAGAGAACATAACTTTGGACCACTCAGCAGCAGTCCAGTCCTTTTGTCTTTAGCCCAGGCAAGACGCTTCTGACGCTGTCTCTTGTTCAAGAGTGGCTTGACACAAGGAATGCGACAGCTGAAACCCATGTCTTGCATACGTCGGTGCGTGGTGGTTCTTGAAGCACTGACTCCAGCTGCAGTCCATTCTTTGTGAATGTCCCCCACATTTTTGAATGGGTTTTGTTTCACAATCCTCTCCAGGGTGCGGTTATCCCTATTGCTTGTACACTTTTTTCTACCACATCTTTTCCTTCCCTTCGCCTCTCTGTTAATGTGCTTGGACACAGAGCTCTGTGAACAGCCAGCCTCTTTAGCAATGACCTTTTGTGTCTTGCCCTCCTTGTGCAAGGTGTCAATGGTCGTCTTTTGGACAACTGTCAAGTCAGCAGTCTTCCCCATGATTGTGTAGCCTACAGAACTAGACTGAGAGACCATTTAAAGGCCTTTGCAGGTGTTTTGAGTTAATTAGCTGATTAGAGTGTGGCACCAGGTGTCTTCAATATTGCACCTTTTCACAATATTCTAATTTTCTGAGATACTGAATTTGGGGTTTTCATTAGTTGTCAGTTATAATCATCAAAATTAAAAGAAATAAACACTTGAAAGAGAGCTGTGTGGAATGAATGTATACATTATACAAGTTTCACTTTTTGAATGGAATTACTGAAATAAATCAACTTTTTCATGATATTCTAATTATATGACCAGCACCTGTATGTATATATATATATATATATATATATATATAAGCATCATTATAAGGCTACGAAAACCAAACAAATTTTATTTTATAGCGATTATACACTTATATAAACATATTAATGGGTAGAATATTCAGATTCAGATTCAGATTTGACAATAAACCATGCCAAATATTACACACTGGCCCTTTAAGTAGAGAGTGCATTAGGCTAGCCAGACAGTATTGTGTGACTTCAGTAGAATATATCACATAATTAAGATTCATTTGCACCAAATCCTGCACAGAAGTTGAGAGGCCCTACATTGTGGGTACCTACAATAAATATATGAGTGGTGTGGATTTGTTGGACTCATTTGCTGCAAAATACAAGTTCCCAATGAAATTCCACTGCTGATACATTTACATCTTCTGGCACACCATCATCCTCTCCGTCATCAACGCCTGGCTCATCTACAAGTGGGACTGCAAAGCTTGCTGTATTCCCAAGAAAGAGATGCTAAACATGAGAGGGTTTCAGATGCAACTAGTATCTTCTCTCATCCTGGTAAGCATCCATTTCTGTTGGGACAGGGCAACCATCTTTAGGCAGTGGGAGCCTTGTATCACCACTGATATCACGGAGCCCTTTGACATCCATGACAATAACACCACAGAGACCTGTAACTGCTCCAAAGAGGCAATGTGTACCACCAGTGGATGTGCGCAAGGACATGATTGCACATTTCCCAGTAAAGACAAAAAGAGGACGCTGCAGACACTGCAATAAAGGCTACTCCACTCCGCAGGAAGTGAAGTGTTCGTCTCTGCTTTTCAGAGGAAAAGAACTGCTTTTTGGAGTACCACTGTACATGAACACTGGGCACTGGTTTTTGAACAAAGTTGTCATCATTGTCTTCTCCCACTAATCCTGGTTCTGCTAGCGTGTCCTGGGTCTGCCCCAAAGTTTCATTCTGGTTTTTTTTTAGCTCAATAAATTATGGTTCATAAAACTATGACTGTGATTATTATTCATGATATATGCTGTGATAGACCTTTGTAAGCAATCCACACTGAAAATGAACCCTTAGTTGTTCAGTATATTTGTTCTAACAGTGTGAGTGCAAATACACAAATTCTGCTACCATGCAGACCCAATGTTGCAATATTACAACATTTCTGTAAAAACTTACTATAATGTAAAAAATGAAATAACCCTTGAATTTCTGTATCAGAGGCCTCCTTAAACATCTGAGAGGTGCTCTTTTTTCTATATTTGGGTTTTACAGGGTTAACAGTTGAAAAAAAAAAGCTCAGGATGTGGCAGTGGTGAGTACAATATGAAACAATAGAACATGTGAAACAGTAGTCAGGTAATTATTTCTGGTAAAAGACACAACATTCTAAAGCAATAGTATAGTGAATACTGTAGCAGTCGTCCCTGTGTGTCATCCTGACTACACATGTTACCTCAGACCAGTTACATTTCCCACAGTGTGTTAGCAACTTGTTGGAATAGACTTTATCCTGTACCATGTCAAGATAACTAAAGCAGGCATTGCTGATCTTATGTAAAAACTGCTCAGTAACAAAAATATCCGCAGTTACTGTGAGGACTATACTGCGTCCAACTAGTTTGACTGTGAAACAGAGAAATGAGTTTTTGACTCTTCTATATGTATGAAACCAAGTACGTTTTCATAACAACGTAATTACATAAAGTCCTTGTGAAATAATATAGTGGACTTAGAAGGTATTCAGACCCCTTCACTTTTCTTTCACATTCTCTTAAGGTGCAGCCTTATTCTATAATCATTAAATTTTATTTTCCCACCTCAACAATCTAAATTTTTTTATCTACCAGCCTCCTTGGCCCGTGAGTCAAAAAATACATTTCAGACACCGTCAATAACTCTGTTTGTTTGTGTCCAACAAGCACAACTGTGTGCTCTGTCCTTTCTCTCACTGTCTCTCTCTCTTCTCTCTTTCTCCTTTCCTCTGTCCCTCCCCCTCTCTCGTAGGGATCTCTAAAAGAGGGACTTAGTTGCTCTTTGTGTGATTTCTCTCATTTATTCACCATAAAAAGTTTCTTTGGGAGAATTTTTCCTTATCCGAAGTGAGGGTCTATGGACAGAGGGTGTCATATGCTGAACAGATTGTAAGGCCCCTTGCAGCAAATTTGTGATATTTGGCTATATAGAAATAAAACTGTCAAAAGTGCAGAGATCTGGTAACATTAGTGACATTGCTACAACAATATCCAATGGGGCAAGAAACACAAGCAGTCAGATGATCAGACAGGAAACAAACCAACAAATTATCCGGATGATCTAAACCCACTTTTTTGGAGATTCTGAAAAGGTGGTAAATGCACCTAAAACGTTTGCAATAATCCTTCATTGCACAGGTATGTCTGTGTGGGCAAAACTAAACAATACAGGAGTTCAATGTTTGAGGCAGGATGTCAGTCTGTAAACTCTGATAGATCAGATAAGGGTAATAATTTTGCTGTTAGACTCAGTTTTCTCTTTTAAACTACTTTGGCCAACCTGGTTGTTAGCAGGCATTCAAGCCAAAAATAGCACTATGTTGAAAAAGAAAGAAAGAAAGAAAGCAAGAAGCTGTGTGGTTGCAAATTTGCCATCATGTACTCCACCCCCATTTTGTAGCAAAAACACCTAAAATGACATACCCAAATTAAAATGACTGTAGCGTCTGAACTGAAGACTCTCCAAAGTTTCTTGTGAAAGTGTCAGAAACACTCTAGGTAATACAGAGGCAGAGTAAGGAGCCTTTGAATTCAGTAAAAAAAAAAGAAGATTTTGCCTAAAATAAAAAATGTTTCTCAGGATGTGGCTTCATCTGAGTAGGTAAATGACCTTATGGGGCTGTAGGCACACTATCAATGAACACTTGTTTCAAATTTGAAGAAGAAAGCACAAAGTATGACCATTCTAAAGTGTTTTTTCCATGAAAAGATCCAGGCAGAGCTCCAAAAGACAAGTCGGTCACTCGGCTTCAAAACAGTACTGTCAGTGATCAAACAACACTCAGCCAGCTTCAAACATTGTAATGATTGAAATCAGGCCAAATAAAGCCATATGAAATGTGAAAGTTATGATCCCACTTTCTAGATGGTGTATCTCAGCCAAAAATGGTGGTAGGAGTGAGACTCTTACCTTTTATAAAACAGCTAAGTCCCCGCTAACAGCTCCACATAAGATCGCGAGTAATCCTGTAACTTTTCCCGTTGAAAAACAGCATGACGTGACTTGTCACCACTCATCACGGTTTTGGACTTCGTGTGTTTAGGCTGCTCTGGTGTGAAGTACATAAGAAATAAAAGAAAAACGATGTTATTTTTGAAAAGACGAGAGCTTCCTGAATCCGACAATACCAAACATCACATGGTTTGATGACGTAGTGCGCCTGGGAGATACCATTTAACAGAGGAGGAGGGGAGCGAGGATGTCGGCGTCCTGGCGGAGTTAGAGAGATTAAAGTTAAAGTCCTGTGTGTGTCACCTGTGTGTGAAATCTGTTCTCCCCATTTGACCCATCCCCTGAGGGAGCGGTGAACAGCAGCGGTGAGCAGCAGCGGTGCTGCGCTCGGGAAACATGTGGTGATGTAACTCCCAATTCCAACCCCTAATGCTGAGTGCCAAGCAGGGAGGCAATGGGTCCCATGTTTATAGTCTCTGGTATGATGGTTAAGCAGGGTGATTTCGTGTGTTTTCCTATGAAAAGGAATGCACCCAAATTTGGACATATCCCACATATTTTGAAAGCCTGTGATGATGTAACCAATGTGCTGATGGCAGTAAACAAGGAAGCAGTCCTGAGTGCTTGTAAAGAGGCAGGTTGGAGTGGTAGATGGGTCACAAAGAAACTGACTTTCGCCTGTGACTTTCCCCTGGAGTCGCCTGCTCGGATCCCTGCGAACTTTGAGTGAACTTTGAGTCATACGTCCCTACTATGTTTCTTTTCCTAAACCCTAACCTATGTAGCTTTACTTGCCTAAACCTAAAGACACCTAACTAGTTATATTACGTTAATTACGTAACTGTATGTTAAGGATGAAATGTCATTCCTGAGGACAAATTTGTAGAAAATCATATGAACCGTTCTATGAGAATATGCTGTATGAGGATATGAAACACAATCAAGGAAGTGCAGTTCGATTAAAAACCCCGGTTGTAATAAACTGGACTATGACTGGACATCATATGACCAGTGGACAGTAATACAGCAGATCACAGCAGCTCCAGTGTGAAGTTACTGCATCCCAGAGTGAGAGGTTGTGAAACACAGGGTCTAATTCAGTAATCTGCCTGATAGATGGCTGACTCGCCCTTCGCCAGCAGTGTTTTCTAAAGGCTGCTCCGACATCTGTCAGCAGCCATAAGGCACAGACAACCCAAGCTAAAGGCTTCAGCCATTTGTCAGAAAATTTTATGACTATGTCTCCCTGTGTGCTTGTGTGTTTACGAGTGTGTGACGGAGGAAGGGAAAGCCATGCAAGTGTAGGATCGTAAATATGATACCTCATCTAGTCCAACCTGTCAAACTTAGTGATTGGTGGCACTAGTTCAGCTGCTGGTTGTGTACACGTGTTGCCATGTATGGGGAGAAAATAAAAAGGTTTTAGCTTCACTCTGGCCCTTTTGCGATGGTTCCATCTGTCCAAGAGGCAGGAGCAGAGGTGGGAGGCACTGCTCACACCAGCCGGGCCTGGACATTTCTCATTGTGATGCAGACACTTTATGCCAGCCCAAGGGCACAGGTGGCCTTCAGATGTGGACCCATCAGTCATGAGCTGTGGAGGGGTGCACAGGCGACAGGGAGTCACACTGTGTTTCCTGGGAACATAATGTGGGCGTGGCTTGGTACCATGAACTATTACCCTGAGACATGAATAATGAATTCATATGTTATTCAGCCCTCTGGTACTGAGAACAAACAGGGCTGCTTGGAGGTAATATGACCAGGAAACTTAAAGTGCTGCAGGAGGGTTGCTCACAGTTTGATGTGACTGTCATATTTATAAACACACAAATTCCTCCCCGGTCTGCGTATGAAAATCAGAGGTTTAGCGAGATGAAAAAAGCCCCTGTTCCTCATTCAAAGGCATGGAAGCTGTCAAGGGGTGATTCAGTGATGCCGGAGGTAATGAGAAAGTCATGCATTTATGGCTCCCGTAGATTGAGTTGCTGCTCTTGTGCGTACATAGCACCTTGAATGTGACAAATCCCCGTGTTCTGGCAAAGCTTTTGTTATGTTCCATTTAATGGGTTTTCTCTCTCTGTGTTTCTGCTGACTGCTTACCTGTACAGTTTGACACCAGCCTCCCTCTCTAGCTGGGTCCACAGCTCATAGCACTCCTCCATCATGTGGGTGTAGAAGTCTTGCTCATAGGCCTTGCGGATGATGCGGGTCTGACCATGGGAGCTCCCTCGGGTGTGGGGCAGGACGAACTGGAAAAGTTACACATAATATCATTTGGTTCAAATTAAATAACTTTGATTTGGGAATAACAGAAACCAAAAGTAAAAGTATGTAAACATCCAAATATTTTAACTATATGTGATTGCTGAACATGTGATTCCAAGACCATGGGTTCTAATTTCCTACTGGAACAGCCTCTGCTCCTCTGGGAAGGTATTATCCCTGATGGCCAATGAAACTGCAACTGCATTGCAATACAGTCAGGCTATGGTTTTGTTATATTTAAATCGCATTTCCAATTGGCATTGACAGGGTTCCAGAAAAAGAGCATCTACAGGCAGCCTGATAAATTTTTTTTATGCTTTTAACAGCAACATGTTTAATATTCAGACTGAATACAAGTTTATTTATTAACATATACTCTGTGACCGTACTTTATTCATTTTAATGACTGTACAACAGCATGTCATCTGATTACAAGCCACAACAACGTCAAGACGGCTGGTATTTTAATACAGAGGTCATGCTTCAGGGTGGCTATGAAGTATCGTCTTTATGCTGCGTTTGCATATTTTTCACAGAACTACACAATCAAGCATCATGCCACTCCAGTGTGTGATTTTAGACAGCATGCTGGTATCGTGGGAACAAAAGAGGCAATGGGCGTGACACATAACACAACAGCATCAGTCTCTAATGACATAAAACATGCATGTCGGCAGCACTTAACATGGCAATAACAATTATTTACCGTCCCTGTTATATAATAGCTAATCTCATCCTCTGCTTGGAGGATCAGGGGCTGGTTGCACAAAACACCTTGAGTTCCATGTTCCAAGTCCAAGTTAAGGCTTTCTTAAAATAAAATCAGTTGCACAAAACACCTTTCTTCCTCCAGGTTTCTTTAAAATGTTCACTTAAGTTTTAAAGATTTTCTCTTCATCTTGGTCTTAAACTTAAGTAATACCTTAAAGTTAGTTAAACCATTGCACAAAAGACAGGTATCACAAGCTTGAGGACAAGCAAACAAATGGTTATCATGGAAACTGTAGTATTTTGCCACTGCAGAATCTCTTTCAATGCAGTAAATACCTTACCATTTTTACTTAACTAAGGAAATCTTCTAAGGGATTCTGTGCAACAGCCTTAAGTAAGTCCCTCAGCTTAAGTGTCATAGTGTTCAGCGTCATACTTGAGGAGAAAACTTAAGGTGTTTTGTGCAACTGGCTCCATTAGCTCCTGGGCCTCACTGTTTTCATAATTTGCGGGCATTTTTGGTTGCTGTTCTTCTCCTTTGAGTTAGCTGCTAACAGCGCGTGCTGCTTTTTAAATCTCCCGAGGTCAGGTCGAAGACATAACACGTTTCATGATTCAGCACTGTTACTATTTCCATTAAAGGTGAGACAATTCCAGGGCATCGGTGGCTTAGTGGTGGAGCAGGCGCCCCATGTACAAGGCTGTTGCCGCAGTGGCCCGGGTTAAACTCCAGCCTGTGGCCCTTTGCTGCATGTCATTCCCTCTCCTTCTCCCCCTTCACGCTCATCTGTCCTATCGATTAAAGGCTTAAAAATGCCTGAAAAAATATCTTAAAAAAAAAAAAGGTGAGACAATTCTATTCCCCCATTGTACCTTTTACACAGAACAACAAGGTGCCATAACGGCGCAATATTCCTGCCTTACACAGGCAGTGTAAAAGGGGCTTATGTGTGTTTGAGTGTCAGAGCAAAATATTGTCCTAAAGAGACCTATTGTAGTGAGAACTATCACAGAAGCGTTTTTTAGTACTTTGCCAGATGTCGGTGAAGATTCTCAGTCATCCAGTCTGGGGAGGGATCCCAAGACTGCATTGTAGGTGGGTGATAAGTGGCGTTGTAGGCTACCCCCTCTGTTTAACGATGGTTGTTCCAGCTTGACGTAGATGGCTTCTTTCACACCTCTTTCAAACCATCTTTCCTCCCTGGCCAAGCTGTGTACATTGCTATCCTCGATAGAGTGTCCCTTCTCCTGTAGATGTAAGTGGACAGACGAGTCTTGACCTGAGAAGCTGGCTCTCCTGTGCTGTGCCATGCGCTTGTGGAGTGTTTTTTTTGTCTCCCCAATGTATAAATCTGTGCATTCCTGGCTACACTGAACTGCATACATTACATTACTCTGCTTATGTCTGGGTATTTTGTCCTTGGGGTGGACAAGTTTCTGTCTCAGTGTGTTACTGGGTTTACAGTGCACAGGGATGTGGTGTTTGTTGAAAATCCTGAGTTTCTCAGACACTCCTGCAACATAAGGAATGACAGTGTTGTTTCATTTTTGTGTCTCTTCCTCTCTGTCTGCTCTGGGTCTTTTTGAGGTTTCTGAAAAGGCCCAACTGGGATAGCCACAGGTTTGAAGTGCTTCCCTGATGTGTTTCTGTTCCTTCACTTTCCGCTCTGTCCTAGTGGGCACGTTTTCAGCCCGATGATTCAGTGTCCTGATAACTCCCAGCTTGTGCTCCAGTGGGTGGTGAGAGTCGAACAGCAGGTATTGGTCCGTGTGCAGGTTTTCTGTACACTTTGATGTTTATGTTCCTGTCCTCTTCAATGTGCACTGCACAGTCTATGAGGAGTCTATGTTTGTCCGTCTGTGGACAGACTTTGTCACCATGATAGTGTAACAGCCATGCAAGATGCAGTCACAAAACTTTGCAGGGGTGTGGTTGAGATCACGGTGAAAGCTGAGTTTGAAGATAGGTATGGTCCAAGCAAGGTCGCTGGAAGTAGGGGGACAGGAAGTAGTGAAGCAGACATTGCCCTCTCCAAGTTATACCCCTAGCTAGTGTTGTTTAAAGTTCACACAGCTGGAGTGATCCCATCTCAAAATGGTCGCTAGTCTTTATTTTTTATCTATATTTCTTAAATGGTGTATATTAGCAGAAAGAAAACCACAGCATTCTTTCCTCTGCCACACAGACTACTCTGTAGTGACAGAAACAAATAAGAAAAGCTTGTTTGCTACGTGCATAAAGGCAAAGTCAATTACATAACTGCACTAACATTATCAAAAAGTTTCAAACAGGTTTGCAGGAACAACACCGAACATATTCTGCACTGTTGAGGGAAACCAATGATCCCCTTGTGCATGTGGTAATGGCTCCTTAATATTGGCTCTTTTAGATCTCAGAACTGTCCTTGACACAGTGGATCATGCAATACTTCCCGATCACCTGCGTGATTGGGTTGAAATCTCTGGTACAATTCTTAACTGGCGTAACTCCAATATCTCAGATAGGGCCTCCGCTGTCATTGTTAGCACTTTTTACTCTGTCCTTACATATCTCTCATGTGGAATCCCTCATGGCTCAGTCCTTGGCATGCTCCTATTTTCCATCCTTATGCTTCCACGAGACAAAATTATTTAGCACCACAACATCTCATCATCTGTTGGCATCTGCCAGGATTGTCCCTTGTCACCAATTTTGTTTGTGATATTCATGGAGAGGATCTCAAGGTGCAGCTGGGGGGAGAAAGAGTTCTGGTTTGGTGTAGGGGTGGGTGATATGGCTGAAAAGTACAGTACAGGCCAAAAGTTTGGACACACTTTCTCATTCAATGCGTTTTCTTTATTTTCATGACTATTTACATTGTAGATTCTCACTGAAGGCATCAAAACTATGAATGAACACACGTGGAGTTATGTACTTAACAAAAAAAGGTGAAATAACTGAAAACATGTTTTATATTCTAGTTTCTTCAAAATAGCCACCCTTTGCTCTGATTACTGCTTTGCACACTCTTGGCATTCTCTCCATGAGCTTCAAGAGGTAGTCACCTGAAATGGTTTTCCAACAGTCTTGAAGGAGTTCCCAGAGGTGTTTAGCACTTGTTGGCCCCTTTGCCTTCACTCTGCGGTCCAGCTCACCCCAAACCATCTCGATTGGGTTCAGGTCCGGTGACTGTGGAGGCCAGGTCATCTGCCACAGCACTCCATCACTCTCCTTCTTGGTCAAATAGCCCTTACACAGCCTGGAGGTGTGTTTGGGGTCATTGTCCTGTTGAAAAATAAATGATCGTCCAACTAAACGCAAACCGGATGGGATGGCATGTCGCTGCAGGATGCTGTGGTAGCCATGCTGGTTCAGTGTGCCTTCAATTTTGAATAAATCCCCAACAGTGTCAGCAGCAAAACACCCCCACACCATCACACCTCCTCCTCCATGCTTCACAGTGGGAACCAGGCATCTGGAATCCATCCGTTCACCTTTTCTGCGTCTCACAAAGACACGGCGGTTGGAACCAAAGATCTCAAATTTGGACTCATCAGACCAAAGCACAGATTTCCACTGGTCTAATGTCCATTCCTTGTGTTTCTTGGCCCAAACAAATCTCTTCTGCTTGTTGCCTCTCCTTAGCAGTGGTTTCCTAGCAGCTATTTGACCATGAAGGCCTGATTCGCGCAGTCTCCTCTTAACAGTTGTTCTAGAGATGGGTCTGCTGCTAGAACTCTGTGTGGCATTCATCTGGTCTCTGATCTGAGCTGCTGTTAACTTGCGATTTCTGAGGCTGGTGACTCGGATGAACTTATCCTCAGAAGTAGAGGTGACTCTTGGTCTTCCTTTCCTGGGTCGGTCCTCATGTGTGCCAGTTTCGTTGTAGCGCTTGATGGTTTTTGCGACTCCACTTGGGGACACATTTAAAGTTTTTGCAATTTTCCGGACTGACTGACCTTCATTTCTTAAAGTAATGATGGCCACTCGTTTTTCTTTAGTTAGCTGATTGGTTCTTGCCATAATATGAATTTTAACAGTTGTCCAATAGGGCTGTCGGCTGTGTATTAACGTGACTTCTGCACAACACAACTGATGGTCTCAACCCCATTGATAAAGCAAGAAATTCCACTAATTAACCCTGATAAGGCACACCTGTGAAGTGGAAACCATTTCAGGTGACTACCTCTTGAAGCTCATGGAGAGAATGCCAAGAGTGTGCAAAGCAGTAATCAGAGCAAAGGGTGGCTATTTTGAAGAAACTAGAATATAAAACATGTTTTCAGTTATTTCACCTTTTTTTGTTAAGTACATAACTCCACATGTGTTCATTCATAGTTTTGATGCCTTCAGTGAGAATCTACAATGTAAATAGTCATGAAAATAAAGAAAACGCATTGAATGAGAAGGTGTGTCCAAACTTTTGGCCTGTACTGTATATCATGATATAGCTGGTTCATATTGATCGATAACAATAATTATATATATAATATATTATATTGTATTATTATATACATATATGGTATTCTGAACAAGATCTGAATGATGAGTACATATTTCCCACAGAATCTGAATCTGCACACTGCCTTTGAATCATCCCTCTCATGAAGTCAAATCTTTTAATCCTCTCTCTTTCTACAAATCTTTATTGCATTCTTTCCATATGTCGCCCACTTGTTAGTGAAGTTAAAGAACCTCCATTAATCACGCAATTTAAATGTGAAAAGCTTCATCACAGTGTGACCTCCAGCATGCACTGGGGTGGTTTACAGCCGAGTGTGAAGTGGTCAGGATGAGAGTCACCACCTCCAAGTCTGAGGCCATGGATCTCTGCTGGATAATGGTGGATTGGACCCTTCGAGTCAGGAAAGGAGTTACTGCCCCAAGTGAAGGAGTTCAATTATCTCTCGCAGCGTCTCCTGTGATGCAGGCCCCGCATCGGACTGTTGTGGTACAGAGAGAGCTGAGCCAGGCAAAGCTTTCGATGAACTGGTCCATCTACATCGCAACCCTCACCTACGGTCATGAGCTTTGGGTAATGACAGAAAGATTGAGATCACGGATACAAGTAGCCAAAATTAGTTTCCTCTGAAGGGTGGCTGGGCTCAACCTTAGAGATAGGGTGAAGAGCTCGGACATCTGGAAAGAGCTCAGAATAGAGCCGCTGCTCCTTCAAGTCAAAAGGGACCAGTTGAGGTGGTTTGGGAATCTGATCAGGATCCTCCTGGGTGCCTCCCGTTAGAGATGTTCAGAACACATCAAACTGTCCAACATCCAACATGTCATTTAACTGCTACATGAATGACACGCAGCTGTACCTTCCCATCCAACAAAATGACCAGACTGCACCCACTGAACTCACTAAATGTCTGGATAATTACAGGATGACAAAAGAAACCTATTCTATTTCCCAAACTCCTCCAGCATGACTGCCCAGTTCCTCAACCAGTAATCCAATCACACCAGACCCTATGCAAAAACCTTGGAAAAATATTTGGCAACATTCTGAAATTTTATAGAAGGTTAACGCAGTTGTCAAATCTAGCTCCTCGTTCGGCTCAGAATTATCTGCGAGATAAGGACATTCTTATGGCCTCAAAATTTAGAAAAAGCCATCCATGTTGTAATTTCCTCAACACTAAATTATTGCAACTCCCTGTATTTTGGTAACAACCAGGACTCTATTCACTGCTGATTACTATTCACCAGAGTCCTTTGCAATTGTAACAATAAGAGAACCCCATTTGGTATTGCATTCCTTACAAAATTCCTCAGTAGGTGTTTAAACCTGCTTGGTCTTGCCCTGAGCTAGATTACAAAATTTCTAACTCCATACAGTACAGCTTGGCCCCTCCAATATACAGATCAAGGACTGTTAACTGTTGCCAAGTCTTGTCACAAACTTTCTGGAGACAAGGTCTTCACAGTGTCTGCACCAAGACTCTGGAATATTCTTCCTGAATTTAGAAGAACAGCACAATCTCTTAACTCCTTTAACAGGTGTTTTAAGAACCACTTGATTCTTGACAGTGTTTACATTCTACATGACTATACATAAAGGCACTATGTGTCTGTGCATGTATTTATGTAGTCTTGCCTTGGGATATTCTTTTTGCACAATTATGCTTGTTGTAATGCACTTTGGCACAAACTCAGTTTGTTTTAAACCACTGTATAAATACACTGACATTTGTCTAAAATATCATTGTAAAAAGTGCAGAAATGTGTGTGTGTTTATATGAGTGTCTGCATAATCTTAACCCTGTGCTCTATAATAAAAATTTAAGCAATGAGATAACAGAAGAAAAAGAACAAAGATACACAGAAGTAGAGGGTTGGACTTCAACCAGATAGATAAATGACGGCTACACACTAGAGGTTGATCGATATGGATTTTTTTATGGCCGATGCCGATACCAATGTTTTGCCATCAGCCTCAGCCGATGACCGATATGTACTGTCAATTTATTTGAGCCGATATTTGGGCCCAATATTGTTTTTTTTCTCCCTCTATTTGCATGATAGAAATGTCACAATAATAACAACAAGGGGTACACAAGTGTCAATTTTAGAAAAAAATCACAGAAACTTTATTGCCAGCTCTTTTTTGTAAGCCAAGCCAAAACAACCGGCTCTTTTTAATTCCCATCACTATCTGGCTGCAGTCTGCCAGTAGGCTGGTAACCTAGGCACTGAGCTGGGCTGCCTGCAGATATGCCTGTCTGTAAATCAGGAGGCCCGGAAAGAAAAAAAAAAAAAAAAAAAAAAAATCATCCAAACACGGCCGATGCCGATACCTTTGAAAAACCCAAATATCGGCCAAATATATTGGCCGGACAATATATCTTCTGACAGGGATGGGCAGTATTTCCAATACATGTATTTAAAATACATATTTCAAATACAAAATAATATTTTGTCATTTGTATTTTATTGCAGTGATGAAAATGCCTTGATATTTTGCATCAAAATACTTCAGTGTCATGTATTTTTGTATTTTCAAAATACAGTAAAATACTTTCTTTGAGACAATGTGGGCCTATAGGCTAATAACACCATAAGAACACTAGGTGCTGCTGCAGAATTAACTGCATAGAAACTGCCTTGGTGTTCAGAGGTAGGCTAATTGGGCTTGCCCGGACTTGAGCTCTGACCGTAGAGGACACTGACCCAGTTGAAGGTGAGTGGTTTAATGTTGCTAGTTTATTTCTAATATTATTTCTCTTAATCATGAATTGTTTGTGTTCTAGACAAGTTCCTTTTCAGTGTAATGTTAGTGTTGTTTGTTGATGCTAGGTCATTTAAACCATGAATATTAGCTGCTAACTTTCACTGTTAAAGGAGCTATATGTAAGAAATCTAAAGCAAATAATCGTAAAATCATCCTAATATGTCACAGAGACTATGAATATAGGAATAGGAATGATGTTCATATAACATACTGATCTCACCGACAACAATAGTACAGCCAGAATATTCGCATTTAAAAAACATTTTTACAGTCTGCAAATCATGTTTATGTTTTGAATTTGTGTTTTGGCCTGTTGCGCCACCCACCGCCGTCTACCAGTCAGGCAGTCAGTAGAGTCTCAGCATCAGTTACAGTTACGACTGAGCTACAGCAGCACGGCAAGCAGCATTAGCAGTGTCCCGGTACATAGCATTAGCAGCAGTGTTAGCAGCAGAGAAGCCGGACTTGGTCGAACAGTCCGCTGGAAAACCGAAGATAAAGGATGCAGCGACACGGTCCTGCCACAGCAACCACCCGTGGGCAAACAAATAAGTCTCCAGCATCCAGAATTTGAGTGCAGTAACCATTCTTACATACAGCGCCTTTAAGTTAATGTTAGCTCGTCACTTTCTGCTTCATTTCCGTTGTTGCATATGGTCACATTGGCGACCATATGCAACAACAAGCTCATCGTTCAGTAGCTCATCTTCATCTTCCTCATGTGCTACTTAGCACGCTGCACTGTCGGAGCTTGGTCTCCGTGCGGTTCCGTCTCCATTACGCACACCGGAGCACTTCGCTCCCATGCAAATCAATCAGAGCATTTCCACAGCGTGCACTGCGGTCTGGCACCGGTCCCAACTGGGCTCCAGACATGGAACGGCCTGCCGTCCCTCTCTGAAGCAGAGGATGAGAGTCTGCACTCCCATCAGTTTTCATACACAGTCCACAAACTTTGAAAGAGTTTCTGATCATATCCTTGTCCAGTTTGTCCCGTACGGCAGATTATTAGACTATTATTATTAATTTTGGAGGATTCAAGAATTGTTTACACATTGCCTTGGAACATTGCCTTCTCTCTATCCCATAGGCTGCCAGTAGGGCTGGGCGATAAATGGATTTTATCGATTAATTCGAATTTGTAGTTTAGGTTGATTTGTTTTAATGAAAATCGAGTTTCTCTTTAACATCCGCCACCGACGCTCCCCGCTGGGCTCCCATAGTTCAGAGTGGGCTCACCCCTGCCCCCCGCGCGCTTGATACACAAACATCATGGCAGCGAGTGGGGAAGAACTCGTTCCCAAGAAAGGGAACGAGTTCAGTTTTGTGACGTCAGACACAGAATAAACACCACCACGCTGCAAAGTGTGTTTGAAGGCTGTTGCTACCCAAGGTAGCAGTACTACCAATTTATTGCAGCACCTCAAACAGAGGCATGCTGCTAAGTGAGAGAGGTGTTGCTCCCTACGACACAGGCTCCTCTCCATAGACAGTGGCCTCTAGTTTCCCGGCGCAGCGCAGGGTGGCACAGGGTGGCGAACCCCGTGCAGAGCTAGAGCTAGTAGCGCAACCCGAGGCGCACTCAGTTTGGTAGTTTGGCAGACCAAGGTGCGCTGAGATGGGTGTGGCGGCGCAGCAGGGGGAGGTGTCGACAGATCCAGCTTTGCGCAGTGACAGTTTTGTGCCAAAAGGCTTTGCCGAAGGTGCACTAAAAGCTCGCCAGCTGAAACCAGGTCTACTGTCAGCGCAGGCAGAGCACAGCCGGTGTAAGTGGAAGTTTGGCTGACCGGCGGACAGTGCGCACACGTCACCAAAACCTCACAGGCAGGTTTCCAGAATGTCAGGCACATTAATAATGCAATAAATACCCAAAAAACACTATTCAATGCAACTATCTGCAATCAGCACATAAATCGATCTCTATATCGACTGTCCCATCACAACTGATGTCAGATCAAAGGGGATTGACACCGTTTGGCACATTTGGCATGCGTAATGGAAACCCAACCTGATTTGATTAACACAGCTGCAAACTAATGAGTTCACATCCCTCTCAGCCAACCACAGCCACAGCATCAGATAGGGAGTATATATATTCAGCATCTGTCATCTTAGAAAAGTCAAATCAAGAGCCAGAGCCAGAGCCAGAGCAAACTAATACTCAGCATTAATAGAAGAAAACAAGAATAACCCCAGGTTTCTGTTCAGCATTGTAGCCAGGCTGACTGAGAGTCACAGCTCTATTGAGCCTTGTATTCCTTTAGCCCTTAGCAGTAATGATTTTATGAGCTTTTTTAATGACAAAATTATAACTATTAGAGGCAAAATTCATGACCTCCTGTCCTCAGATAGTACCTATCTAACCTCAAACACAGCTGTAAGACCTAATATATATTTAGATTGCTTCTCCCCGATTTCTCTTCAAGAATTGACCGCAGTGATTTCTTCATCTAAATCATCAACGTGTCTCTTAGACCCCATCCCAACTAGGCTACTTAAGGAGGTCTTACCTTTAGTTAACACTCATATTTTAGATATGATCAATATATCCTTATTAACAGGCTATGTACCACAGTCTTTTAAGGTAGCTGTAATTAAACCTCTCCTCAAAAAGCCCACCCTGGATCCAGAGGTGTTAGCCAACTATAGACCAATATCTAATCTTCCCTTTCTTTCATAGATCCTTGAGAAAGTAGTCGCAGACCAGCTGTGTGATTTTCTCCATGATAATAATTTATTTGAGGAATTTCAGTCAGGATTTAGAGTGCATCATAGCACTGAGACAGCTCTAGTTAAAATTACAAATGACCTTCTGATTGCTTCAGACAAAGGACTCATCTCTGTACTTGTTTTATTAGATCTTAGTGCGGCATTTGACACTACTGACCATCAAATTCTACTGCAGAGACTGGAAAACTTAATTGGCCTCAAAGGTTCAGCACTAAGCTGGTTTAAATCTTATTTATCTGATCGTTTTCAGTTTGTTCACGTTCATAATGAATCATCCTTACGTACTAAAGTTTGTTTTGGAGTTCCGCAAGGTTCTGTGCTCGGACCAATCCTATTTACTCTATATATGCTTCCTTTAGGTAACATCATTAGAAATCACTCTGTAAATTTCCATTGTTATGCGGATGATACTCAGTTGTATTTATCAATGAAGCCAGAAGAAAGTAATCAGTTAAATAAACTTCATAATTGCCTTAAAGACATAAAAACTTGGATGAGCACCAATTTCCTGATGTTAAATTCAGACAAAACTGAAGTTATTGTTCTTGGCCCCAAACAACTCAGAGACTCTTTATCTGATGACATAGTTTCTCTAGATGGCATTGCTCTAGCCTCTAGCACTACCGTAAGAAACCTCGGAGTAACGTTTGATCAAGATTTGTCTTTTAATTCTCATTTAAAACAAACCTCATGGACTGCATTTTTTCATCTGCGTAATATTGCGAAAATTAGGCCTATCCTGACCCGAAAAGATGCAGAAAAATTGGTCCACGCTTTTGTTACCTCAAGGCTGGATTACTGTAACTCTCTATTATCAGGTAGCTCTAGGAAGTCCTTAAAAACTCTCCAGCTAATTCAAAATGTAGCAGCATGTGTACTAACAGGAACTAAGAAACGCGATCATATCTCTCCTGTTTTAGCTTCTCTGCACTGGCTCCCTGTAAAATCCAGAATTGAATTTAAAATCCTACTGTTAACTTATAAAGCTCTAAATGGTCAAGCTCCGTCATATCTTAGAGAGCTCATAGTGCCATATTATACCACCAGAACACTGCGCTCTGAGAACGCAGGGTTACTCGTGGTCCCTAAAGTCTCCAAAAGTAGATCAGGAGCCAGAGCCTTCAGCTATCAGGCTCCTCTCCTGTGGAATCATCTTCCTGTTGCGGTCCGGGAGGCAGACACCGTCTCCACATTTAAGACTAGACTTCAGACTTTCCTCTTTGATAAAGCTTATAGTTAGGGCTGGCTCAGGCTTGCCCTGTACCAGCCCCTAGTTAGGCTGACTTAGGCCTAGTCTGCCGGAGGACCCCCTATAATACACTGGGCACCTTCTCTCCTTCTCTCTCTCTCTCTCTCTCTCTCTCTCTCGTGTCCTATTACTGCATCTTGCTAACTCTGCCATTCTGGATGTCACTAACTCGGCTTCTTCTCCGGAGCCTTTGTGCTCCACTGTCTCGCAGGTTAACTCGTATTGCAGCGGTGCCTGGATAGTGTGACGTGTGTGGTTGTGCTGCTGCCGTGGTCCTGCCAGATGCCTCCTGCTGCTGCTGCCATCATTAGTCATTAGTCATACTTCTACTGTTATTATACACATATGATTATTGTCACACATGTATACTATCAGATATTAATATATTATTATTAATTATAATATTATTACTTTCATTAATGTTGTTGTAAGCTACCGTCATTACAGTCTGTCCTGCATCTCTCTCTCTTTGTCTCTCTTTCTGTCTCATTGTGTCATACGGATTACTGTTAATTTATTATGTTGATCTGTTCTGTACGACATCTATTGCACGTCTGTCCGTTTTTTTCCCCGTTAAAGGTTTTTTTTGGGGGAGTTTTTCCTTATCTGCTGTGAGGGTCCGAAGGACAGAGGGATGTCGTATGCTGTAAAGCCCTGTGAGGCAAATTGTGATTTGTGATATTGGGCTTTATAAATAAAATTGACTGATTTATTGATTGATTGACTGATTGATTGAGAAGTTTGGCTGTCTGACGCTGCTGCTCTCTTCTGCCATGGCGAATTGAGTAAACTCTCATTACGCCTTCGTGTGGCGCATTTAAGGGTGAGGAGAGGGGCTTATTTGATTGGTGTGATGTGTGTAAAACCCACTCCACGCCTCCTCCCTGTTTCCGACTTGCGCAGGTAGGAGGGACGGAGGTGGGAAAGAAGAGTAGCTGCGCCAGCGCGCACAGTGTGACAAACTTGCAAGGTGCGCTGCACCTCTGCCTCCCCTGGTCTGCAAAACAAGAGGCCTGTGTGTTCGGTGCCATGCTGCAGGTTCGTGCCAGGCTCGGTTATAATTGTCTCAGACTCGGGAAAATGCGTCCCGAGCCACGCTCTAGTGTGCTCACTTGTGTCTGTGTGTGTGCGCATGTGTGTGTGTGTGCACACACACATGTCTGCATGTGTGGGCACGTGTCTGTGTGCGCGCATCGGGGCCGAACTCCGCCGTACGCGACACAGAGCAGAGTGTAGAGACAGAACTGACAAGGCCGTCGGTCATTTGACCGGTTGCAATTACCACCCCTGCCCACTTGGCGGCGGAGTGCACAGTCAGTGGTTTAAGTGGCTGCCGTTTTCACACTGCAGAGAAAGTCATTCATCTGCTTCATGTAGCGTTGTTGACATAACGGCCTGGACACACCAGATGCGTTAGTGCCGCAGAAGTCCTGCGAGTATACTCGCAGGCGCTTGACTGTCCACACAGGCAGTGCACTTCTCCTGCGCTCTCCGCGCCGGTTAAACATCGACTCCACTCGTCTGTTCCCGTCAGTACTCGTTTTTTCACTTCAACAGGTCATTTTAAACATGGGTAAGTCCATATTTTAATCGTTTTATATAACCTAATAAGTTAATGACAATTTGTCACTGCATGTCCATGTATTGAGCATGTTGGATTAACACTGAATGAATAGGGCATATTGTTCTGACCATTTATTTATGTAGTCTGTAGGCTCAGTGACACAAAATTAAAATTGTAATGAATCGATTATGCACTGTTGTGTTATTTTAAATTATCACGTTCCTCAGTGCATGCTGTTGTTATTTTATTTTGAAAATTGGCCGGATTCTCTCATCTTTTCTGTGTCCGACTTCCTGTTTGGTACGTTCCGCTCTATCCAGCTTGACAGCAGCGCTCGCGGCTCGCGTGTAGACCAGACGCTGAACTGAAGCGCTGTGGTGTGTGGATGTCTGTTCATCTTTTCGTTCATGTCCTTATTAATGCACACTTTATAACTTGCTTGTTGGATTTATTAAAAACGAACGAATAAAAACTAAATGTCTTTGAATAGGCTATCTTTATTATCATTTAAAAACAAAAATTAAAATGACCGGTAAAAATAGATTATGACCGGATTTTTACGACCCTGTCGGTCAAAATGACCGGCGACGAAAAAGTCTAGCGCAATCTCTGACCAATACTGTATATTTGTTGCCTGAGCTGTTGTCAGGCCTGTCTTGTCACATTCCACATTTTCTTGAATTGTGTGTAAAACTGGTATGTCTACAAAAAAAAAAACTAACCTTTTTTGTGCAAAATCAGTGTCAGTGTAGTTAGACAGATGTGACAGTTGGTTTGTGGTAATTTCATTTATTGCATGTATGCATGCATATGATGTTAATTCCACTACAGAAGAGACTTGATGATCACTAAAATTAGGTGGTGAAAAAAATGGATATATCAGTATTGAGTATCAGCCAAACTAGATGTTATGTATCAGCATATCGGCAAAAAAATCCAGTATTGTGCATCCCTATTGTAAAGTGATGTTTATTCTAGTTTATTTAACTTCAGTGATGGTTTCCATACACCTTTAAATTTAATTAAAATAACAAAAACATGTGCTTGGGAGGTGGAGAGGTAGATAGCTGCCAGGCAACATATAAATGCCAAATGACAGCTGCTGCCCGCAGCTCAGTGAAGAGCAGCAGCCTCATATGACTTTCACAGGTCATAAATGATACAAGTCACATGACTTATGTGTGTGACCACCAGGCCACGTTGGACTTAGTAGAGCAAAAGCACCTGTGAGTAGGAAATTGGGTCTTCAAACCCTGACAGAAAATGATTATTTAGGTCATGCATTCTTCATGGGAAATCGATCTAATGCCATACCCACTATGTCTGAATTCTTCACTCTCTCCTGAAGTCTCTAAGCAGTGATTGAAATCACAAATCTTGTGCAGCAAACTTCTGTGTGTGACACACCTGCTCCAGCAGAAGAGTCCTCTGGTTCTTTTTTGCCAGCTGATAAGCCGTGAAGGAGCCCTGAACTCCGGCCCCGATCACGATGCAGTCATACTCCCCTTTAGTCGACATTCTGCTTAAAGTTACCACTAAGGAACAGCATGCACACGAACTTGTTTTCAGTATGATGGAAAAAGAAACGCCCCCTTAAAGTGAAGGAGGGACATGGAAATGAGTCTTTTTTTGCCCCGAGTAACACCTGCCAGGGGCTCAGGATGTGCTCCATGCAGAACAAGCTTCATTGATTGAACGTCTTTGTTTAAAGTCAGATTATACATAGTTATGGTGGGTATCAGGGACACTGTTGGGGGCTGGGATTAGTGACAGTCTTATGGGAAATTGGATTTGTAAGGAGGAGATTGACAGGACAGTTGTGCCTGACAGTCCTATCAGAGGGCATATATATATATATATATATACACACCCATTAGCTATTAGCCATTTTATCATGGTATAAAAATGTAACCTTATAAACAGAATTTATGGATAAGATGTCATTCATGTTGCCTGTTCCTGTGTTTTTACCAGAATTTCAGTATATTGTTTATTTCCTTTCTGATATGGAAATTGACACTATTATTAATAATATTCCAATAGAAAATACAATTTAAGTTTAAAGAACATAAAATGACAAAAATAGAATAAACCATAAGAGTAAAACGTCAAAATAAGTTAATATTTATTGGATGGTAGTTTTCACAATGTTTTTATAATTTAGTGCTACATTCTACTCAATACTAAAGCATAGTAGCTACAGTGGCCTATTTGGTATGGAGGGAACACTAAAGAATGGAAGAGAGAAAAAAAGTTGTTGTTATATAAGCTGTTAAACTAGTGGTTATAAACTATGGGTTATATTTATGTGTCCAAACCTGGAAAACAGGAACAAAATAAGACAAGATTTCAGGAAAATCAGCTTTATTAATTAATTAGCACTGTAGTTCACTGTTAAAGAAAGCCAGTAGGTCCAGTTGTATATGAAATGCAAGACCATTTTACAACACAAAATAGACGTATAAATAGCTCTTAATATTTGCAAATAAACTTTTTTTTTTTTTTCACAAGGTGATCCTTGCTGTTTCATTGTATGCAGACCCGCTGGTCTGGTACTGACACAGATCATCAGTGGTAGTGTTCCTCCAGTTACATCTGACCTGTTCCAACACTTCTGTTATTCTGCTTTCTAAACAGATCAAAGTGCACCTGTTACACTTATATAACCATGAATAGTTTGCTCAGTCCAGAGGTCATTTGTCTGCAGCCTCAGAGACAGACCTGCATAGGAAGATTATGTTTTCATAATCTAATATTTTGGCATGGTTAAAAAGTATATTCAAACTTTACACAGTGTTCCCTGCCAGCTGGAAGTTTGGTCAGCGTTACTCTGACAGATAGTATGCACCTGAAATTACAACAACAGTATACAAGTGATATGTCATATTCTCTCTCACCCTCACTCACATCCTGTTTTTACATAGGACTGAAAGTGACATTTACAGCATTATGGTTTTTCACAAGATAATCTGATGAGTTCATTGACTGCAGCAAAGATCTCAGCAAAAACTGATGTTTTGTTATTTGCTTGTTCGCACTGAGTTAGGTTTTCACTAGGAACACTGTCTAGGTGCATTGTAGGAAGTCTAGGATCCAGTTTTTGGAGCTTCTCATACTAAAGACTGTGAAAGGACTAAAGCCTGATTTATGGTCCTGCGTTAAATCAACGACGTGGCTATGTCGTAGGGTACGTGGCTACGTAGAAGGCTCACCATAGCCCCCGGTGTAGCCTGATGTGCACCTCCCCAAAAATGTAACTACACGTCGAGGCGACGCAGACCCAGCGCAGACCGAGAGGGCTGTGATTGGTTTGCTTGGTAGCAACGCATTTCCGGTTCCGTATTTCCAGATTGCGCCATTCCCGCCATCTTTAAACATCTTCTGTTGCGATGGAGATGTTGCAGTATTAAAGCCCATTTATGCTCAACGTTCAATACGGATACGGATACGGATGGAGCCGTTTGTCCGTGCTCCGCGTTCATTTCTCTGTGACTGGAAAAGCTGGAAGCTAAACAAAGAATCAACTAGAGATGACAATAACCATTCAGGAAAGGAACACAGCCTCTTACCGCTCTGGCGGTGAATTGCACCGCGACGAAATGGAGTGACGGAGAAGTTTGAAGGGTTCACGACGGCATCACGGCAACGACTTAGGTACGTTGTAGGTACGCCGCAGGACCATAAATCAGGCTTAAGACATATCTCTGTCTCTGCTGCTCATATTGTGACAATTTTTATGTTTTATTTATTTTTGTTTTTATTTTTATTTATCTATTTTAAAACTTACAAACCACAAACCTTTAACCTGAGAATCCTCTCTGACCTCATTCTCATATCCACATCTGCTCACTGAAACCAAGTACTTCACAGAGGCACATAACCTTTGTTATATATTTTATTAGGCCACATGCAAAACCAAGCTGAATATACCCTGTTGATTGTAAGGGCAGCTTTGTTTTTATTAAGCTAAATTGCACATAGGCTAACTGCACAGAAGGGGCAAAGCTGACCTTTGAACCCTGAGATGGCACTGCATTAAAAACCAACATGATTATATATTGGATATTACTACACAACTGTTCCCAAACACTTACTGAGTGTTGTTAACAGAAAAGGTGATATAACACAGTGGTAGACATGTCCCCTGTCCCAAACTTTTGAACATGTTGCAGGCATTAGATTTAGAATAAGTGTATATTTACAAAAAAAAACCCAAAACAAAACAATAAAGTTTATCAATGTGAACATTAAATATCTTGCATTCTGTTTTTATTCACATTTCATATGTGAATAATATGAATAATATATATATATATATATACATACAGTACAGGCCAAAAGTTTGGACACACCTTCTCATTCAATGCGTTTTCTTTATTTTCATGACTATTTACATTGTAGATTCTCACTGAAGGCATCAAAACTATGAATGCTGCTGCCATCATTAGTCATTAGTCATACTTCTTCTGTTATTATACACATATGATTATTGTCACACATGTATACTGCCAGGTATTAATACATACTTTCAACATATTGTACCGCAGTAACCAGAACTATAACTATAATATTATTACTTCCATTAATGTTGTTGTAAGATACTGTCATTACCTGCATATCTCTCTCTCGCTCTCTCTCTCTCTCTCCCTCTCTCTCTCTCTCTCTCTCTCTCTCTCTCTCTCTCTCCCTGTGTCTTATGGATTACTGTTAATTTATCATGTAGATCTGTTCTGTACGACATCTATTGCACGTCTGTCCGTCCTGGAAGAGGGATCCCTCCTCAGTTGCAAGGAATGGACATTAGACCAGTGGAAATCTGTGCTTTGGTCTGATGAATCCAAATTTGAGATCTTTGGTTCCGACCGCCGTGTCTTTGTGAGACGCAGAAAAGGTGAACGGATGGATTCCACATGCCTGGTTCCCACTGTGAAGCATGGAGGAGGAGGTGTGATGGTGTGGGGGTGTTTTGCTGGTGACACTGTTGGGGATTTATTCAAAATTGAAGGCACACTGAACCAGCATGGCTACCACAGCATCCTGCAGCGACATGCCATCCCATCCGGTTTGCGTTTAGTTGGACGATCATTTATTTTTCAACAGGACAACGACCCCAAACACACCTCCAGGCTGTGTAAGGGCTATTTGACCAAGAAGGAGAGTGATGGAGTGCTGCGGCAGATGACCTGGCCTCCACAGTCACCCAATCGAGATGGTTTGGGGTGAGCTGGACCGCAGAGTGAAGGCAAAGGGGCCAACAAGTGCTAAACACCTCTGGGAACTCCTTCAAGACTGTTGGAAAACCATTTCAGGTGACTACCTCTTGAAGCTCATGGAGAGAATGCCAAGAGTGTGCAAAGCAGTAATCAGAGCAAAGGGTGGCTATTTTGAAGAAACTAGAATATAAAACATGTTTTCAGTTATTTCACCTTTTTTTGTTAAGTACATAACTCCACATGTGTTCATTCATAGTTTTGATGCCTTCAGTGAGAATCTACAATGTAAACAGTCATGAAAATAAAGAAAACGCATTGAATGAGAAGGTGTGTCCAAACTTTTGGCCTGTACTGTATATATATATATATATATATATATATATATATATATATATATGATGATATGTCTGCACACATGTGCACAACAACAGAATATCTATACTAACATTAATACAGGCCATCCAGTGATCTGTGTCAACATAATGTGTTCTCTTGCATCAAATAAGCATGTTAGACAAGCTCTCTAAATCATCTATATTCATTCATTCATTCATCTTCTAACCGCTTCATCCTCTTGAGGGTCACGGGGGGGCTGGAGCCAGACTATCGCAGGGCTGTCACATAGAGACAAACAACCATTCACGCTCACATTCACACCTATGGACAATTTAGAGTTACCAATTAACCTAGTCCCCAATCTGCATGTCTTTGGACTGTGGGAGGAAGCCGGAGTGCCCGGAGAGAACCGGCAACCCTCTTGCTGTGAGGCGAGAGTGCTAACCACCACACCACCGTGCCGCCCTTGATCATCTATATGTTTTCCATAACACATCAATTAATGCTCATTTCATTCTGCATTAAAAAGTCAGTCCCTTTGTTCTCTGTATCCAGAGATGACGTATGATTTTGCAGGCCACAACCTGGAATGTGGGATATTGGCCTTAAAAAGAAGTGCACAACGTAGCATAAATTGTCCACCATTTGTGTCCTTCTGGAGTCTTTGCCGTCCGCTTCCTGACTCAGAGATCAGACCTCTCTTAATACTGAAAAATTGAAGTCACCAATATTTGCCACCGAGTTTGTTTAGGAGTCTATAGGTTTGTCCAGTAAGGGTGGTGCAAGTTTAGCTCCACAGGAACATACTTAGAGGTCAATTACATATGGACATATACTGGTAAGCTCACAGATTTGGTTCTGATGTTACTAGCTTTCTGAATACAGTAAAACAACTTTTTCTCTTTTTTTAAATTTTTACCAAAAGTGATTTGTCCCAGGCGCAGCAGCTTTCACTGATGGCGGTTCAGAAATTCAAGCATTCATTCATTGATTTTTTTTCTCCTTTATTCTGTGGACAGCTGGAGCCTCAGTCTGAACAGTTCTCATTTGCAATCGATCAGTGCTGAGATAGCTCATCCCCATCGACCTCTGCAACAAGGTAGAGGTAAGGCAGAGAAAAAATCACAACTTGACCTAAACTGTAAGTCATATGCTGTACAGTTGCTTTGCACTTTGTACTGAGAGGAAACATTTCCATTTGTACATTAGAATAAAAACCATCACATTAATCATTCAGTTATTTCAATGTGAGTTTTTTTTGTGTATGAATGAACACGAACATTTCATTAATAGATCCTATTAAGTAAATATGAATGAATGCTGATTTGAGGAGCATATTTATGATGATGATGATATATGATGGTCTCCTGGGTGATTGTCTGCTATTTGTTGAGTGATCCACCATCCTGACCTCCTCCCTACACACACTTTCTCAGTCTTTATACTACATATGGGTTTTAACATCAACCACTGGCCACTGTGTGACATTATTGAACCTAGGAGTTTGCATGTCCACTGAGACAAAGGATTGACTTTTCACTGGTATTGTTTCTGTGGTGCTGTCACGTTATTTTAACATGCTACGTGACAACAAAACATAAGGCATTGTCAAAAAGGTCAAGGTAAGTTGAAAGAGTCACCTTGCTGGCACAGGCTGTAACCTCAAATGTGCCAACAAAATAGACAATTTGGGAGTTGAAATTTGAAAGTAAGTAACATTGGTCATCAAAATCTTCAGCCAGAGGCTGGAATGTTGATTACTTCCCAAAAGTATACACACAAGGTAGTAAATCAAAGTTGAATCATCATTGGCGGTCACCAGAATATCAACCTTGATAAGTTCCAAATTCTACAATGTAAACATGCCTAAACATTGCAGCACTTAAGACAGTTACTTCATTATTACCTCTTGAAGGTAAACCTTAATTCACCCAAACACCTATCCAAGGCAAACCCAAGTAAACTGGAAGCTGTGCTTGTTCCATTTTTTCCACATTTTTTTCCAACTAATTGCCCAACTTTACAACAGAATGTTTACAGCATGGTACAAAAAAAACAAAAAACAAAAACAAAACAGTTTTGGTCTCTATAGCTACTTTCAACATTCATGACAACTGTATAGGGGGTGAATCTTTATATATATAAGGCTTTAAAACAGGAGTCCGCAAACCAATGGGTGACATCATGGTAGCTACATCCATCATTTTTAAAGACTATTTTTACTTAAAGCAAACTGAAGAAATCGTGGATAATATGTGGAGAAATATGCACCTTTGAAATGACACAATGGCAGTTTGTGGATATCTATGAATGTAATAATGTTTTTGGACTGAATCTTTTGCTTGATTGAGATCATCTGGACCTTTGGGAGTGTATGAAGACTGCATGAGCAGCTTATTTGTTGGCATAATATTGATCTGTGGATTATGATAATGCTTCATGGGTGAGTTGTAACTATTGGTTTGTTGTTTGTGTGACAGAAGCTTTTTTAGAACCTGCTGTGACGGTTGTATCATCAGGTGGTCCACATCTATTGAATTGCGTAGCTTTCGGACACTGCAAATACAGCAGCTGTTTATATATCATAATCATCAAATAAAACCTTAAGCGGGCCCATGGATAGGTCATCGGATTCCTATTAATACTGATATCACAGCAGAAAAAAAGGTAGTGGTAACAGACATTATATAAACATGGGTAATGGTGAACCAACAAGAGTATTAGATTCTCTGAAAAACTTTCCCCCATTTTTGGTGGAGGGCTGTTGACCTTTCTAACTACTGTCCCCAACATTGATGAGCTTCATTGTATCTTGTACATGCCTAGCTTTTATTTCTGAAGTGCACAACCAATACTTCAGAAACAAATAAACAAACAGATTATTTTGCACACTGTTTTCTCATGTATCCTGTGTTGTTTTTGTGACAGTCAAGGGGCTCTGTGCTGTGTGCGGTGCTTTCAGAAAAGGTTAAGCCTATACCTCATACCAACAGATACACAGTGTTGTGCTAGTTACTGAAAAATAGTAACTAGTTACCATTACTAGTTACCTCATTAAAAAGTAACTCAGTTAGTAACTTAGTTTCTTAAAGCAAAAAGTAATGCATTACTGAGAAAAGTAACTTTTGAGCGTGTCATTAGTGTCATCTATACTCTGAGTACGTCCTAGCTGTAGATGTCTGAGTGGGGACACTAGAAGGTGCTAGGAGCTTTTCTTTTTTGCAGTGTAGTTTTTCTAAGCTACAAAGAAGACAAAGTTGCTAAGAAGGATCATGTTTTGGGAAACTCAGCCCTGCAGCCCAAAACATTTCCTAAATGTATTGGCTCGTAGCTACATCGCCTAAGCGACAGCGGATGGAGTTTAACCAAGGGACTGTTAGACTACAACTTGACACAACAATTGAACGGTATAGGAAACATGCAAACGTCTTCTACAGTGGAGTCACTCGCTGTCAGGCAGCTAAACGTTTTACAACTACGGTACTTGGATACAAAAATGAAGAAAATGAGCTAAAGAGAACATTTGAAGAGCTACATGATAATGTCGAGTCTGTCACCCACTGCAGACATAATCTGTCCACAATAAAAGCTTCCTCGGGATAACAATGGATATCACGTCACTGGATTTAATGTTACTGGGACTAAAAATCTACAGAAGCACTAGCACTTAATGTAAAGCACTGTGTTGAGGCCAGCAGGTCGACAGTGACTTCAGAGATGGTGAGAGACGTGTTTCATTAAGATGCTGTGGTTCTTAATAGAACTGTTCATATACCTCTATCTGACTTTACTATCTTTTATTGTTTAGGGCTAAAATGTTTTAGTGAAAGGGAACTTCAGTTTGTGAAGGAAAACTGCATGCTGGGCACCGTTTTAACACCTGGCCAAAAATAACGGAGTAACACACCGCTTGGTAACGGTAACTGTGTTACTGAATTTAAAAAGTAACGCGTTAGAGTATTAGTTACTGCCAAAACCAACGGCATTACTGTAATGCGTTACTGCCCAGCACTGCAGATACATAACATCACAGATCTTCCCACAGAATTAGAATGTACTGTATATGTGGTGGTAAGTTAAGTTAAGTTAAGTTTCACTTTCCTGATGTTCTGCTGCTCTGTCTGTGCCCAGAGTATGCTCTGCATTGCGAGACTGTGGCGCAATAAATAACTGAACGGTAAATATATTCCAACAGCTCTTCTACTGATCAGTCCAGCTGCAAAAAAGGAAAATCACATCAGGGCGGCAGATGTTTTAATCATGGCAGGCCGCCACAAATAAATGACTATGTAGGAAACCCTGCATCATATATTTCGATATCCTATTTTGAAAAAAAGAAATGCTGTAAGTGATAAGAATGGCAAAAAGTGACACCATGAAAGCAGTTAGAGTGAATCCAACAGTTAAGTTGTGACTGGACAGATGAACAATGAGCTGAAACTCACTATAGCTCCATAAAGATTCAGCTGATCATTCTCATCATTGTTTTTATGTTATCATTTGCTACATGGTTATTATAGAATATCTATTATAACTGCTTCAATATTGCTTTTAAGTACTGTGAAATGTATGATTATAACATATTTTCCATGATTTTGAGATCCCACTAAAGTTAGATTTTGAGGGTTTCTTAAAGGTATCAAGTAAGGGGTCTGAGACCTCTGAAATTCCCTGTATTGTGCACTAAAAACCATCATGCATGCTTAAATGTGTAGCCAATCAAGGTATACAAGAACTCCTAATGCCCTTAATGGGGCCAAATGTCAAAGATAAATACAATACACTAACAAAATATACAGCATAGTGTAATTGAACTGCCTGACTGCACATTATTACTGCCTTTAATGAAACAGGCTGTAGTCACACCTGGAGCAGGTTATGTTAGATGAATTGTGGATAAACAGTGGGCTTAGTGGGAGACGGCCTTTGTTCCTTTCACAGGGGTCTAAGGACAGCAGGCCAAGCAGATGGATGGTGAGGCAGGACAGACCTGCAGAGGGTCAGCTGGTCAAACACCCCGCTGTTCCACCGTGTCGCACACACATGAAGTGTGAACCTCCCCACAGCCTCCACCCTACTACATCACACCACAGAACATTAACCTCACACACCATATTCATCCCCTCTGAGTACAGCTCTACCTTAAAGGAGCATAGCAGTAATGTTTCATGTTTCAGCACATTTAGTTCAAATTCCGTACTGTATGCTCCTCTACTGTTCAGCAGCTACAAAGGATGCAGTAGTGGTTTAGATTTTTTGTTTTGTTTTAATACATTTCAGACAGCCATTGCTGTCCATTTATTTAATCAAAGTATGAAACTCAAGATGCATTGATTTGGCAAAAAATAAAACAATGACCCATCTGCAGGCCCCAGTAAGGTTTTATTTGAAGATTTGTGATATGTAAAAAACAACTGTAATTGCTTTGTTTAAGTGGTTTACTCATATGACCCAGATTTTTTCCATTTGCATGTAAATATGCCGACTGCTCTTTGTATAAAAAGGTAGCTGAACTCTGACCTTTTGATTGACACCTCACTTGAGCCAAAAGGAGCCTCCATGGCTGCCCCATAGCCTGTAATAGCCAGCAAGGGCCTATGTTTGCTTTTAGGTTCTGCGCCACTTCTCAGGTAATTTAGCCAATCAATAGCCAGTAATTGCCCGATGGCTTATGGGTCTTGGAGTCAATGACACTCCTCACCCCCAGAGGAGTTTTTAACCCCTTATTGTCATCACAAGTCATATAACCGTGCGTTCACACCATAGCTGCCAGAGCTGCAAGGGCGTCAGGTCTAATTCATTTTCAGTGGACATGTGGTGACCAGAGGCATTTTGAGCTGCAAAAGCGAAGACTGGTTAACTTTATGCAAATTAGCTATGATGCATTTGAGCTGCAAATGACCAGGTACCAATCGAAAAGTAGATGTCCATCGCTTGTGTGGAACCCAGAGAACATCCTCAGAGACTTTTAGTTCCTACCGCACATTCGTTCCTACTTTAAAACAAGCAGCAAGCTGTCAAACTGATCTATGTTCAGCCTGAAGTAGCGCTGGAACCTCTGCCCATCCAGCTGCAGCTCGCGCACCAGCCGATGATATTCCCTGTGCTATTCACAGCCCCGATGGTGGTGCAGGTACCACACGGCAGCACAAATTACAAGAGTGTCTTCTTTCATGTTGAATCGATACACAAGTTTTGACAAGCACACGTGCTTATACAATTTCTTTGTGTTGTGGAATGTTTGTTATTAGCGGGAATGCAATTCATTTGCTGTCCTTACCACCAGTTTAACTAATCGCACTGCAGGCACTTGAACCCAAACCATTCACAGTGCTTCCCCTAGGTTTACAGCTTTGGGGGGGATAACAAATCAAAAAATTTTGCTCAGAATCGGTTTGGGTTTGGCCCGCCTGGCATGCTGCTGTGTTGTGCTACGGCTTATTCAAGTGCTGGAATTTGTTATTTACGTGACAACACCTGAATGCAACACAGGTTGTGTGTGTTTAATGTTTAATGTCAGACCTATTTAGACTTTTTATTCTGTTTTCATTGTCCAAACGTGAAAGTTTCTGTACTCAGGCAAATGCACAAAGTCACATTTCTGTGTTCCAGCCAGTAACCTGCTTTGCGGCTCCTTTAAATTGAGAAGCATAATCGGACGTTTAGAATTTGACGTCATGAGTGACTTGAGCTGCTTTCACTGCCACAAATATTTTAACAGCGGCGCTGCTAGAGTGAATTCAGCTATTTTGCAGCTCTGGCAGCTTTTGGTGTGAACGTACAGTAAATGAACAACGAAATAGCTCCTCTGTTGTCTTAAGGGGGGAAAACAGTCTTTCTTATCAGTTTAGGTTTTTATATACAATAAGCTTCTAAATAGACATTTCTGCTTGTGTTGACTTGTTTTTCACCCATAATCACACATTCAGTACACTGTTTTACCCTCTTCTTTTGAGGAGCACCTGGAAAAAAACCTGAGAAAACATGTGTAAAATGTTTCTTTTCTTTGATATCGTTGCCTACTGTGAATTTGGACTATGAGGCTTCATGATATGATCCCATCATCTTTTCCAGCTAATTCCTCTCAGTTCAAGTCATCTACAGCATCTTTTTTTCTGAAAACACCTTTGATATCAGTGTGTCAAAACTTCTAAAACTTGGTGACAGAGGCAGTTACAGTGACTGACTGTTGGGAAAAAACCTGTTACCTTTCAAATGAGACCATGCATGTACATATACTAAAGATGGAACAAGAACAGCTTTCACTTTAGTTAAGGTATGCCTTGGATAGGTGTTATGGGTGAATTTAGGTGATTTTACAGGATACACTGGTTCATTAATTCTGATGGTCTTTTCAGACAAGTCATCCAGTAAGTTTCTAGTCAGTGTTTGCTGATTAAGTGTTAAGCCCAGTTCAGACCAAAGATTCACAACAAGACAGTTGAAACAGGCAACTCCATGCAATATATGGCTCTATAATGTTCTAAAAACCTGCTGGTTCATACCAATGCAACTTTATGAGACAGTGTATCATCTCCATTCTGATTTCTGAATAAGTTTTGTAGCTTCTTAAAATGTGTGGATGTGAGGATGGAAACAGAAGGCTCTGTGGGGACAGAGCACCTGCCGCAGCAAGCCAACACGACGTCACTGGTTGTTTTGACTTGACCAGCAGACTTCACTACAAGCCGATTGGCTGTAGAAACAGGTGATGTGCGTTATGCTCTATATCCAGCTGACCAGCTGAGTTGTAGGTGACTCCATCAGCCGGCTTGAGTTGAGCTCAGACCAGCTAATTCACACTGCTGCAACTTTTCTCTGCAACTCTCTAGAACGGTTTTGTCTCATTGCAAATCATTGGTGTGAGCTGGGCTTTAAATACACTGAACAAAAATATAAACACAACACTTTTGTTTTCGCTCCCATTTTTCATGAGCTGAACTCAAAGGTCTAAAACATTTTCTATACACACAAAAAAACATTTCTCACAAATATTGTTCACAAATCTGTCTAAATCTGTGTTAGTGAGCACTTCTCCTTTGCCGAGATAATCCATCCCACCTCACAGGTGTGGCATATCAGGATGCTGATTAGACAGCATGATTATTGCACAGGTGTGCCTTAGGCTGGCCACAATAAAAGGCCACTCTGAAATGTGCTGTTTTGCTTTATTGGGGGGATCTGGGGGGGTCAGAAAACCAGTCAGTATCTGGTGTGACCACCATTTGCCTCATGTAGTGCAACGCATCTCCTTCGCATAGAGTTGATCAGGTTGTTGATTGTGGCCTGTGGAATGTTGGTCCACTCCTCTTCAATGGCTGTGCGAAGTTGCTGGATATTGGCAGGAACTGGAACATACTGTCGTATACGCCGATCCAGAGCATCCCAAACATGCTCAATGGGTGACATGTCCAGTGAGTATGCTGGCCATGCAAGAACTGGGATGTTTTCAGCTTCCAGGAGCTGTGTACAGATCCTTGCAACATGGGGCCGTGCATTATCATGCTGCAACATGAGGTGATGGTCGTGGATGAATGGCACAACAATGGGCCTCAGGATCTCATCATGGTATCTCTGTGCATTCAAAATGCCATCAATAAAATGCACCTGTGTTCGTTGTCCATGACATACGCCTGCCCATGCCATAACCCCACCGCGACCATGGGCCACTCGATCCACAATGTTGACATCAGCAAACCGCTCACCCACACGACGCCACACACGCTGTCTGCCATCTGCCCTGAACAGTGAAAACCTGCATTCATCCGTGAAGAGAACACCTCTCCAACATGCCAGATGCCATCGAATGTGAACATTTGCCCACTCAAGTCGGTTACGACGACGAACTGCAGTCAGGTCGAGACCCCGATGAGGACGACGAGCATGCAGATGAGCTTCCCTGAGACGGTTTCTGACAGTTTGTGCAGAAATTCTTTGGTTATGCAAACCGATTGTTGCAGCAGCTGTCCGGGTGGCTGGTCTCAGACGATCTTGGAGGTGAACATGGTGGATGTGGAGGTCCTGGGCTGGTGTGGTTACACGTCGTCTGCGGTTGTGAGGCCGGCTGGATGTAGTGCCAAATTGTCTGAACAGCCTTTGGAGACGGCTCATGGTAGAGAAATGAACATTCAATTCACGGGCAACAGCTCTGGTGGATGTTCCTGCAGTCAGCATGCCAATTGCACGCTCCCTCAAAACTTGCGACATCTGTGGCATTGTGCTGTGTGATAAAACTGAACATTTCAGAGTGGCCTTTTATTGTGGCCAGCCTAAGGCACACCTGTGAGGTGGGATGGATTATCTCGGCAAAGGAGAAGTGCTCACTAACACAGATTTAGACAGATTTGTGAACAGTATTTGTGAGGAAATAGTCTTTTGTGTATACAGAAAATGTTTTAGAGCTTTGAGTTTAGCTCATGAAAAATGGGAGCAAAAACAAAAGTGTTGCGTTTATATTTTTGTTCAGTGTATATAGTTTATGTGTGTAAAGAATCTCTTTGGTTCAGGATTATTCAGCTCTGTAAAAAAAGGAGTTCAGGACAGGAAGAGCTTTAAATAAAAGATGTGCAGCATGTTTACCATCACATTGCAGTGAAATATTGAAAGAAAAAAAGCTATGAACCTAAACTAACTTTACCATGTGGTTAAGGTAACCCTTTAGAAAAGTCTGTTGAAATCTGTTGTTTTGTTGACCCATCCATTGCCACTGACCCCCTCCCCATGTGGACTTTGTAGCTCTATAACAACGTCACCAGACTTTTTCCCTTGCTTCCGTCATGATTATTACAGTACAGCTGCTAGAGGACTTTGTCACCAGAAAGTAAAAATTAATGTTCTGAGGGGGACATGACTCCCTGTCCCCTGCGGCTATTGTGTGCATGATTTTAATGGGTTTAATAGGTCTGTATATATGTTCAGCTCTGTGTGATGAAAGTATTTGTGCATAAAGCCATATATGATGTATGTGTCAGCAGTATTTTGCATTGTCTGTACTGTAGAGTGTCAGGATTTAACTTGCTGCAGTCAACAGTGATTGCTCCTGTCTGTTTCCATCAAATCAAACCACTCATAAAACCAGGATGCAGACAGCTCCATTCAAATTAGCCTCTTGTTTGTGAGGAGGGCACTGTACCTTTGATCTGTCTTCCCTGAGATATCTGAAAGGCTCATTACTGTACATCTAGAATGCAATATGGGCACATTTTTATTGCAGATGTATCATGGTAAGTGTGACGAATGCTGTGTACCCTTCTCAGGATTACCCCTGTGCATATCACTCACCATGATTCCTCAACACATGCATTCATTAGAAACCAACAGATCAAGGCAACATTGGCGAAAAACCAAAATGCTTGCATGCACTTTTGTCTAATATATCAATAATTCCTGTCAGTTACAGTGCAATATGATTTTCATAATTCTGGTTTGTAGAAATGAGACAAGCCTTTTCACTGACTCGCAAAAGCTCCATAGAGAGATAAAATGAGACATCAGTGTGCTGTTTATGATGTGTGAGTCTTACTGGGGCACTAAAATCACCATCTGCTGGTGGTGAAAGTTTATTCCCCTGGTGCACATGGCAGAGGCTTGCCGCTGAGGCCCCAGCAGTCCACGTCCCTCAGCTGTGTGTAATATGATGAACGGTGTGCCTCCTTGCTTTCTAAAACAACCCTCTGCTCTGCAGTGGGGGAGAAAATGCAACGTCAGGGCATTTCCACTAAGCACTGCCACAGTCCCTGACATCAGGGATCCATGAAGCAGTCAGGAAAAATTATGTTTCTCCACCTGAAAATGCCCTCATCACTCCATGTAAGATTGACTTTGACAAAAATGAGGGCACTTGTTTATGTTTCAGTCTGATTGTTATGGTTTTAGGAATATTTTGTAAAGCTTTTTTTTTATTATTATTCTCAATCCTGATCAGATAGTATAATAAAAAATCAGAGAGTTTTCACACAGTGTAATTTAGTTTTCAATTCAGTATAGTTATGCCTCACCTCCATGAGAGCATTAAGCAGCTTTCAGTTTCAGTGTATAAGTAGGTATATGGTGTATACCCACCTCTTTGGCTGGCTTTTTACAACAGACTAAACTATCAGCCGAAAAGCTGTTTGAATATATACTGTAGGAGTATTCCCACGTCCTCCTCTGTAACCTACCCATCTACCTTGTAGTCCACCCACCTCATCAACTATCACAACACATTCTCACTCCGATGTTGTGGTTGTGTATCATGTTTTTTTTTTGTCTGTGTGCGGAAGTCACCAGCCAAACACTGTTTTTCGACGACTTCGGAGTGAGACCAGGTTGTCTACCACTGCACCACTGGTTATACTTACTATCATGTAGGCTATGTTCTGATTGTCATCTCCTATGGTTGAGTCTCACTTAACTCACTCAGCTATGCTACATTGCCCCCATGATCCCCAGTGGCACTACTCCATTTCATCCATATCTGTAAGCTTTCAGAAAACGTGCTCAAATACAGACAAAATGAACAAAAAGTAAGGACAGAAGTCTCTGTTTTTGTCTATATATGTATCTAATGTTGAGTGTAAATGAGCCCTAATACAACAGTCCTGCCACAAATCCTACCTTGTAAAAGTTCTAATGTTCAGTTAATGTTGAAAGTGTTTTGAGAAGTGTTGATTCAACTGTATTAACATTATGAAGGTTGTAGTTTGTGGTGCTGTTGAACTGCTTTGCAATTATATGGAGATATGTTTCTGCTATTTAGCCTACCCTCATTAATATAAATGGGGAGTACAAAATACATTTATAGAAACAGCTGTCAGTGTGACGCAACTGAATGGCACTGCAAACTGCAGCCTTCATAATGTTCATGTAGTCAAATCAGCACCTCTCTGAAACAGCACAGACTCAACATTAGAACATCCATGAAGCAGAGCATGTGAGCGGAGCGGAGTGGGAGCGGAGCGGAGCGGGGAGCAGGAGGATTTTGTGTTGAGCGAGGAGCAGCTATTTTTTTAAAAGGTGGAGTGGAGCCTTATCTCTCGCTCCAATTTCGCTCCAGTCACTCATGCCCCATCCAGAATGCATCTTTTCACCTGCGCACACCCACACTATTTTCTTTCAAAACTATGGAGTTTACTGTGTACTTCAGAAAAGAAACTGAGAAGAGAAGCAGCGGTACCTTGGAGAATGGTCCCTAACTGCGGGGAGAGGGCTTCCCCGGAGAATCTACCAAGTTCATGTTTTATTGGTGTCGTAGCATTGTTCTGACCTCTCACTGTTCCGACCTCTCATTAGTCAGACGTCCTGTTGTTCCGATATGTGATTATTACTGTAGCCTATTTGTGTACCATAGAGGATCAGCAATGCAACAAAAGTAGGCTACTGGTCGAGATACAAGTGTCATAGAGAGGAGAGAGTGAAACAACATAACCTCCTGCTATTAACTCTGGGGTCCGGGTTGTGTGGGGAGCTCTCCGCGGTGCTGAACGGCTCCCGGTGGGCGTATTTCTGCGCTGCGACCGGCTCTGGGTCAGCTGGGAAAGGCTTGAGGCAAAGCAGGCTCACGGCTTATGTGTTTGCCACTTTCTTTTTCATTTTAACCCACACCATGATCTTTTCCTGACCCTAACCAAGTGGTTTTTGTGCCTAAACCTAACCAGACCTTAACCACAGGGCATCATGATGATTTCGGAACAACGGGACTTCGGAACAATGGGTTTAATATGGTCAGAACAATGCGATGTCGGACCAATGGGCTGTCAGAAAAATGGGCAGATCCCGTTTAATTTGTGAATAGAAGATTAAAGGTTAGGGTAATACGACGCAGTTGTTTTAAGCGGAGTGGTGAGCGAGTGGAGCGGGATAAAATTTATGAGCGGACGAGCGGCGCAAAGTGACAGGTCTGCGAGCGAGGAGCGGAAATTTTCACCCGGTCCGCTCCGCTCACATGCTCTGCCATGAAGGAATATTTGTTGCAGCATTGTTGTTTTACACTGCATTGGTTTTAGCTCGGTGGATCTAATAAACCGGAAACTATTTGTTTGTTTTTGGCTCAGTCTTTGCTGTGTCCTTTGGTGCCTTCTGGCCTGGGTGTCTTTATTAGAGACAAGTCTTCCCGGTATTACAAGTAATTCCAAAAACATTGGGATGTTGTATGTTAATAAAAACAGACTGCGATGACTTGCAAAACCATCTTGACCTATATTCAAATAGATACTGTCCAAAGACAAGATAGAGGCAGGGTACACCCTGGACAGGTCGCCAGGGCTGACATATAGAGACAGACAACCACTCACGCTCACATTCACACCTACGGACAATTTAGAGTTACCAATTAACCTAGTCCCCAATCTGCATGTCTTTGGACTGTGGGAGGAAGCCGGAGTGCCCGGAGAGAACCCACGCTGATACGGGGAGAACATGCAAACTCCGCACAGAAGGGCTCCCACGCCCGTGATCGAACCGGGAACCCTCTTGCTGTGAGGCGACAGCACTAACCACCACACCACCGTGCCGCCCTGATAAACTTTATTGTTTTTTGTAAATACACTCATTCTGAATTGGATGACTAGAACATGTTCCAAACAAGTTGGTACAGGAGCATGTTTACCTCTGTGTTATATCAATTTTCCTCATAACAACACTCAGTAATCATTTGGGAACAGAAGACACTAATTGTTGAAGTTTTGAAAGTGAAATGCTTTCCCTTTCTTGCTTGTTGTCATATTTTGAGCTTCATAATGCACAAGACATTCTCAGTGGGAGACAGATCTGGAGGCAGGCCAGTCTAGTACCTGCACTCTTACTACGTAGCCACACTGTTGGAACACGAGTAGAATGTGTCTCATTGTCTTGTTGGAATAAGCAGGGACGTCCCTGAAATTAACGTCGCCTGGATGGCAGCAAATGTTGCTCCAAACCCTGTGAGTACCTTACAGCATTCATGATGCCTTCATAGATGTGAGAGTTACCCATGATGCCATAGACACTAACACACCCCCATACCGTCATAGATGTTGGCTTTGAACTTTGAACTGGAACAATGTGGATGGTCGTTTTCCTCGAAAGACACAACATCTATGATTTTCAAAACAATTTGAAATGTGGATTTGTCAGACCACAGCACACTTTTTCACTTCATGTCAGTCCATCTCAGATGAGCACAGGCCCGGATAAGTCTGAGGTGTTTCTGGATGTTGTTGATGTATGGCTTTCATTTTGCATTTGTAGATGCAGCAACGAACTGTGTTTACTAGAGTGTTCCTGAGCACATGTAGTAATATCCCTTATATAATCATGCTGATTTTTAATGCAGTGCAGACTGAGGGGTCAAAGGTCACGGACATACAATGTTGGTTTTCAGCCTCACCTCACTTGCAGAGATTTCTCCAGATTCATTTAGTCTTTTAATGATATTACAGATTGTAGATGGTGAAATCCTTGCAACTGTGTGTTGTGAAATGTTGTTCTCAAGCTGTTGGACTGTTTGCCCTCAGTGTTTCACAGAAAGGTGAACCTCACGGCATCCTTGCTTTTGAATAATTGAGGATGCCCCTTTCATACCCAAACATGATAGTACTTAACCTGTTTATCTGTAGAATGTTCCAGTTTTTGTTTGAATAGTTCACAGCTTTCCCAGTCTTTAATTGCCCTGTCACAACTTTCTGGAACGTGTTGCAGGCATCAAATTCAGAATGAGTGTAGCCTATATTTACAAAAACAAATAGCTAAGTTTATTAATTTGAACACTGAATATCTTGTCTTTCTACTGTATTCAATTAAATACAGGATTTGCAAGTCATTTCATTTTGTTTTTATCTATGTTTTACACAGTGTCCTAACTTTTTGGGTATCTGGGTTGTAGTGCAAATGACTTGTCAGAATGTGGAGTATTTGCCCTTCACTGCTGCATATGCAAACTAATTTCTTGGAAATATAAAATTCCTTCCAGCACATGTTTTTGTCTTAGTAGCACTTCTTGTAGCATAGCATACCCTACACTAGATGCTTTAGGAGCTCATAGGTTGAATCACTGCCATTTTTGACTATTTAGTGAAACCAACAAAATACATTGACTGATATGGAAATATTTGGGATTATACTTAAATTCTAGCATGGATTTACAGTTTTGAGATGTTTGACATATGTTAATGACACACCCACTGAAAGCCAGCTTGCTCTGCCATTTGGCTGCCTGAATAGATTATTTGGCAGAAAATCCAACCCAGTGACATAAGCTTCATTTGAGAAAAGGTCACGCAAAAAAGACAGCACTCCTCGAGACTCAGGTACTACTCCACTGCTATTTACCTGGCATTTACTGCTGGCAATGTATTCTGAGTCATGTTTAAATATCAAGCACTTCTTGTAAATATTCATGACGATTGCCCATACCAACAGGACAAGAGTATGCTCAGGAACATCTAATGAATAACTGAAGCCTCATGAATAATGAACAGCTCTTCCCCCACTGCTTCAGTTTCAGGTAGAAACACTGCAGACAGTGTCGTCCTCTTTGTTGTCGTGATAATGCATAGTTCCAGTGGCCACGGCAGAGAGACGCCTCTGACCTGAAGAATAGTCTCTCCACTTTGCCTCTGCTGTGTTAATGACTCTGTTTGACCGCTCTCTCCTGTACATGAATTGCTGGAGGATTAGCTGCCTCATTCTCCCTCTGTGGCCCCTATTGCTGCCAACTTTAATGGCTGCTCTTTGCTCGTCAGATAGATGTGGGCTCACTGAGGGGGAACAGGATTACCTTTGCTTCAGAAGGGTGTTTATGGATAAAAGCTCAGACTGCTCACTTCACTCCCTTTATCTGTGTGTACAATAGATCCCGGAATGAAGATACATTTCTCTGGCCTTAAAGTCATAACTATCTGGTTATTCTTTTATATGGAGGTTATCAATGATGTGTGGACATGTTGAACTTGCTGAATACATTTGGTGTTTTTTTTTTTTATCTGAATAGACAGACATTCTACATGATTCTATTGGGTTTTCTAGAATAAAACAATTGTCAGAAAAATCTCACCCAGCCATTCTCACTGGATTCTGTAGCATATTTTAGACTATAGTCTCTGTTGGGGGATGGTAAGACAGCTGTCGATACTCCTCCCTCTGGAGCTGGCAGACAGGCAAAGTGTCTCTGCTGAAAAAGACATGGCTGCTGTCCCATCAGCCTGCAAATGGCTATGTTCAAACCCAGACGGTCATATGAACAGCATCTCTCCAAAGTTTTCAAAATCTGAACTAAATTATAACTCACTGTATTTACTTCATGCACATATATATATGAATTCATATTCATAAATACCTTGAACAATTTATCTTAACTGATTAACTAATTAATGGTTTAAGCACTATGTAGAAAGACTGTATATGTGTGTTTGTGTATTCCTGCCCTTTACTCCAGACTGAAATATCTAAACATCTACAGGATGGATCACCATAAGATTTATACAGACATCTGTACAGATAATCATGGTCTCCAGAAGATTAATCCTACTGCCTTTAAGATACCTTGACTTTTCCCTAGCCCCACCAGCAGATTTAAGTCTTCACAAGTCTTATGAAATATCTCAATATGTATGGATTCACACAGAATGTGGTACAACAGGGGGTTGAACAGGGACAATACACAAAGACCATTAACCTTATATAAAACAAGGAGATATGCAATGTACAGGGTTTTTGAAAAAAATTCGCCTGTAGTCCCAGGGTAGGTATGTTGTAGTGTTGTGTCATTCGAAAACATTTCATTCAAAAACAAATGAATAATCTGTGGGTATAAAGTGAATTGAATCAGTTCCTGAAACAAGCTGTTCATTTTTCAGTTTAGTTGAGCTTTTAGTCAGCTTTGAGTGAATGTGCAGGGATTCAGTGACTCACTCCTTTCACTGTGAGGGAATGGTGCATGTTCAGTGATTAGTTCACTGAAAACACTACACAGTGAACGTGAGACCTGACTAAGAGACAGTTGTTGAGTCACTCCAGCTCACCGCTCTCCCTCTCCCTCCTTAAAGCGTCAAAGTAAGACGTAGTGTCAAATATTTTAATTAATAATCTGGTGTCACAAAAATACAGTTGTGTCATGCTGTACAATGGTATCGGTTTATGCGGGACTACACACAGTCAGAGCCCCGGTCGAGCCCTGAACTATTCAGTGAATGACTCTTGAACAAATCTTTAAACAGATTCTAATGATTTAGTACATTGAAAAGAGTTGCTTTTCACATCACTGGTAGGTGGAATATTTAAATGGAAAGGGAAATTAGACCTTAAAAGAGGATTAGACATTAAAAGAGTTAAGGTAATAAAAGTATACAAACACATTCATGCCCACAACCCCAAGCCTGAAATCAAACCCCCCCACCACGCATTTTGAAATTCTGCACAGGAGTCGTTTCGCCATTTATTCAATCATTTATTAAATTTCTGTAACCACTTATTCTGTTAGGGGTCGCGGGGGGCTGGAGCCTATCCCAGCTGACAGTGGGCAAGAAGTGGGATACACCCTTGACAGGTTGCCAGACTATCACAGGGCTGAAACACATAGAGATGAACAACCACTCGCTCACATTCACACCTATGGCCAATTAAGAGTCACCAATTAACCTGCATTTGGACTGTGGGAGGAAGCTGGAGTACTTGGAGAAAACCCAAACTGACACAAGGAGAACATGTAAACTTTTTTGGCCTTGAACAGCCACCCCGAGTTTGAACTAGGAACCCTCTTGTGAATGGCTATGGATACTGGTTCCGAAGTGGAGCAACCATCAGTCACCTCCTCTACAAGGGTGACATCAAGTTGTATGCCAGGAGTGAGCGAGCACGTTTACATGCACACTAATAAACCGATCATTAGTTACCTGATTATTCAAGTGGTTATGTAAACAGCATAATCCAATAGGCTTTATCAGATAAAAGCCATTATCTGATTATGAGAAATCAGATAAACACATCTAGCTTTTTCCCCAATAGTCAGATTATTTGGTGCATGTATACCCTTTAATTTGGTTTCTTTCGGGTTTTGCTGTTTTATACTCTCACTCCACTATATTTTAGAGGGAAATATTGTACTTTCTACTCCACTACGTTAATCTGACTGTTTTTGTTTCCTTTCAGATAAAGATTTTACATAAAATAATATATTTTTATATTCTCAGTGTTTAAATTGTCACTTTTATTTTATCTTACTTATATGTTATGCACTTTGTGTGACAAGTTTATATACAATACACTTGTATATTGCACTTTGCAGTACTTTTACTAGAATCTACCCAAAGTATGTAAAACTGGCTCCACATCGATAAACTACACATTAGAATGGTCTCACACGTATTTGTTAATGATAAAAACAAACAGTACTCTAAGAGTATGAGTGCTTTATTTTGCAAATATATGACTTGCGTACTTTTCAAGGTTTTTCAAGGATATGAGTACCTACTGTAACAGGAAGTTTGAGTTTTATGTCATGTACTTGGGGAGAAATCCAACTGAAGGACTGAATCATGTAAACCAGGTTTTTCTGATTATCAGTTTATTGAAGTGCATGTAAATGCGTCAAATTGGATTATTACCATTACCTGATTATTCCCAGTTATCTGATTATTGTGCGCATGTAAACGTGCTCATTGACTCACTGATCCACCTCTCCAGGGTCTACAGTAATGACATCGGAATGTCATTCGGTCGGGATGCACGATAACTTTTCTTTTAAACCGATACCGATAACCGATAACTTTCAGCTCCTTAAAGGCCGATACCGGTAACTGATAACCGATAACACACACACATATACAGTATATATATATATATATATATATATATATATATACATACATATATGTATATGTATGTATATATACCAAAGATCATGACATCAATACTATGAACAAAACCAAAACAGTTTTGACTCTTTAAATGAAGAGATATTTATTTTTTCCAATGAAAAAATATTGGCAAGCATCTCAAACATTTTCGAAAAGATATCAAACAAAAAAACTATTTGATATCTCAAATGAACATCAATTTAAATAAGGTGCATTACTTACTGATATAAAAATAAAGGCCTCTTGAACTGATGCAAATACATGCATCAGGATTACAAACTGAAAAAGTTCATTCCAGAAGTTTAAAAAAATAAATATATATAGAAAATGATTGCACTGAACAAGTTAGACTTGTCTATGTAAACAAACTGAAAAAGTGCATTCCATAGTAACAAAAAAATAAGTTCAAAGAATTTTGGCTTATGGTCCCACTCAAATGAATACCTTTTCACTAAGGTAAATGGGGTTCAGTTGTTCTTTTATCTCATATTAGAAGAGAGAGAGAGAGAGAGAGAGAGAGCGTCAGTGTGTGTGTGAGATAGTGTTGTCATGGTACCAAAATTGGGACCCAAGGTACGATACCAGTGAAAGTATCACGGTTCTGAGTAGTATCATGATACCACAGCAAAAATGAGGCAGATGTGCCTTTTGTCATTTATAAAAAGATAAATCACTTTTCTATAATACATCAATGATATTTCAATGGAATAAATTACGTATTGACTTATTAATACTTCAAAAACAGCATCAATAAGTGATTAACATAGGGGGGATTGAAATAAAATAAATAAAATAAAAATCAACCAGCCACCCTCCTCCCCTGACAAGTAAAGAACAGTCCCTTCATAAGTAAAGAACAGTCCCTAAAGTGTGGTGAGGTTTGTGGACCGTTACCTGCCACAAAGAGAGAAATGTGAACGGCTCGTTTCTCCTCTGACACATCACATACCTGTGTGCTGCCATGGCTCGGCTGTTCGGGTACGTATGGGCAGTCATGACGCCAACAAGAGGACATTATTGGACCTGGAGCCGGACTTATCCCATTAGTCCGACGGTCGGTGGTGCTGAACGGCTCCTGGCGGGTGTATTTCTACCTTGATGGTGCGCCGCGACCAGCTCTGGGTCAGCTGGGAAAGGCTTGAGGCAAAGCAGGCTCACAGCTTATGTGTTTGTCACTTTCTTTTTCATTTTAACCCAGCCCCTGATCTTTTCCTGACCCTAACCAAGTGGTTTTTGTGCCTAAACCTAACCAGACCTTAACCACAGGGCATCATGATGATTTCGGAACAACGGGACTTCGGAACAATGAGTTTAATATGGTCAGAACAATGGGATGTCGGACCAATGGGCTGTCGGACCAATGGGCAGTTCCCGTTCAACCCACAACCGGCAGGATTCGCCATTATTGGACAGCGCGCACCGTTATTGGACGGTTATATGGACACTCACCCTCTTGCGACTGGACTTTGAACTTATCCCACAGCAGTGGTACCGTGAGGTACCGTAGTACTACGGTACTCCAACATTATGGTATCACATGTACTGTGGAGTTTTAGTGCCGCGGTCTACCGTTGGTACCAGTATACCATGCAACACTAGTGTGAGAGAGAGTGTCTGTGTATCTGTGTGTGTGTGAGAGAGAGAGAGAGAGTGTGTGTGCGCGTCTGTGTGAAATTATGACCGAGTTAACGAGTTGTTTTCCGACATGAGGAGGTATTCTTGAATTTTTCCAGTCAGTTTTTCTGATTATGCCGACGTCACTTGAACGCAGCATTCACTGCAGGCCATTCAGGTCTCATAGTGGGAGCAGGGCACTGCCGTGCTGACAAAATTATATATGTGATTGGGGCTATTTGTCATGATATCGGACTTATCGGAATGACGTAATAATTTCCTGTCATCGGGCTGATAATTATCATGCATCCCTAGTTGCTTTAGAATTACCAAATTGCATTGACTTTTTTTTATTCATAGGTTTGATCAGTATTCTCTCCTGATCAAGTTACCACTAAGTCAAGGCTAGGTCTGTGTAGTATTGGGCTTTTGGGCCATTCTTTTGGTATGCTTCAATAAAATATGTTTAGAAAGTGTATTTAAATCATCATACGCCTGCTCACAGGGTTATCTAGGCTGCAACAGTGTCATTCATTTAGCTTTATTTCGTTCTCAGTGAGCTCTAGATCTTTCTTTGAAATAAGAGATATTGGGACTCTTTTCATTTTTTGACTCTGGTGTTGTATCATTGTCAGCTTTCTAACAGCTAGTGTAATATTATTATCTGAGGGACCACTGATTAAGTTGTATTTTTTTGTTATAGAGCTCTTAAGTCACGCCCCTTCCGGTAGACCCTCATCGGACCTCTAGGCTCGGAAAATATGAATGGGAGTCAGTCAGAGAAAATTATCATTTTCTGGTCCCAGTCATTAAATGCCTTGGATTACACAAATGTTTTGTGTGGGTCTAAATAATATTCCTTCATGTTAAGATGACAGTTTATTGTATGATTCTTCAGTTAAAGGCTGTGGAAACAATGTAATGAGAAACGTCATCACACTTTCCCTCCACTTCTCAACTCACAGTGCTGCTGCTGCGTCTTCTGCCACGATCTACGGAGCCATCAGATCAAGATGCCGGTGTGTTTCATACCCGAATGTCACCATTCCAACAAGAATGGCTGTTCTTTCTTTCAATTTTCTTTCGAGGCGAATTGTACCAGAGACACAGCCATGTTCCGAGTGCGAGCAGTGACGTATATCATACGCATCAAGAGCAGCGATGAGCTGTAGTCCACAAAGTGCTCTCACACAAAACCTAACAATATCAAACTTGTTCCTGCTAAATTGTAGTCTTCTTTGCACGAAAAAATATATTAAAAATTCACAAACAACATATGTGAAATTCATGGCACAATTCAAATGGGACTAGAAAATAATTTTCATCTAGGCATTGAAACACATTATGAGAAATCAATTTTTAAGGTCCCATGTACCGGAAACGGAAACACCAACTTACTAGCTCTATTGTGTCTGCTTTATTTGTAAAATCAGTGCCAGTAGTGTTTGGAGAGATTTTTTTGGTATTGCAGATTCATATGTCAGTCCAGACTAGGCGGTGTGAATTGTGGCTCCACCCTGCCTCTGCATAAGTATGTTTGTGAATGTTCATCGTGAACATACAGCAATGAGAGGAGAAGGAAGAGACAAAGGAGAAACATGAAAAAAAGTTTCTGGTGGGTTCTGATTTCAGTCAGACTGAGTTGACACACACACACGCACACACACACACACACACATACATACACATGCACGCCTACTTAGGACACATCAGATCTAATCAAACCGCTTGAGCGCACGCCTACATTTTACATAGGGTTACTATGGAGACACGAGTATTACACACATGCCCGCTACATGACGCGCAGGCGTTGTGCGCTCCACTCACACGACGCGCTCACACGTCTTATTAGTACGCGTGCACAGTGCGTTACAAACGCTACACATACACTACACCTGCGTGTCTACGCACGCACGTCCGATTAGCAGAGTTAGCATAGCGATGCTACGTGTCACATGTCCGTAACATGACGCGTTGTTGCTTCAAGAGTTGACACTTTTGACCCCTGTGATCACATGACGTGTCTACGCACGCATGTCTGATTAGCAGAGTTAGCATAGCGATGCTACGTGTCACACGATTGTAACACGAAGCGTTGTTGCTTCAAGAGCTGACACTTTTGACCCCTGTGATTACATGACTTGTCTACGCACACACATCTAATAACCACACGTCCAGGCATGTGCAGGCATTGCACGCGCATTGCATGTGTAACAAGTACCTGGTGAATGCACGCGCAGTGCACGCGAAGCAAGTACACGGTGATGGTTGCACACACAATGTACATGTATCGAGTACGCAGTGAATGCACTGTGTGTGTGTTCACTGATACATTTGACCCCTCATACACACACACACACACACACACACACACAGGCCCTCAAACACATGGCCTGTTTTCTGCTAGCTTACAGCTAACTTATGGACAATTGGTCCATTGGCTGTGTAGGGGTGAATAAAAACAGACTTTCTGTCTGAGGACATCGTTAGTTTTATTGTAAGATGAAGTGTGTGTTATATCTTACTTCACAAACATCAGATCTGCATCACATAAGGGAAAAACAACAGCAACGCAGGGACATTTTTCGCTGCAGTGTGAACACTACGGTAGAAAGCTCCAGCATGCAGGTCACACCTGGTCATGGTGTAGAGAGAGAGGAAAATAAGCTGACCTCTTCTCACTGGGCAGTAGCATGGCTGGGCAGTTCTGCAGGAAGCACGCAGAGCCCATTTGTTAAAATAACTTATTGCACCTTCTTTGGAACAATGTTGAAATCACTAGTTACTCAAACTTCTTGTCCAGTGTTGTTAGACATTTTGAGGTTATGTTAGCTAATAAATGAATGAGCCACACAGGGAAGAAAGTTGTTCGATGTGAAGTATTAATATATTTACATGTGATTACCATAAATTTACAATCACTGTCTGTTGTCACATACATGCCTTGTGTTATATAATAAGACAACCATGCCTACTGAGGCAGAACAAGAATAAACTATGAATAAGCAATGTGCCTACTATTTATACCCAGAGCATATAGTGAAAAATAAAACCTTGATTAGATGTTTTTCCCTAATTCCCCTGTCCTGGCAGACAGGTCTGCACTGCCAGAATAAGTTCAGGAGGAGCTGCTTGGGCAATCTATCCTTGGTTCTAAAAGGAAATGCATTCAGCCTGACCGCATGTCTAATAGAGGCAGCCGCGACACGATTGCTTATTAAGACAAATAAGCCCCAGTGCCAGAGCAAAGGTGCAGAGAGGCCTTAATGTGATGCTGTTATTAGGAGGCAACAGAACTGAGCCACTTGCCTTACTTCACAACGCATCCAATAAAGTTGCTCTACTCTGATCTGAAGGGAATGGAAATATCTGTCACTATGCTGTGTACTGCTTGTCCTAAATCCTGCTAATTACTGTCTCGCACACTTCTGGCTTCCTAAAAAAGGAAGTGAACAAAGAGAGGAATACACCAGTTTTTGTGAAGCAGGTCTATTGTCAGTCTGATGCCCTGCTAGTGTCCTCAGGAGGTTGAAGCATTTAGTACACTCCGTAATACAGAAGGGTTGGACTGAACAAACAACATCTTGGTCCAGTTATACCACCATTTAAAGTAATGTCATTTTGAAACCAGTCCTGGCATATAGTAGAATGCCCTATTGCCCCACAAATGCTTCCTCGGCCCATATTATTTGACCACGGACAGATGAATGTTGCCATGTGACTTTCTGGCATGTCCATGTGCTACGTAAAATGTAGAGGAAAGTCCATATGATAATTTTGCATTTAAAAAAAAAAAGTTTATCCTCTTGGGACCAAGAATGTGAGTAGAAATTTCTTAGCAGTCTGACTTTTATTATATGCAGTTCAATTTTGCAAAAAAAATATTTATTATTGAAGTTATTTAAATTAACAAATGCATTTTGTGGGAAATGTGTTGCCAACTTAACTTTAACAAAATAAGTGAACATTTCTATTGAACATTTGACACACAGTTAACTGCCAATGCAAAATGGTGATACTGAACATATCATAGGTTACAAGATTTATGCCAAGCCTTATGCTGGACTCTCTGAACAATACTCTCCTCCCATCACAAGCACACATTCACTCACTGTAGAAGGAGGGTTGTAATATTTAAACCTTTACTCTATTTCACACAGGCCCCACCCTCAACTGGACTCTATGGATATATTGAATGGAACCTGATAAATGTGCTTTCCTGTAGTGATATAACATATAGCTACCACAGGAGGCTTAAGTTAGTTGCCATTTCCCAACTGCTGGTCAGTGGGCTAATCCCTGATTGCTGTAGAGAAAGAGGATGACAGATAGCATCATTTACTGCCTTATATGCTGTGGGGTCTACATGTAATTTGGGTAGGCACATCCTGATTGGCCGGCTACATTTATGCAATTCTCAGTGGGCGATACATGCTTTTTTTTTCTCTTTCTTTTTTTTTTATAACCAAATTTTATTCAACATTTCTGCAGGTGTAACAAGGTAGTATTACACAACCATATGTTTTCCCATTAAACAGTTGCAATATAAATAGAGAATAATACTACAAAAGTAATCAGCAAAATGAATAAATACATAAATATGTTAAGGAAGAGTGAAAGATAATCAAACAACAGAAAACATAAACAACAGCAACAAAAAACAAACAAAAAACAACAACAGCAAAAAAAAAAAAAAAAAAAAAAGAAGAAGAACTGTAATGTGATATATAGTCAGCGTGTACTTCCTGGAATACTACTCAACCAATCGTACCATGAAATTTTAGTCCAGTGAGATAGATTGCATTCTTTGGAAGTAAGAGATGAGAGGCTGCCAACACCTGTAAAATTTGTCTGTTGAACCACGAATGGTGAATTTGATCTTTTCCAGTTTTATGAATAACAATAGGTCCCGCAGCCAAGATGTATTTGAGAGGGGTGAGCGACTCTTCCACAGGAGGAGAATCCGACGACGGGTGATTAATGAGGCAAAGGAGAGAACATTAACTTGTTTATCAGTCATTCAAGCTCCTTCCTCAGGGATACCGAAAATGGCAATTTGAGGTGATGGGACTAATGTCAGCTCTAGTACCTCTGACATAAAATTAAAAAAAGTACTCTGCCAAATTTGGGCATAACCAAAACATATGAGACAGGTCTGCCGGCGCCTGAGAGCACCTATCACAAGTATCAGAGAAATTTGGGTAAATCCTTGATAATCTGGCTTTACTATAGTGGATCCTGTGAAGTACCTTAAATTGAATGAGGCTAAGCCTTGCGCAGGAGGAGGAAGAATTTATTGCATGTAATGCATCGTCCCACCACTCCTCAGTCAAGATGATGCCCAGTTCAGCCTCCCAACTAGTCTTGATCTTATGCAGGGCTGGGGGTGGGGTTGTCCTTGATAAAAGATTAAAAATAAAGGAGATATGTCCCTTTGATAAGTCACCAACTGGAAGAAGATGGTCAACACCTGAGGGTGGCAGAGCTTGTGGAAATATTGAGGAGTTGGATTTGACAAAGTTGCGAATTTGAAAGTATCTAAACAAATCAGACTGCTGAAGGTTGAATGTGGAGCATAACTGTGAAAAGCTAGCAAAGAGACCATCAATATAAAGGACACCTAGGCAGGACAGGCCTTGTCTGCTCCAGGAAGCAAACTCTGAATCGATCCTGGCTGGTTGAAATAGTTGATTGTTACATATAGGTGTAGCTAATAGTAAAGAGATCCAACCGAATTGAAGTCTAACCAAATTCTCAGAGTGTTAATAACCATGGGGTTGGTGGAGAAAAGTCTAGGTTTAAGTGGAAGGCTGCTATATACCAAGGCTTTTAATGATGAGGAAAGACAGGAGCTAGCTTCTAGGTGACCCCAAGTGCTATCTGTGTCTGAGATCCAGAGTGCAATTTTGTGTAAGGTGGCTGCCCAGTAATATAACTGAAAGGTGGGTAAACTGAGTCCTCTCTGTGATCTTCCCCTCTGGAGGAGGGATTTATGAATTCTTGGATTTTTACCTCCCCATATAAAATTTAAAATCATTGAATCCAATTGACAACAAAAGCATTTAGATAAGAAAATGGGTAGACACTGGAATAAGTAAGTATATAAGTATTTTGGAAGCACATTCATTTTAATAGATTGTACTCTACCTATAAAAGAGAGAGGTAGGTTGCTCCATCTTTGTAGATCTGACTTTACCTTGATTGACAAAGATGTAAAATTTTCCTCTTGAAGAGAGTGGATGGAGCTAGTGATAATGATTCCTAAGTATTTAAATCTAGTTGTGGATAGTTTGAAAGGTATACTAGATTGTGGTATTTCACGGGCTAACTGGTTAATAGGAAAGCACTCGCTTTTCTGTATATTTAGTTTGTACCCAGAGAAGGTGCCAAAGGATTTGAGAGTAGATAAAATATGTGGGATGGAAACTACTGGGTTGGAAACATAAAGGAGCAGGTCATCTGCGTACAAGGACACCTTGTGCTTGATTCCGCCTCTACTTATACCTGAGAACACTGTATTATCTTTAAGAGCAGTTGATAAGGGCTCAATAGTAACAGCATAAAGGAGGGGGGAAATCGGGCATCCCTGTCGCGTGCCGCGCGAGAGTGGGAAGAACTGTGATCGTTGAGTATTGGTACATACACAAGCTTGTGGTGAAGAATATAGTGAGCGTATCCAGAAAATAACTTTTTCTCCAAATCCAAATTGGTTCAGTGTAAAAAATAGATGACCCCACTCAGCCTGGTCAAAAGCTTTTTCCGCGTCAAGCAAAATAACCATCTCTGAGCTAGAAAGATGTGCCGGGGAGTGAATGATGTTGAGAAGTCTCCGTATGTTTGTATATGAATGGCAATTTTTGATAAACCCTGTTTGGTCCGTTGAGATAATAGAGGGTAAAATAGTTTCAATTCTACAGGCTAAGGCCTTAGCAAGGAGTTTATCATCTACATTAAGGAGAGAAATAGGTTGATGCGATACATGCTTTTGACTAGACGTCAGTCAGTCTTTAGATGCTTTCCTTAACTGAAGACTAATAACTTTCTCCCTGATTTTGTGTTTAGATGGGCGGATACAATTTCAGAGTTCAGTAACGCTGAAGAGTTTCAGAGCAGGGCGGTCCTTCGGTGGCTCGCTGAACTCTTGTGCTCGTAAACATAGTCTGACTAGACACGTGTAGCGGTACAAAATGGCTCAAGTCGCTGTAAGTCCTTCATTTCCACAATCTTGTGGACTGAGCACACGTTTGATAAAACGGAGTTAAATCTCTCGGCATCCATTTTCAAGCTCTCTGTGTCTTTGTTTCCTTGCAGACGAGAAAAGGGGAAGCGCACATTTCCGGGAGGGCGTGTCCTTTTCAAAAATGCAAGAGGCGTTGCTTTGTTGCCGGCTGTTTTCGCCAGTGTGTTAAACACACTTTAGAAAGGAGTGTCCCCAGACTATCAGAAGGCAGAGATCTCTAATTGTCTGGTGGCGAGACTAGCTTTTGACTGGAGGAGAGGTTTACTCATAGAGTCCAGTAGAGGGTGGAGCCTGTGTGAGATAGAACTGCAAAATGTTTGTCGACACATTTCATTTGTTTTTCTATGTGCTGTAGGCAAAGTGTGATGAAAGTGAGTGTGAAAGTGTGGGACTCAAGTTAAGTTTAGGGAGAGAAGGTTGTCTTATCTTGGTTAAGCATTGAAAAAAACATCAGTGTTGTTTCAATATCAATTTAATTTTCTCAATTTTATTTATCAAGTTCAATATCACAAATCACAATTGCCTCAGCAGGCTTTACAGCATAGGACACCCCTCTGTCCTTGAAAAACTCACCCCCAAAAAAACCTTTTAATGGGGAAAAAAATCATAGAGACCTCAGGAAGAGCAACTGTGGAGGGATCCCTGTTCTAGGATGTACAGACATGCAATCTTTGTTGTGTGTACAGAACAGAATTGAGACAGAGAGAGACAGAGACAGGGAGAGAAGCAGCGCAAGCAGTAGCAATATTACACAGATGAAAGAATGTTTGTTTTAAATGGGAGTTAAAAGACAAATCTTGATCAAATATTACTCTGAGCTTTCTTATGGTTGTGCTTGAGGCCAGAGAAATGTCATCCAGAGAAAATATATATCTTCAGATAGAGCGTTTCTGAGGTGTTTAGGGCCAAGAACAATAACTTCAATTTTGTATGAATTTAACATCAGGAAATTGGAGCTCATCCAGGTTTTTATGTCTTTAAGGCATGTTTGAAGTTTAGTTAATTGATCTGTTTCTTCTAGCTTTATCGATAAATACAATTGTGTATATTCTGTATAAAAATGGAAGTTTACAGAGTGATTTCTAATTATGTTACCTATAAGGGTATATAAAGTGAACAGAATTTGTCCAGGCACAGAACCTTGTGGAACTCCAAAACAAACTGTATTTTGCAAAGATGATTCATCGTGAACATGAACTTACTGGTCTCAACCAGATAAATAAGATTTAAACCAGCTTAGTGCAGAACCTTTGAGGGCAATTTCATGTTCTTGTCTCGGTAGTAGAATTTGATGGTCAATTGAGTCAAATGCGGCACTTAGATCTAATAAAACAAGTACAGAGACGGGTCCTTTGTCTGAGGCAGTCAGAAGATCATTTGTAATTTTTACTAGTGCTGTCTCAGTGCTATGATGCACTCTAAATCCTGACTGAAATTCCTCAAATAAATTATTGTCATGGAGAAAAGTCACACCGCAGGTTTGCGACTACTTTCTCAAGGATCTTCGAAAGAAAGGGAAGGTTAGATATTGGTCTATAGTTTTGCTAACATCTCTGGATCCAGGGTGGGCTTTTTTAGAAGTCCTTTAAGGACTGTGGTACATAGCCTGTTAATAAAGACATATTGATCATAGCTAATATAGAAGTGTTAACTAAAGGTAAGTCTTCTCTAAGTAGCCTAGTTGGGATGGGGTCAAAGAGACATGTTGATGATTTAGATGAGGAAATCATTAACGGTCAGTTGTTGAAGGTTAATTGGAGAGAAGCAATACAAATATATATCAGGTCTTACAGCTGTGTTTACGGTCCCTGTGTTTGAAGGCAGATTGGTATGTCTGAGGACAGGAGGTCATGAATTCTGCCTCTAATAGTTAGAACTTTGACATTAAAAAAGCTCATAAAATCATTACTGCTGAGGACTAAAGGAATACAAGGCTCAATAGAGCTTTGACTCTCAGTCAGCCTGGCTACAGTGCTGAAAAGAAACCTGGGGTTGTTCTTATTTTCTTCTATTAATGCTGAGTAATTTTGCTCTGGCATTGCGGAGGGCCCTCCTATACCTTTTAAGACTATCTTCCCAGACTAAACTAGATTCTTCCAGCTTGGTTAAATGCCAATTCCTTTCAAATATTTGCGATATTTCTTTTAATTTTCATGTTTGGGAGTTGTACCACGGAGCTAACTTTCCTTGTTCCATTAACCTTTTTTTAAGAGGTGCTACAGAATCAAGTGTTGCAGTGAGCCTGTAGCACTATTAACAAGATAATCAATTTGGGAGAGTTTAAAGTCAGTATAGGAAACCTTTGTTACAGTGGGACATGGTATTAAATTTAATGTCAATGGAATCATTTCTTTAAATTCTGCTACAGCACTAAACATCTAAACATCTAGTACAGTAGGTTTTGCCGCATGCCGTGTAATCGAGTAATAAGAAATCAAAAGTTATGAAATAATGGTCTGATAAAGAAGGATTATGTGGAAAGACTATTAGGTTTTCAATTTTGGGACGTCTGTGGCTTAGTGGATAGAGCAGGCACCCCATGTACAAGGCTGTCGCTGCAGGGGCCTGGGTTTGACTCCAGACTGTGGCCATTTCCTGCATGTCACTCCCTCTCTTTTTCCCCCTTTCACACTTGTCTGTCCTGTCAATTAAAGGCTAAAATGCCCAAAAAATATCTTTAAAAAAGTTTTCAATTTCAATTCCACATAAAACCAAATTATTTTCAGCAGCAGAGCTGGAATATGAGAAAGTAAATTCTTGATATCAGAAACAGTTGTTTGACCAAAAACAAACAAACAAACAAACAAACAAACAAACAAAAAAACAGGCATGCTAGCTGCTCTGTGAGGCTGAAATGCTCACTATAAAGACAGCCAAACTTTTACATATGTTAAACAAAATATGGAACAAACTGAAATTTTGACCTGATTGTGGTGCTAGATAAACCCACAAACTGTAAAGCTTCTGGTGTACAAGTGGAACATTTCATCTTAATGTTGTACTAGAGCTTGTATTCTAGAAGTCACCAAAAACATGGGGATATATCCTCTGGAAATTATAAATATGCACTGTCCATTTGCACTATCGCATTCTCATTAGTTAAGATATCTTACATTTCTCCCTCTTTCACACAGTGCATGCTGATCTGAGTTCTAGATGTCCTCTCACTCATCACATATCAAGAGAACTGCATTTTAATTTCAGTGTCCTCTTAACTCAGTTTTCCTTTTGCTTTCTTTGAGACCCACCTGTGTGTGCTCTTGTTTCAAGAAGCTTTAATAGAAATGCCATCATATTTGTATGTCATGTTATTCCAAAATGATTTGTTCAAATGTGGCAAAAAGTAACATGCTCCTAAATATTGGTATATGAAGGAAAAAACTCCTCTGTGTCTCTAAATTTCCTGTTTCTTTCTTTCTTTCTTTCTTTCTTTCTTTCTTTCTTTCTTTCTTTCTTTATTTCTGGTAGAAGCTATTTAGCACTAGGAAATTAAGCACTTATTTGACTGGGCCATTTGAAAAGCTCAGACAGCAACTGACTCTTTGATTGGCAGACTCCACAGTAGGGAGGAAATTAAGCTGTGAGTAACATAGGTGGGTTAAACTGACAGAATGACACAGAGAGTCTTTGAAGATGTGAAACCCAAAGCCCAAGTTACTATTGCACTGACCCAAATGCTACCAGAGAGAAACTGATGGTCCCAGATTTTTTTTAGCATAGTAAGGAGATGGGCCAGTAAATATGGAACCATGTGTGAGATTTAAGAGATTTTATTGGCATCTAGTAGTGAGGGTTGCAGATTGCAACCAGCTGAAACATTTCCAGAGTGGAATTCCATTAGTGTTCATTATTTGGGTGTCAGACACTGACATAAAAAGCTATCCTTTAACTTCAGCATGATAAAAAACTGGTTGCCATTACAGTTGAACCAACAACCACTGACCTTCACCTGGGAGGCTTCTTTTTCCCTTAACCCAAGCAAATACTGTCTGTTAATGAAGATTATGTGGCCTGCAATAGATATGGGCAGAATTAACCAGCTTGTCAGGTCCTTTTTGGTCCTCTTAAGGAAAGGTTTTAAATGATGTTTAAACAAAGAAGTTGCATGTAATTTGTAACATAAGGGGTGTAAAGCACTTTGAATGGGAACTGGGTAAAAATATCATCTATTGCCATCTGGTTAACAGGAAAGAGCAAACTTTTAGGTTCAGTTTACCTGAACATTTGCCAAAACTACATGCCAAAAATATTGTGTCTAGTTATCCCTTTCATCTCCTTGTCCAATCTCAAAGCAATGACAAGGGGTTTGATAGCTAGATCAAAGAGCAGGGAGCTGAGTGGGAAGACCTGTCGGGTTCCTGTGTACAGTGGAAAGTATTCAGATACAATACTGTTTGTTAGTGTGAACTGATGCCAGAGGTGAAGAGTATAAAGTCCTGATCCAGAAAATAAAATGTAGGCTAAAAAACTGTAATGAAAATGAAAAAAATGAATATTCTCATTCAGTTTTGTCAAAAGCCTTCTTGGTGTCAAGAGAAATAATGTTTTGTAAATGTACTGTCGTGTTCTAAGCACAAGTTTCTCTGTGTCTTTTATAGAGAGAGTTTTGAATTGTTATTGATGCACCAGTTTCTGTTCAAAGAAATCAACACAGGGTGTATCTGCATATTGAGAATCAAGATTTGAAATAAGCCAAGTCCATTCTACCATTCTCTAAGTATGTTTTTTGATCTGGTATGCGGTACTTGACATTTGACCTAGCAGGAACGCTTTAAGGGATTCCCAGACTGTGTATTTAGCAATGTCTGGTATATCCTTAAATTCCAGGGGGAATTTATCCTACAAGTTGTCTTGTAGGATAAACAATGAAGTCCTCATCTTACAGCATTCAAAGGTCCGATCTCCATGTTTGTTGAAAAAGATGGTTGTTTGGGAGAACAGTAATCAATTCAGTGAATAGCAGAATGGTCGAATATAACTATGGCATGATATTTACAAGAAGATACTGATGGGATGAGTCCCTTGTCTAGCCAAAAACAGCTGATTCTAGAATATGAATGATGGAATGGTGGAAAAAAAAATTATTATTTAGAGGTAGGGTAAATTGTTTGCCATCGAGCTATAATAGGCGTTGAGAAAGAATTATTAACTCTAGCAGGGCCGAGCGGAAATGGCGCAAGTCAAAGCTTCATGTTCATTATGAAATTTATAAAGAAAAGTTGTACGTGTTCAACCAGATCTTACGTAGAACAAGGGAGAGGTACTTTTCTGAAATTATTGGAAACTGCAGTAACAACTCGCATGTCTTATTTGCAACAGTGAACAGATTAACAAACCCTCCAGCTCAACTGCCGTTGGAACTGACCTTCACATCTAAGTGTAATGAGTTTGCAGTATTCTTTTGCGACAAGGTTCAGACCATTAAAAATGCCATCAATTCCACAACGCCAATAACAACCCTGCAGCCACCTAGACACTTAGAGCTGACTCATTTTGCACCTGTAACTGACAAAACTGTCCAAGAGATCATCATCAGTCTGAGTTCATCTACATGCTGCCTCGATGTGTTACCCACTAGATTTCTAAAGTCTGTGCTGAGCAGTTTGTTACCACCACTCGCTCACATATTTAGCATGTCACTACAATCTGGAACATTCCCAAAGGCCTTGAAAACTGTGGTCATGAAGCCTCTCCTAAAGAAGAGCAGTCTTGATGCCACAGTACTGAACAACTACCGGCCCATTTCAAATCTGCCGTTTTTAGGCAAAGTCCTTGAGAAAGTTGTTTACCAACAGCTTACTGACTTTCTCCTAATGAACAACTCCTTTGATGTTTTCCAGTCAGGTTTTAGACCCCATCACAGCACTGAGACCGCTCTTATTAAGGTGACAAATGACATCCGCCTGAACACTGATGCAGGCAAAGTCTCAGTTTTAGTCCTGCTAGATCTGAGTGCTGCTTTTGACACTGTCGATCATGAGATCCTTTCACAGAGACTAGAGGACTGGGTGGGCATCTCTGGCACTGCCCTAAATTGGTTGAAGTACTTTGTTGAAATTGGTAACTGTGTCTCAGACTACATGGCCTTGACCTGTGGGGTGCCCCAAGGGTCAATCCTGGGACCCCTTCTGTTCAATCTCTACATCACGTTTCAAATTATTATGCAAATTGTATTTAAGTGTCATAAAGATTAATTTTTTTGTTTTTCAATTAAACTCATGGATGGTATTGTGTCTCAGGGCTCTTTGGATCACTGAAATCATCTCAGACACCTGTGATAATTAGTTGGCCAGGTGAGCCCAATTAAAGGAAAAACTACTGAAGAAGGATGTTCCACATTATTAAGCAGACCACCATTTTCAAGCAATATGGGAAAGAAAAAGGATCTCTCTGCTGCTGAAAAGCGTGAAATAGTTGAATGCCTTGGACGAGGTATGAAAACCTTAGATATTTCACGAAAACTTAAGCGTGATCATCGTACTGTTAAGAGATTTGTGGCTGATTCAGAGCACACACGGGTTCGTGCAGATAAAGGCACAATGAGGAAGGTTTCTGCCAGACAAATACATCGGATTAAGAGAGCAGCTGCTTAAATGCCATTACAAAGCAGCAAACAGGTATTTGAAGCTGCTGGTGCCTCTGGAGTCCCGCGAACATCAAGGTGTAGGATCCTCCAGAGGCTTGCAGTTATGCATAAACCTTCTATTCGGCCACCCCTAACCAATGCTCACAAGCAGAAATGGCTGCAATGGGCCCAGAAATACATGAAGACAAATTTTCAAACAGTCTTGTTCACTGATGAGTGCCGTGCAACCCTGGATGGTCCAGATGGATGGAGTAGTGGATGGTTTGTGCATGGCCACCATGTCCCAACAAGGCTGCGACGTCAGCAAGGAGGTGGCGGAGTCATGTTTTGGGCCGGAATCATGGGGAGAGAGCTGGTCGGCCCCTTCAGGGTCCCTGAAGGTGTGAAAATGACCTCTGCAAAATATGTGGAGTTTCTGACTGACCACTTTCTTCCATGGTCCAACACGAAGAACCGTGCTTTCCGAAACAAAATCATCTTCATGCACGACAATGCACCATCTCATGCTGCAAGGAATACCTCTGCATCATTGGCTGCTATGGGCATAAAAGGAGAGAAACTCATGGTGTGGCCCCCATCCTCCCCTGACCTCAACCCTATCGAGAACCTTTGGAGCATCCTCAAGCACAAGATCTTTGAGGGTGGGAGGCAGTTCACATCCAAACAGCAGCTCTGGGAGGCTATTCTGACATCCTGCAAAGAAATTCAAGCGGAAACTCTCCAAAAACTCACAAGTTCAATGGATGCAAGAATTGTGAAGCTGCTATCAAATAAGGGGTCCTGTGTTAAAATGTAACTTGACCTATTAAGATGTTTTTGATTGAAATAGCTTTTGATTTCAGTAAATATGACCTCCTAATGCTGCATATTCAACAAATGACTATTTTCAGTTCTTTACAACCTAGAAAATGTCTTGAAACTCTGTTGTGCATAATAATTTGGAACAGTGCATTTTAAGTTTTTTATTTTTTAAAAAAATACTGTTTTCATTGGGAGGTTTGTTCAATAACATTTGAATTAAACTTTAACAGCTGATGACTTGAAAATTATGCTGACTGTCATTTGCATCAACTATTTAGGAAAATCAGAGAAAAATATAATTTGCATAATAATTTGGAACGCAGTGTACATGCTGCCTTTAGGCCGGTTAATACAAAGTAATAATGTGTCCTACCACAATTATGCAGATGACACTCAGATCTATGTCACACTGACAGCAGGTGAATATGGACCAGTGGATTCACTCTGTCACTGCATCCAACAGGTCAGTGTGTGGATGCAAAACAACTTTCTCCAGCTAAATTCAGACAAGACTGAAGTCATCATATTTGGTCCACAGAAACAAAGAGAAAGTGTCAGCAGTCACCTCCAGTCTCTCTCTCTAAAACCTACAAATCAGGTTAGAAATCTCGGGGTAATAATGGACTCAGACTTGAACTTTAACAGCCACATCAAATCAATAACATCAGCAGCTTTTTACCATCTAAAAAACATTGCCAAAATCAAAGGTATAGTGTCTAAACCTGACTTGGAGAGACTTATTCATGCATTTGTCTCCAGCAGGTTAGACTACTGTAACGGCCTGCTCACTGGCCTCTCCAAACGGGCCGTAAGACAGTTGCAGTACATCCAGAATGCTGCTGCTCGGGTCCTGACCAGAACCAGGAAGTACGAGCACATTAGTCCTGTGCTCAGGTCTCTACACTGGCTTCCTGTGGCTCAGAGAATAGACTTTAAAGCAGCTCTGCTTGTGTACAAGTCTATCCACGGCCTAGCACCAAAGTACATCTCTGACATGTTAGTGCCATACGAACCATCTCGGACTCTGAGGACCTCAGGGACCGGCCTCCTGCTGGTGCCCAGAGTCAGGACTAAACATGGGGAATCAGGATTCCAGTTTTATGCAGCTAAAATCTGGAACAGTCTTTCTGAAGATGTGAGACAGGCCTCTACTCTGACAATGTTCAAATCCAGGCTCAAAACAGCACTATTTCACTGTGCATATGACTGAAAGGATCTTATCTGCACTCTTCTCTTTTAAAGTTCATTTTATAATGATTATTTATGTTTTTATTTTGTATTGTGATTTTAATGCATTTTCTTGTTCTGTAAAGCACTTTGAATTACTTTGTGTACGAATTGTGCTCTACAAATAAACTTGCCTTGCCTTGCCAGAATAGGAAGGTAAGATATTTTGTCTAGTCCTACTAGATCTGTTCAAGCTTGAATTCACGACACAATCAAAATTGACACCAAGGATGAGTGAGTGTTAAGATGTGATAACGTCATTGTGAATTTTGGAAAAATTATGAAACATCCCAGTTTGGGGTGTAAAGATTGGCAGGTATAAAGGGCATGTTGTGCAATTTGCCAGTAACAATGACACGGTGGCCATTAATATCAGAGATAATATTAGAGAGAATGAATAGAATGTTCTTCTTTATGAGTATCACTACTCTTCTGGATCTTACATTAAATTTAGAATGATATATCTGGGCAACCCAGTTCTTCTTAAATTTGCAATGTTCTGTTTCACAAAGATGTGTTTGTTGTAGATATATAATATCCAGCTTAAAGGTTTGGATATGTGCAAATACTCTCATATTTGAATTAATTATTTGTCTTTGACAGATGACATACAACTTGCTATAATCAAACTGCATTGTAGGTTTAATTGCCTTTTTTTTTTTTTTTTAGGTATTTCCGCGTTCTCTTTGGTTCACTTTTAAAGCATATTGGCAAATTACTTCAGGATGCTTAAGTTATTATGTTGTAGGGAAATGGTGATAGGACTGAATAAGTTTGCTTCTCTCTACTCATTTTGAATATGTTGTGATTTCTTTATCACAGTGTTAATTTTGTCAGCAACTTTTATTTCATGACTAAACTGTAACAACATAATGAAAAAGGTATTGACAACAAAAGACACAGCAAAAAAAAAAGTCTATTATGCTCTGACAAGGACAGACGTCAGACATATGAAATAAATACATTAAGTCGGTAACACATTCTCAGAGGGGTAGCAGAGATGGAAATTGTGACAAATCGTTCACCCATTATCTTGAAGGGATTATAGTGTCTGAACCGTTTACAGGTATACACACTTACACTGTAAGCAAGATAGTTGGTAATATCTCATATGGTAATATGAGGTTGGAGGCAGCAGTGCGTTAGTCAGTGTTCTTAATAGGTAACAATTCAGCCAAATAACGGTATCTGGCATCTTTACTGACTTTACCCGAATTAACACTGTATGGGAAAGCACTGCGAAGCGTGCTGATTTTCCGTGAAGTGCTTCCTGTCCCTTTCGGGGCCCCCGTACTGTGAAAAAAGACAAACAAAGAAACAAACAAAAAAAACATTAATTGCAGGTCAGGGACTGGACATGAACCCTGGTGTCCTGTGGGGCTCTCATGTTTGAATACTGCATGACAGAGGCACACTCTGCCAGTAATAATTTATCTGGATAGTAGATTGCTATTACGGAATGTAAAAAAAACATTGCTGCGGAAATAGTTATGGTCATGAATAGTATCAGAAATTGGGTTTGATATAATAAGAATCATATTACCCAGTGACTGGGCACATCTAACTGGCAGGAACCACAGAACAGATTGAGAACATGCTGGCAACATTATATATCTTATGTGGCCTGGGAATGCCTCAGGATCCTACAGAAAGAGCTAGAAAACATTGCTGAGGAGAGGGATTTCTTCCTTGCTTAGCCTGCTGCCACAGCTGCCCCCTTGGAGGATATTAAAGAGGAACTATCCCCATTTTCAAAATTCATACATATTATTCCTATGGTCTAAGACAGTCCAAAAATAGCATTAACACCAACATCTCCCTCTTTAATCCAAAAACTATCCTTCACTGTGAACTTTGACCCACTAACTTGCAGCCTTCACTCCAGTCAGCTAACCTCTTGTAAAATCCTGACCCTGAAGACCTTGAGCAGCCCCCTTTCCTGGGGACTCACCTGGCCATCTCCATAAGGTATCTGGGGCCTTAGCACATAAAAGGAAACAAAGGCCTCAAAGATGCCAACACCCTAAGCTGCCCTGTGCCACAGAGACTCGGGTGCCCAGTGACACCAAGCCTCAGCTGCCTAACATTGCCGAGCTGCCGCTGCCCAGCAACCCAGAATCTTCACAGCCCCACACCATGGTTGACCCCCAACTGGGCCCCAGACTGGACCCCAAGTCAGTTTCCTGGTGATGTCTGTCTTTTCTTCCCAGCTGACGCCAAGTCTGTTCTTTCGTCAGGGGTCTGGACAAAATCCTGTCTGTCTGTCCTGTTTGTGCTTTTGCTTGGGGCCCTAGATGATGCCAAGAATGTTCCTGCTTCAAGGGTCCCAGATGATGCCAAGATGTTGGGCACTCCCGCTGATGTTAAGAATGTTCTTGAGTCAGGGGTCCTGTGAAATACAAACTGGACTGGTACTTGGGAAGTACTGTGGATCCACAAAATCAGTCTCCCATTCATTGTCTGTGGAACAGCTTCAGACTTTATGCCCTATGACATCACACATTTAAGACTTACTTCTCTGGTATCTGGTTTTGACAGAGGGTAGTTCATGCTCACAAATATTGATTGAATGTTCCTAGACCATGGAAATAACATACTGGAAATTAAATTATTATCTTTGTGGGTAAAACATATGACATAGGTGAGTTACTGTGTGTATGTGGATGGAAGTGGTCAAAAAGATTGCCTACTGAGCCTTTAATGTGATGAGTATTGCCTGTGCATGACTTGCCTTTTACATACAGAGTGCTGAACCTATGAATAGCTTATGTGCCGTGAGGCAAAGGTGCATGAATCAAAGCAAAGGTGTTGAGGAGATTCAACACTGTTTCTGTGTTGGAGACTTTCTCCCGCATTGACGTAGTGAGTCATCTCTCAGCGAGGTGAGCAGCAGTTGCAAGGCTGGACACAGGCTGGAAGGATGTGGAGCACCTTGGCTGCGAAAGCTTCAGAACTCAGAGCTGAGATCAGCCACCCAAAGGTCTTCATTGCGTTTTTAAGTAGCCAGAGGTGCAGTAGTAAGATGACTCAAACGCCAACAGATGTGAAAGACTGTGCTGATCGAGGCTGGCTGATGCAACACTGTCAGATCAAACCCATGCTCGGTGAGTCAAAGCAGGGAGAGACACATCAGTGGCAGGAAATATGTAGATTTCCAAGCACAAGATCACATATGAGATGCAAACACACATATCGTCATTCAGTAGAAAACATTTTTGACACAGTAAAGCAATACATTCAACAATCCTATACCAATCCCCAAAAGGTCACTGTCTTTACTCTTGTATGTTTCATAGCTAAGTGTTTCTTCTCTTTCATGCAGATTTAGCCATTGCATGTTGATGTGTGGGTCATTCTATGGCTAATCTCTGTAAAAGACTGACAGCTCTTCATTTACATTGAACTACAATCTATTATGTTTTCCTTTGGCAGGAATTCAAGCCAACACATTGTAACTAAATAATGTAAAATACAGTGTGTCCATGATTTGCATACTGACCTCTTAATAATGGCTATCCTTATAGAGTGTATATAGGCAGTTTGTACATTTTTAATCATGATATCACTTATTGCTCATCACATTTAGTTCACATGAAGGACTTGACACATCACATGCAGGAATAATTTCTAAATGATTAAAGCCAACATAGCATAGTACAGGCTTTCCCCAGGAGCTTTGGTTTCCTCTTAGATTCCAAACAAATCTAGTTTAGGTTAATTGGTGATTCTAAATTACCTGCATGCTTATCATTTGTATTTTCAAACAGTATGTTTCACTTTTCATGTCAAAAGTGGAAACGCTATAGGACTAACTAATCAATGTGTTTGGCAAATGTAATGCTATCTTGGGTACACTTTCCATGACCCAACCCTCAACATGGGAGGATGAGGGTCACATAGAATAAAGTCATAAATTTACAAGAATAAATTCAAAATATCAAACTTGCCATTTTTGGTAAAAAAAAAAAAAATAAAAATAAAAAAAGAATAAATAAGCTAATTATTACAGTACTTTTATGTTACTTTCACCAAAATAAAGGGGGGATCGAGCACGCACATCGAAGATATTACAGGTGCAGGACCAACAAGCAAACAGACTTTTTTTAAAAAAAAGGGGTGAAGTGCGCACACTGTTGTAGCTTCCTGACGAAGATCCATGTGATCAAAATGTTGATCTTATATAATAAACATTTGAGGAGCTACAACAGTGTGCAGACTTCACCTGTTTTTTTTTTTTTAAACTTTCACCAAAATAACCTCAGAAGTATGATTCTGCATTACAAATGAATTAGGCTGATGTTTTGCAGCAGTTAGCTGAGGCTCAGAAGTTCCAGTTTATTACAGTCATTTTAAATCCAGTGCTGCGCAGGTCTGACCCATCCACGCATTCACATACAGTGGTTACCACTTTGTATTAGAACCCCCTGCTTATGTTAATAGTAGCATGATGATATGATGCCTTGGGCACAGGGAGGGTCAGGCAAAGGATCAAACTCTGATCATTTATGAAATAGGTTTCTATATTTTGGCTTACCTAATTATATGAGACACAATAGACAAATGTTGAGGTTAGCACAACAAACAGAATTGCGTGTGAGTCAGGCACCGTGAGGAGCACAAATTAATACACTGGAGCTGGAAGACCCGATCAAGTTCAGAATCCAGTTGCCACTTTTAAGTTTTCTAAGGTATTTGAATTTTGTTAGTTAAGTTAAAGGGTGGTTCTGAGGATTAAGTAATGGGGGATTTGTGAGAAAAGAAAAGAAAAAAGGAAGCTGAGATATCCTGAATTCCTGTTGAAGTTAAGCTTCAGAAATGTTAGATCCTACAGTTCCCATAATGCAACTCAGAGATGTCTTTGGGTTGATCCTTAATCACTGGTTAACACCCATTTTTTTTTAAAACTGTGGACACCCAGTCTTAAATTGAAGTTGAGATAACCCTGATGACACCACCGTGACATCATCAGGGTTATATTACATAGGCTGAGAAGTTCTCACCATGTTGTCTGATCTTCATGTGTGATATCAGCAGAGTGTCCCTGGTATGGCATCAGTGGTATAAATGTGTATATCCTAAGTATTAGGCTAAATGTTTGACCTACATTTCAGGCAGCTGTTTGTTTACGAAAGTATTAACATCAACTTAAGACCTGCTGAAAATAAAAAATCCATCAGCACCCACCCATCAGCATGCCACCCCCCCCCCCCCCCCTTTTGTCATTTGCATAATGCAGTACAGTTCAACACCACCGCAAACTGCATGTTTGAAGTATATCCTCTTCTTCTTCTTCTTCTTCTTCTTTTTCTAAACTGCAGCCAAAATAATCAGAGCGTTGAATCAACACCTCTCTTAAACCATTTCAACACTAACTGAACATTATATACATTACATTAACATGATATGTATTGTGTTTTAACATTATATATGAGGGTAGGATTTATTGCAGAACTGTTGTATTAGACTGCAGGGTTTTAGGTTGACCCAACAGATTGGCAACTTAGTGTATTTAGTAGTCTCCCATTCTTGAGAATTGGAACAAATTGTGTCCTACGTATAATCATATTTGTTTTATTAAGCTAAATTTTGTTGTGTGAAAATGTTAGCCCTTTAAAAATGTTGCCAAGATTTTTGTCAAATCTGATTACCCAGGGCCCCAACATACACTGTCATTTCTTTCCCCCAGAAAAGGGTTCCAAAAAAGAAAACAAAGGAAAGGGAAAGAAAGCAAACTGACATAATGATAATAATAATAACAACAATAATGAAATCCAAAAGGTGAATGAAAGAGATAAGAATTAAGAAAGGGTCAGTGGGGGCCCACACAAACTGCTTTTGCATAGGGCCCAGACATTGGTGCTGCACCCTGGGTTTTACTACTTTTACCTGAGCATCACAGTAGGCTACTACCTCAAATGAACGGCATTCAGAGGTAGTAGTAAATACTGAGAAGGTAAAAACACGAGCAAAGAATGTGTGCTTTCAGGAAAATATTCAGTGAATCAATGTTAAAACCCCACGTTTAGTACCTAAAATAGACCAATAATTACGTGTGAGCTTCAAACTTTGAGCTTCATTTGCTTTTAGTGTGTTCCATTGGCCAACGCTAGGAGCTGTTTGTGGTGCTGAATGCACGGCGGCGGCGGCGCTGCCCTGAAGAGGAGGCTCCCAGCACAAAGCTCAGAGCGGGGCAGCGGCAGCGGCAGCAGCAGCTCTACAGTCCACAGGCTTCACTCACTGGAGTCAGTGCACTCAGTAGTCTGTGGCCGTGGCGGCGGACCGAAACTCAAAGCCCATCGTCTTTGTCAATGAGTAAATTCTGACAACAAAGCCGGGCTGAAGTCACCGAGAGGAGCGCTTCGTATGTGTAGTCGGTGTTCGGCGGAGCTCTCAGTGTTTCAGTCCGCCACAGGAAAAGTGTTGATCCCAAGGACGTTCACTACTAAAAGCTTGAGAAGCGCAAAACGGAGGAAAAACGTGATGAACGCAATCAGAGATTATTATCCTCTCCTGCTTGTTTTTGTGGCGGCGGTGACGGACGTGGACGCAAAAGGTAAGAATTTTGAGAAAATATTAATTCAGTGGTTTTTAATTCTGGAGTGCTCAGAAGAGCTTTTCAGCCCTCGACCTCGTTACTACTGAATGAGATGTTTTTCATGTGGATTTTTTTTGTCTTTACGCCCGGGAAGCTTTCCGTTTTCACCGTTTCCTTTCCTCAGTCTGTCCTCCATGTGCTCACACAGCTCACTGATCTTCCTCACAAAACACACTCCTTAATGTGACCAACACATCAACACTAATAGAGATGTGCTATTTTGTTATAATTCAGTCAGATAATATATGCAGAGCGTACATATGGTACCTATCCTCAAAGCCTATTAAAGTTCAGTCAGAACACATTTCACGTAATAAAACCTACTGTCTAATAACAGTTACAACTTCTTATATGATTACTATATGGTTTCGTTATCAGTTTTCAATTTTCAAGGGAAGAAAACTCAAGTAGGCTAGGCAAAGAGGCTGATAAAAATGTCATTTTCCAGGCTTGGAAAAAACTAGAAGTGCTCCAAATGAATGCAGCCTATCTCCTAGTGCTCTTGTCACAATAGTGGAATGGCTGATAGTGTTTTTTGCAGCTTCCCTGCATTATTCATATCCCCTGACAAAACAGAGAAGGCTACAAAACATGGGTGATGTTAGAAAGTCGTCTCCCTGGATAGTTGCAGCAATTTGAACAATCACTCAATATTTTTTCCTTCCCTGCACTACAAATTAAGTCCCAGAGATTGTTATTAAATTAGTTCTCATACTGCATAGTCTGTGCATCAGAAATGATTATCCAGAATTTCATACAAACTCCTCTTTGTGTTGGATAGATGACAAGAAATAAAGTTGGGAAGGGAAGAAGTTGTCTGAAGACAAACTCCTGCTCTGTCAGGCATCTTTTAATTGGATGTGTTTGTGTAGACACAGCTGACACCAGCTGACTCCACAACCTTGTAATTCAGGTTGTGATGGATGCTTACGCCTGTGTTTGTGTTTGCATAATCACATGGAATTGTGTTGACTGGTTTTGTACGTTAAGGTCTGTAGTCTGACTGCTGACATGCTGGTGAGTGTGTACACAAAGCAGGTGATTCATTGTGACAGATGGATTTAGCTGCTTACTGTATTCAGTCTGTATTCAAATACTTAAAGGCTTGATGATTTTGATGTTAGGAGGCGAGTTTCATATACAGAATCAACCATTAGAAATGTAATGAGAAGTTGAACAAGTCCTTTTTTACTAACTGCAAAACACAACACTACAGTAATTAGTACTGTATGTTCTGCTGTACACAATAAGTATATAGGGTTTAATCAGGCTGCAGGCTGATGTGTGGGAACTCACAGGATCTTTGAATAACTAAATGGAGATCTGCGTTCTTCAGTTAAGCTCCTGACTTTTTTTACAAGGACATTTTTTTGGTCACAGGAAGATGGTAAAAACTCTGGCAGAGAAATGGAAAGATAAGAAAAATGTACCAACTTTTTTTTGTTTATCATTTATTAAATTGTCATATTTAATTTGGTTATTTTTTCAACCACTTCTTTGTACACTTACATATAGTAAAATTTCACAGAAAGTACAAGATGTAATTTCTAACAAAATACGAACACATGTTACATGATCCAAAGGATCTGGGTGGAGAAAAATCGGTGACACTTTCTCATCAGACACCCATTGTGAAGGATTTATAAGCTGTAACTAATGATGCTTTAGGGGTGTTGTGATAAAACAGGTAGCCTATTGACAATAACCCTGGTATTTAAAAATGAAATATGGGTACTGTGCTAATAATACACATATATTAATATGTTGTAAAAAATCCAGCACCTCAAATCATTTCCGTTTTTTCCCTTCTCACTTTGTCTCCCTCCCCCAATACCATCTGGTTGCCTTCTCACTATCCATTAAGTGTAAGTGCTCTTTTTGTACGATTTTGTACAGTTATGGTTACAGACTGTCTCTCCACCAGAGGTGGTTCTAAAATTTGAGGACCTTGAGGCCTTAGCCCTGTCCTCTGTGGGGGGTCTGGGTGGATCCTCCCTCAGGAATATTTTGATGAACAAGCTCTATTGTGAGGCACTCTGGCATCTTATTTTATATCTTAAAATTAATATTTACTATTGAGTAGAAACAGAATACTTTGCAACTGCTATTATTGAAAATAAGAGAATTTAAGGTACTTGTAAGTGAGTATTTCTATTCAATGCTGTTATACTTCTACTCCTCTACATCTCAGAGGGAAATAGTGCATATTTTTTTTTACTATACACTACATTTATTTGTCAGCTTAAGGTACTTTAAAGACTCAAATTAAAAATACAAAATATGATCAACTAATAAAATATGATGCATCATTATAGATTAAACTACTCAGCAGAATATATAAAGCCTTTAACACTTTCTCTCTCTCTCTCTCTCTCTCTCTCATGCATGTGTTCACACAAAATGTGCTGCTTTGATGAAACAGAGGACTCCAAACTTGCGTTTTTGATTAACTCTATTATATTATTATTGAGGGCTTTAATGCATGGACAAAAGACAAATAAATCAGATATGTTTTTATTATTCAGCCCATTTTTATCTTTGGAATATACATAAAGCCTATATATTTAGATTTGCAGCTTTTAATAAAACAATTGGGGCTGGAGCCTCAGACGCCCAGGCCTTACAATGTCACTGCTCTCCACCTACCCACACTGTATTTTGAGTGTAATTCATTTGCTATAAAAAAAGAGACAAAATGCACAATAAACAAAGTTAAAGATGAAATGACTGATAGCATTGTTATAATTATTTCCATTACAAATTGCATAGATATCATTATACTATTGTTATCATGGCCACGATAATTGTGCAGTGAAAATCTGATATCATACCAGCTTTAATATCATTATAGTTTAACTTTTGGGTTGGCTTCATGTGTGTATGCCATGTTACCAAGTCATTAATAAATGGTTATAATAATGGAGCCAGTCTGCTGCAATAAATGTTTGGTTGTTAATTCATTTTGGTCCAGATGATGCCCATCTGAAGCCTTTCTGCGGAAGATCAGAGGTCAGACTGTTTACTGGAAGAGTATCCCTGCGTTTCCCCCTGGAAACATAGAAGTGGGTCCAGAAAATGTGCAATTTCTCAAAACTAAATAACAAATATAAATGATCCAGCAGCACTACATCACTTATTTCCAGGCGCATTACTGACCTCTTTCAACACTGGTGCTATAAATCAAAAATAACATAGTTTAACACAATGCATGACACTCTCACATTGTTCCAATTCTTTATTGAAGACATATAATTTGTGTACTGAGTGTAATATTCAAAACCCAGATTTGACCCTGTTTTTACAGCTTCACTGGTACACCCAGCTGAAATATTAAAAAATGAATTATGGGGTCGGTGGATAACCCTAAAAATCAAGTTTTTCAGCATAAAAAAATAACGTTTGTTTCATTAAAGTGTTTTTGTCAGTTGACAAACATTTTAAGAAGTCTGTCATGATGAAAAACATTTTTTGATATTTTTGAGTAGGATGGAATTACTAAGTAAAATTATCTTAACTAAAATAATTTGACCATTAAATATCATTGCAACTTTTGCATTAATATTAAGTTGGTTCAACTTATTAAAGCTTTTCGAGGTGAAAGCAGAATAATCATGCTGGTAGTATTAAACTAATGGAGTTTGTCAAATTATAAAAGACTCAGAGGACTGACTCTATAATGCCAGAGTTGGAACTACTTAAAAAAGATGCAAGCAAATTGTTACCTTCCTTTTTTAAAATTATTATTATAATTTTTTAGTTGAACCAGTGGAATTCTTTTTTAGAGTGTTCTCTCTGCTTTGTGGATCATTTTAGACACATTTCCATATAACTCAGCCTGACATGTTGGTATTACTGGAAACACTGGGATCCTACGGAGAATGTTAAACTACATGTTGTGGATCTGAACAATGCTTGGCTGCTCAACTTGTAAGACTCTACCTGCTAGTGGGTGTGGCATGATTTGAATGGTTTAGGCCTCTGTTTGTGTGCCCCAGCTTTCACATTTTTTAACATTAGAACCCTCTGTTATAGTAATATGCACACAGTATATACCAAAGCATCCACTCTATCGCCTTTTTAGGTTTTGGCCATGTACAGTAAGTCTTCTCACTCGTCAGTGTTCATCCATCATCAGCACTGTTTAGATTAATCAGCTTTATGAGATGCTATTCTTACTCTAATAGACAAGCATCACCCAAGGCAAGTGATACTTCACATTAACAATGGCCATCCTTCACCCTGCCCCCTGATTAGCCTGTAATCAGCAGTGCCAGGACCCTGCAGCCTCTTCATCTGGCTTCTATGTCTTGCTATGATACTGATTCAAAGCTCTTCACTGTCACTGATGCACAAAACAGCTCGCTCTTTCAGAGCTCAAAAAATACCTTGCCTGAAACAAATATAGTGTTTTTGGGGAAGCAGAATGGCAGAGGCTAGAGACACTGTCATTTTCTGGATCATGGCTGACTGCAGGGGTGATGGTCTGGAGCTGACCTTCACCTCTGACCTCTCTAGAAGGTGGACAGTCTCCCAGCAAGGGTCTTTAACATTATGTTCCCCTTTACAAAACACACAATTTACAAGAGGAATCTGGTGATGCATGTTTTATCCCATTTATTACAGATCACAAATACTGTACATATGAAACATCCTCCAAAGCATGTCACACTGTTTCCTGTTTTGAATGTCTTTGTTTTTCTGCTCTCCAGGCAGCCAATTGTTTCCATTCATGGCTGCATGGTATGAAAATCAATTTGCACAGGCTGGAACCCTCACACTGATCTTTATGTCTGCTCTGTTAATACAGCACAAGCCTTTCAAATGAATCTGCATTTACAGCTACACAACAGTAAGTCAACAGAAGCAGACGTGATATTCACTGTGATGGATACTAGCTCCAAATTTATGTATATTTTCTGTATGTTGAATTTTATATTTTAAATATTATTCAGTGAAATAAATGGCAAAAAATAGATAAGTAGAAAGTAGGAATACGTACTTTGGAAAATGTTCAGCAGTTATGTAAAGTTAACATGATTTGTGGGCGGATCACAGCCACAATAAGACAATCTGTGGAAAAAACAGGTGTCTTATTGACCCCGGTACTTTCAAATACACCTGTGCAAAGCACACTACACATGGCAACAAAATTGTATTTTGCCTAAAGACAAACATTTTGCTTATTAAAAATGCACATTTTGTTCTCAGGGTTGTAAATCAGTCAAATCAGCAGACACACTGCAGGAATCAGTACGTCACACTCATTTCCATCAACTGTGGTGTCTTTGATGCCTATTAGGATACGTTTCCACACTTCTGTTCAGAAATCATATAAGAAAATTTTTTTTTCAGATAATAATAATAATCATCATCATCAGGGGTGACGTAGTGGGGGAAAAGTGGTGCTGATTACCAAGGGCCCCAATGTGAGGGCTGGCCCTGGGTACAACAGCAAGCTTACACTGGTTATCATTGAGCTGTCCCCGGAACCTGAGGCAAGTGGTGACACCACTCATGGTGGTGGAGACCAACTGGTTGAGGTCACCTTATGCGGGGGTTGTGAGTTTGAGGGTGCAGAAACAGAAATTGTACAGGGCCTTGTTGTTGATGCGGTAGGTCTCATCTGTGTTTTCTACAAGCTGGTGGACTGATATGTGCTCTTTTTATTTTTATTTCTAAATATTTAGTGCCATAACTACATTATGCACAAAGACTATGTCATGCACAGGTCCCAGAATTTGATGCAACAGCCCTGCTTACCATGCTTAGATATTTTCTTCAGTTTTCAGTCATCCAGTGTTACAGTGCAAACAGGACTGAAATTAAAATATTTCTATGGTGAAGTTTCACCTAAATATAAACTTTAACAGCTGTTTGCTATGTGTTGAAAACCTGTGGATGTACAGGGAAATTGCAATTTCACATTTCAACAGCTTTTTCCTTAACTTCTCCTTTTTAGTGAAATTGTCATATATGTATGGTTGTATGTATGTATGTATGTATGTATGTATGGGTGGGTGGATGTATTACACTCATTGTAGCCTGAATTATTCGGTATGTGACAATATATGGCATTGAGCTTGAAGATTCTTTATTGGCTTTGTAAATAAGAAATATTGTGGCGTGTTGGGGCTAATGGGTGGAGTTCCCAGCATGCTGTGAGACACTGTGTTTAAGGCCATAAGCAAATGGAAACTGTGTTTAAATGTTTTCTAAATCACGTTACCTATTCTGCAGTGACTAATGTTTATGTATTTCACAATGGTTGTAATGGGTTGCAATGTTAAATTGTTCACATGGTTAGTGACCTTCCGTCTGTGTAGGTTTTATAATACAATCAGTTGATGTGCTCAATTAAAGAGCACCTCCTGGTTATTATGTCACCAAAGTGTGGAATTTTGCTCACTGCTAATTAATCTTGTGCTAAGGCATTCACGTCAAAAAGATATGGCATGCCTAGATAAAACATGTAGTGACTCAGTAAAAAGTAAAAATGGATTAAAACAGCCTAGAATTTCAAAGTGCACAATATCAAGTAGACTAGTGACTATTAATTCTTGAAAGCTAAAATTCAGAAAGACATCCTCAGTAATGATACAGGACTTCATCAAGGCCCTAAATATTTCAGTTACGTGTTTTAGTAGTGCATATTCCAAAATTTGGAAAACAAATTTGCATTTAATTACTGTATCCCAAACCACAGATCAATTAATACACAGTCATCTGTAGTCCTTTGGGATCTGGAACCCTGGAGTGGTTGCTAATTTTGCCTAGTTGGTAATCCAGCCTCGTGGCTAAAACATATAAATAATTGGTTTGGAATTTAATTGACAATGTCAATTTGTGGTTAACATATATTGATATTATTAAAGAACTGCACCTATAACACCTGTCAGCATTGCAAATACACAAGCTATAACAGTAAAGAAGTGTCCCCAGTCTGCAGTAGATCACTGCGCCCACAGAATCAGTAGTGAGGCAACAATGTTACCATTTCAGCTTTGGGTCAGTTTCAGCTCAGAGCTCAGATCCAGAAATGATCAGTCTTGCTTCTACCTAACGCTTTACCCTCAGTACTACACTCACTGCTGATTGCTGCTCTGTTATTCATCAGTTGGTCTCTCTCTGTCTACTGTCTGAGAGCAGGCATGGAGCGACACTGCGAGTTATGGTAGACCTGAAATAGGAGCTGTTTTGATGATGTCCCTGAGGTTTTAGGGTCAGGCATTCTGTCCTTTTTCTTTCAGATTACTGCCCAGATAAATACGTCGGCCCTGGCTGACCCGGAGCAAGCGATGCCTCTGGAGTCCCACCCCCGGGGCCTGCTTGCATTGCCACTGCCTGTCATCATTGTCAGCGCTCTGCTGGTAGAGCTGCCTGAAACTAATGGCTCCTGCAAGGCTGACTGGGCTAAAGGGGCTTTATTTTAGGCCAACAACAGCAACAACTCAGTACACCAAACACACACACACACACACACACACACACACACACACACACACACACACACACACACATTACAGTCTCCAAATTCTAAAGGAAGGGGCTGTTTGGTGCTGTTGGCCAAAGTAAAGAATGTAATCTCAAACAACCCAAACACACACACTGTTTTGTGTTAAAAGTCAAAAAGTCAAAACCACCAATGCCTTCCAAACTCTCAGTTATTAAGTGATCATGTTTCTCTGAGAGGAAGCAGTATGTTCTTGAGTTTCACATATGGCTTTATAACGTGTGGAAGGTATCACTAAAGGTGCAAGGTTTTTAGCAAGACTGAACACTAACTCCAGTCTTAGATTCACTGAAGCAATTCAGCATCAAATAAGTAAATGGGACAGTTTTGGAGTCATTGAAAGCAGAGCCGGATTTTTAAACAGAGTGGGTTTTTTAGGCCACAGACCCATTGGCATTGGAGCAGAGCTGTGTACATGGCTCTGCAGCAGACAAGCATGCCTTTCTGTGTGTGTGTTGGTTTTTTTGGTGTGTCATGTCCAACAGGCCAGAAAACATCTTAGTAAACAGTAGAAAGCAGCATAGAGGCCTATAAAAACTTAACAGTGGTTACCTCTTTTCATATATCTCCTACTTATTCATTCTCTCTTTCAAACTCAGTGCAGACTAATTTGGTTTTAATTTAGTTTGACTGCTGCTCGGGTTGAGATGGACGCTGTTTTGTGGTTAAAAAGGCTTAAATTAGCACAGTTACCTGGGTGTTGCATTTGCTGATCAGAGCCAGAGCCAATAAATGGTAAATGGGCCTGCATTTGTATAGCGCCTTTCTAGTCATCTAGTGACCATTCAAAGCGCTTTTTACACTACGAGTCACATTCACCCATTCACACACATTCATACACTGGTGGCCGAGGCTACCATACAAGGTGCCATCTGCTACTCAGTTTTTAACACACTCACACACTGATGGAACAGCCATCGGGAGTTCACTATCTTGCTCAAGGATACTTCGACATGCAGACTGGAGGAGCCCGGGATCGAACAGCTGATCTTTCAATTGGTGGACGACCTGCTCTACCTCTGAGCCACAGCCATGACAACTGCAGAGTCATTTGACCTCGGTGTGAATGCTGATTTTAACCTTTCCCATTACACTAAAAGCTAAAGCTATTAGCAGGTGTTAGTGTGTTTTTTTTTCTAGGTCTAGTTACTACTAGTTTTTATTCATATGTATCATGTAAGAACAATATAAACTGAAGCAGTAAAATTAGATGTGAACTTGGGGCCCCTCTATAAGACAGTTGTTTTAAGGCCCCTCTCAATTCAGTCTAAAATTTATGTTAGTTCTGCATTAAGGATTAGGAAATATATTTTCAATTATAACATTCCAAATAATTTAATTGCTGCAAACTAATATCTTAATAGTTAAACTGGAGCCTTCGAGGCCTTTTTTCACTTTGTAGTAGTCAGGCTGCTCACAGTCTTTGTGCCAACCTAGGCTAAACACATCCTTGATTGTTTAAAGCCGGTTAACTGACTCATTTTGCTAAATGGTGTTTTCTCATGGTGATTATTTTGGAAAGTTGTTAAAATGTTACCCAGCATTCCCTGTGCAACACACCTCTTGCAACAATTTTTGACTAGCCACCAGGAGGGATTGTAAAATCATCACATTATTTATTTATCCATTTAATGGTTAAATTACAGTTTTTGTAGATTTTATCTCTCTAGATGCAAAACTGAACTAGGCAAAATGGGAAATAGCCCAGGGGCCTCGCCTTTTAAGGGCCCCAAAGGCCCCAGATTAAATGTGCCAGTAGGCTACTTTGGTGTAATTCTATTAGGTTTAGAATTTGTTTGGTAAGATGCACCAAAGCACAATATAAACTGATATTATAAGGACATTTGTCATTTTGACCTATTCTTGAAGCACTAAAAAGCCCTGTTCAAAATTCTAGGTTCGGCATCTTAAGTATTCTGTTGGTATCATGCTTACCTAGTGCATATTCTTTAATATTTTTGTTTTTAATAAATTATCAGAAAACTAACAAACAACAAACTAGTAATATGTTATCAAGAAACTGTGAAATGTAAAGATGGTGACTCTAAGTATACCAAAGGCGCTTTTAAAAAAAAACACTGTAAGTAACTGTGTTGTTGAATGTAAACTTGTAGGTATTTTCACACACATCATTTTAATCATTATTACCAGCACAGATACAGTATTTGGAATTGTGATATTAGTTTTTCCCCCTCAGAATGTAAAATAAACATATGACATAATAACCTTGCTTTCAAACAAAAATAATCGAAGCGAGAACCAAACCTCTTTTCTGTCACAATTATATGGTGACAGGCTGATATCAGATATGGAGTTAAGGGACAGTTTTGCACATCAATATAGCAGTGGAAGCCTGCATGTGCTCGTTAAAATGATGGGCAGAGTGAGAGGTAGCCTTCTGCATTTTGAATTTGTCAGTCAGTCTGTGCTGGTATTGATCAGGCGTGCAATCTGAACGGACTTCATCAATTAGATGGTCCTCTTGGGGCCTGTCAGAGAGACCAATACAGTCATTATTTCCCTTGGCTTTGTCAGATTTCATTCAGTCCAGGTGTCCAAAGTAGCCACCAAAACAGGACACTATTTGATGGAGCTTCTGTACTGTATGTACAATATCACATCTAGGCCTGTGTTTGTAGCCATGACTTTTCATAAAGTGCTATTATTTGGTCAAAATTTGATTTTGTCCAAGACAAACGGCATTCCCTCAGCCTCAGCAAGGACATGTATTTAGGTATAGGTTGCAAATTTTAGCATGTTAACATGCTAAAGAAAAATGAGGGAATTGTGTGTGTGTGTGTGTGTGTGTGTGTGTGTGTGTGTGTGTGGTGTGTGTGTGTGTGTGTGTGTGTAAACTAACTACTTGTCCCATCAGCCTAATAGTTTGTGTGCACAATTATGACTGTAACCTGAAGAATCACAAGAACCTCGCAGTGTGGTCGCAGTGTTTCAAAATTGTTGACAAACTTGTTTTACAGATTGTTTTACACTGTCATTGGCTGCTGACTCCTCATTTCCCCCATCCAGCCAGTAGGGACCATAAGAATTTTGGAAATAGTCATGGCTAAAAACAACAAGCTTTACTGTCTGTTTAAAGCCCACATTTTGGCCCCTTGTTGTGGCTCAAAAACTGATATAGAAAAGTTTGGTCTCATTTTCAACCAGAGCATCTCCAGACTGATTCCATACCTAATATGTTATGATACACCATTTTTTCTGTGATTTTTGCCTCTATTTTGACTGTAAGGGAGCCGTGGGGGACACTTGCACTTCCGTAGCTCTCTGCTTAAACCCGGTTTTCTTCTGTTCACCACATGGCTTCATATCACACTTTCACTCATTTAGAAGCAATGCAATTTGCCGTCTGATTTTGTTGATTTGCTCCGTTTTTTTATATTTTTGCTCATAAGTAAGTAAGCAGGCTATGAAGTCAAATGGATTCTTTTTTGATCTCTTTCAATGTGTTTATTATTGTCATTTCCTTCTTTGCTGCGCTGTAGCCAACAGACAAAGACAGTAGGCCTACTGTTGAAAGTCCAGTTATGAACAACGTGAACAACACAAACAAGACAAGACAAGACTTGTGGCTGTGTTTTATTATTAAAAATATACTTATCCTCATATATTGTAGCCTATCTTCATATACAGTGCCTGTTAGCAGGAGAACTCAATCTGCTCTGTGCAATGTACTGCAACTCTGTCAAAAAGGCACGTATTTTTATTATTAGTTCTGGGATGCCTCTGAAACATGCTGAACCGTGTCTGCTAAAATTAAAAGGACGTTCTAAAGTGGTTGTGATCAGCTGGAGGGGGCAAGTTGCTGCCTGGTGGAAATCTGCATGCACTTTTCTAGTTTTATTTTTGTTACCTTTTCTCCTCATAACGTGGAAAACCTAAATGTGTGCAACACTGATGCAGAAACACTCCCCCTAAGATCTTTGTAAAATGACCCACATACCAGCTCTTTATAAAGCCTGTGCTGATCAATCAACCAGTGGCCCTGATGTTTCCTTAAGATGGCTGGACTACTATTTGTAGACTTTTATGGATTAATTTTCATGGTCTTTCTCTGTTCTCTCTCCAGAACACCTTGTTGCAAGATCTGTCCATGAGCACTCTTAGATTTACCTATAAATGCTCAATAAAACAAATAATAACTGTAAAAAAAAAAGGTTTCATTACATCCAAAGACTTGTTTATGGATGTACTTTATCACACTCCATTAGTGAGGAAACAAGTTACAATGGCTCATTCACAGAAACTACTCCAGCAACAATTACAGCTTAACTATTATAGAACATATATGATTATTTCACAACACGTGTTTTGTAAACTAGGGTTGAACAAGTGTAAAATAATTCATACCAGTTTGATATTAAGCCAAACACAGCACAGAACCAGTATACCAAATTTTACCAGATGTCGTGCTTGACTCAGCATCTGCTCCTGCATGAAACATAATGACACCATATGCAGACAGAAAACTAGCACTAGACTATCGTGTAGCATGACGTTACAATGCAGATCTCTTCAACTTCAGCTTCAACTTTATTAAAATCCCAGAGGTCAAATGGGCTTGCAGGACAAAGACAACAATTTAAACAACACAAAGGACAGTACATAAAATAATATTTGATGGTACATCAAACACAAGACTAAAAATATTAAGACTAAGATTTTGAGACATACAGACATTACATCAAGTTAAAAAAGTAAAATTGCATTGAAGTGGAAAGTGCATTGTGTCTATATCAGTTAAGTAAAGTGCAGCTTATTTAGGAGATTAATTGCAACTGGCACGAGCACTGTCCAGCACTCCACAATGGCATGAACTGACCAACATCGGACTACAGATGTAACAAATATTACTGTCACAAATACAGGTGGTCCACTCTCTATTAAATTCATTGTATGTAGTGCACAACATGTGCACCCCAGGCACGACGTTATGGGTGGGCCTGACGGTCCTAGGCCCACCCACTTTTCGACAGGCCCACCCTAAACTTTTCTTCAAAAAAATAAAAACTTTTTAAAATATTTTAAAGCTATAGTGCGTAACTTCTGTCGCCTCCCGGCGGGTAATGCGTTATTACAACTAATAAGCCGGCGGCACTTCCATGTACACAGAGTAACACTCGCCACACACCGTGTACACAGAATAACACTGGCCAGTCACCACACACTGTGTACACAGAGTAACACTTGCCAGTTGCCACACACCAGGTACACAAAGTAACACTCGCTTCACACCGTGTACACAATGCTACACAAGGTGGCGAACACCAGGCTGCTAACATTACATCTAACATTACATTATGTTCATAGCACCATTTCCAAGAAAATAATAAAGTACTAGGTCCAGTACATGTAACAGCAACTCATACTACTCATAATGTAATTATAAACCAAGTCACTTACTTATCCAACAGCAGCAAGGCAACATCCGTGTCTGCCCTCAGCTCAGTTTCTTCCTTCAGGGCTCTCCACCAAGGAAAAGCAACGCCAATACAAATCCTTGTTTGCCTTCTCCGTCGCTCACTTTCCTTCTTTGCTAATAGACCTTCAGCCGAACGTCCAGGCTTTATCTTTGTGGTAGGATCCACTTCTGGACCGTGTCTCGGCCGCTTCTCCGCCATGTTGCTTTCTCTTTCTACCTGCACTCTACCTCTTGCTATGGCACTCTCCACTCTTCCTCCCCCTCCCTTCTTGTTGTTAGGAAGCATTTCTCGTGCGCCAGCGCGGGAATGTCGCTGGTCGACACGCATACTAAAAATGATATACATTGAAAAATATCGGCATAATCAGCATTGTGTCATCTCCTCTAGTAGTGGCTTGGGTGAAACGGACATTTACGGACCTGTAGAAGTTAGGCACTATAGCTTTAATTTTGTCATGAATGATTCAAAATCCGCTAATGAACACATAATTTGTGCTAAAATAGTCTAAAAGTTTAGTTTTAAAAATGATTTTAAAAAGCTGGTTATGTCTATTTGATGCTTCTGTGCAAGTTCAGCAGACACACGAGATTCGGGATCGGATGTAGTTTACTGGTAGGCTAGGCTAGCTCCAAGTGATCTGGAAGTGTGAATCAACTGCAATATGTTTAAATTCATTTCTAGTAGAAGGCTATGTTGCAACAGTCTTTGTTTAGGTACCTTAAACGTGCATGAACAGTCTCGGAGTCATTACTGCAACCAGGAGATGAACGAGAGCTGGTATCCACAACTCCAAGTCCTTAACAGACAGCCGGAAGCCGTTTTAGCACCAAGGACAGTGTCTGTGATCAGCCACAGTGTGGCTGTGCTTGGCCCTGAAGCGGCCCACACTAGCGCAACGCAACAACAGTATCGACTATGCAAGGGTATAATAAAAAATAATCTCTGTACTGCGCCTATGGCAGGCTAATATATTGTTACTTACCATTAGATGTCTTTACAGAAAAAGTGCGTCTGTTATTGTGATTGCTGGCAAAAGCATCAATGATTTTATCGGCGTCCAGATCGTTGGTCCTCCTGGTGTTTAGAGTCAAGAATGCCAGGTTACTGTTGTGCATATCGCCACTGCTGTTCCTCAGGTATGTCTTCAAGTGCCGGAGGCAAGAGGTGCTGCACTCGGGCAGGACTTACCATAAATAATGTATTATCGGGCACCCGATAATACATTATTTATGGTACGTTCGCGTGCACGTGGCCTATTCACAGAAAGCCTATTAATAATATGACCACCAGATAATGTCACACAATTGAACAAAAACAATTTTATTCAGTGACAGTGAAAAAATGAAATTTTGTTTGACCATTTCTTGGGGGTGCTATAAGCTCCAGTGCTGCCTAGCGCTCTCCTTTGGTCAGAGAGCGATCGTGGGTAGGTCCGTCCTATGCACTGAATTAAAATGCAGTTAAAATCTGTGTAAAGCAAGCACAGGTAATATAGCAGGATATCAGTCAGTCATTATTATTAAGTTAAACGGTGATCTACTAACGTTTATAATTTAAGGCCCACCCACAATTGGGCTGGTCCATCCAAAACTGAAATCTTGGCTCCGTGCCTGGTGCACCCAGAGGTCAGTCTCCACTGATGGAACAGGCAGTGGAGCTTAAAGACACCGTGACACTGAGTGTTGGAGGAATAATGCCTGGACCACAATGCCTATGTGAGCAGCACGTGTGTCACGGAACCTCTTTTTTTTCCTGCTGCCCATCTGGCACACAGTACTGCAAACAGCCGACCAGCAACGAGAGAGAGAAACCATGGGCAAAAACAGGATGTTTTAGACATCTAACTCAGTGAATAAAGGGTTATTTTGAGAGTTTTTGAGTGTTGAAACAGTGGACTAACTAACTGGATGAGTAACAGGAGTACCATGACAGTTTGAGTGACTTATATTTTGTTTCTGTTGAGTTTAAATGGAGTGTGAGTTAACCAGGCTGTCAAGCCAGTCTCAATTCAGTGACTGAGAGAAAAAAGAATTCAATAGTTGAACAGTTAGTTGTCTTTCTCTGTGCTGAGTAAGGAAAATAGATGTGAGAATATTACTTTCCCGAACATTATGTGAGTTTCTTTTGTGTTTTTTAATTTGAAAAAGCTTAAAGAGCTTGTGCAAAGTAGTGGACTTGCCAGTTGGGGTGGGGTGGGTGGGGCTTAGCGCTGCACAGTCATACCATTATGTACTATATACCCTGGTAATATTTCAGAAAGGTATGAAGGTATGAAATTAGTCTACTTGCTGTCTTTCTACATTTGTAACATCACTTTTTCAAACAGGAAACACACATTTTATATTGTGATATTTATTGGAAGTGACACACAATAAAGCCAGCAGCAAGTAGCCCATCTTGTAGAGTCATTTAGCCCACCAGCAACTCTCAGCTCCCTCGCAATCTCCCTACAGCCAGCCTCCACCTTATTTAGATTTCTGTTGTAAAAATACAAAGGTATGGGATATATAATTCCTCATTTTAACTCAATGAATCAGCTGTTCCTTGTTTATTGTGGTGCTTTTGAAGCAAGTGACAGATAGAAACATGCCATCTGACAAAAGTTCAGCTCACAACGGCAGCGCCATGTTGCTTGCAGTTATTAAGGACACCTTTGTCATCAGCTTTAAATCCAAAATATTGCCATATTGGTGCAATTTTTTGTCTCACCCAAAAAACACATGAACTTTGTTGTAAACAAATACTGTGTGCTGCTCTGCCTCTCCCATCTCCTGAAATGTGGTCGCCTTCATGTTGCCGATCTCGGCTCATGGCCTGTCAGACACTAGTGGCTCAGTGTAGTCTCTTTATAAACATAATAATATGTTGACCACATTGTCATATTGCTTGTTCCTAATGCAATATGTTGGATTTAGCGCTGTGATGTCATCAGCACAGGTTGCTGGTTTAATTTGCCAGAATGTGTCAAAGTGACAAATGACAGTTCAGCCAGTTTGCATAAAAACTGGTTTAAGCTCATACACCAGACTGGACTAAAACCGGAAATCTACCCACCTCTATTGAAATCCATTAAACCAAAGTGCTGAAATTGTTTTACAAAGTCATTCTTTTAATATAGGATATATTCAAAAATTCCAATCTTAGAATCACTTTGACAAAGACTTTTATCAACATGTCACTTTGTGCACTTAAAATATCATACCTGGGTGTGAGCTGTAGGCCTGTGAAGCCTGTTTAAAAGATTCATTCTATTTAGATTAAACAGGAAAGTTTAAATCCTCTTTTCCATGGCCTGAGAAGATGATTTTTGCACAGTAAGTTTTGCATCATCTTCAGATTACAGTCATCATTGTGCCTCTCCTGTGATAAGCAACACTCTCCCTATCATCCCCCCCACCACCACCTCACACCCACACACACACACACACACACACACACACACACACACACACACACACACAGAGCCTCTTCCCACCCCCTTCATCATCCCTGCCACGGCAGAAAAGCAATTTGTTCTCAGTGTCACTGATCTGATGCAATCAGCGCTGCTTCACGCTTTTGAATAAGGAAAAGACAGCGGGAAAGGACACTGTGTTTAATTAAAAGACGCACTTTTGTGAATGTGACGATCATATAATTTGGGGTGGAGGATTGTAAGGTTGCGTGTTCAACACCTGCTTTCCGATTACGGCTGATTAACCTATCCAAACTCGCCCGTTGCTCTCATCAAGGGCTATTCAGGGTGCTGAGGCTATGCTCTCATTCTAATTGTCTCCAAGCCTTTTCCTCTTTGAAGCGCTCAATTGGAAATGAGTGTTATCAAAATTCAGCGCTACTCCCTCTCACAGGAAATGGGGGCGCTGGGTTCTTTACACACAGCTCCTGACACCTCCTGAGAGGAGCTGAGGGGGCGGAGGGGTGGAGCACTCTCATTTTCCCTTTTCTCCGTCTATCCCCCTCTTTGCATAACAGTCCCTCTGAAGCAAGCAGCGCGCTTGTGAAGTGTTTACCCTTGTCTCTGTCAATCAAAACTGGTTTCCTGAAGGCTGCATTCATCTGCTTTACAATATCTCTGTCTCCTCCCCTGTTTGAGATTTCTCATGACACAGCCTCTCTGAGTTAAATTAGAGAGGATGCAAATGGGATATGATGTGCTTTGAGCTGCACCTGCTTTATGTGTCACCATCACATCCCACACCCTGTCATCTTTGAACATCGCTTCAGCTCTCTGGTGTATTGGTCTTTGAATAACACACCGTGACGTGAATAGTCGCAGAATGAGCTGAATGTCTCTCATTTGGCTCTAAATCTGACAATAGAACATTCTCTAAATCCAATTCTGCTCACAGATACACTTAATTCTACCTTAACTCTCAGAGTAATTCTCGGCTTCCCAGCTGCTGCATTAATACTTAGCACAGTTTAATTGATAGCTGTCATGTTCCAGCTGTCACTCAACATCACCTGGGGCACCTGGGGATATTTCTCACAAATCAATGGCCAATCTGAGTTATGTTAGGCTTGATGCCTAGTCTCAGCCTAAACAGCGCACTGCTCGCTTTCCTGCTGCCTGATTCCGTATACTATAATGAATCATTTAGCTCATAAAGCCTGTGAACTGCCATTGATTGACACAGACCAGTGAGGATTTGATGGGCAGTGGTCAGCAGGAGGTGACAAACAAAATATTCAATATATATCAAATCATACACTTAATTTAATAACACATCATTTAAAAGATTTATAAAGGCTGTCAGATAATTACTTACTATAGTAGCTGACAGAGCTGGGTTATCAATCGAACAAAACTGGTCTGTGGGGGAATTCCTTTGCGATCATTTGATTATGTACAGATTTGTTTAGTAGTATGCACGACTAAAGCACAGTGAATAACAATGAAGGTCTTCAGCCAAGCTAGCATCTCTTGTGCTTAGGTTCAGTTCACCCTGAGCACCAAATGTCATGGCAAATCCATCCAAAAGGTGGAATAAGTGACATTTCAGTCTAAACCAAACCATTTCAACCTGCTGTTGGTGCTAGAGGGAAAGACAAAAAAATCACCAAAGTCAGAAGGATTCATTGTCTGGGATTATGAGGACCATGAATGTCTGAAGGACATTGTAAGTGTATTTGTAATAGATTGTAATTACGTTCTTCTGTTAATTGTATTATCTGGGAGCTGTCAGTACAGTGAGCTGATGTGTTGCCTGTCTTGCACAGGGCTTTAATATTTCTGTATGTGCACATACACGTCTTTATCAATCAATCAATCAATCAATTTTATTTATAAAGCCCAATATCACAAATCACAATTTGCCTCACAGGGCTTTACAGCATACGACATCCCTCTGTCCTTAAGACCCTCACAGCGGATAAGGAAAAACTCCCCAAAAAAACCCCTTTAACGGGGGAAAAAAAACGGTAGAAACCTCAGGAAGAGCAACTGAGGAGGGATCCCTCTTCCAGGACGGACAGACGTGCAATAGATGTCGTACAGAACAGATCAACATGATAAATTAACAGTAATCCATATGACACAGAGAGAGAGAGAGAGAGAGAGAGAGAGAGAGAGAGAGAGAGCGAGAGAGAGATATGCAGGTAATGACAGTATCTTACAACAACATTAATGGAAGTAATAATATTATAGTTATAGTTCTGGTTACTGCGGTACAATATGTTGAAAGTATGTATTAATACCTGGCAGTATACATGTGTGACAATAATCATATGTGTATAATAACAGAAGAAGTATGACTAATGACTAATGATGGCAGCAGCAGCAGGAGGCATCTGGCGGGACCACGGCAGCAGCACAACCACACACGTCACGCTGTCCAGGCACCGCTGTGATATGAGTTAATCTGAGAGACAGTGGAGCACAAAGGCTCCGGAGAAGAAGCCGAGTTAGTGACATCCAGAATGGCCGGGTTAGCTAGATGCAGTAATAGGATACGAGAGAGAGAGAGAGAGAGAAGGAGAGAAGGGGCCCGGTGTATTATAGAGGGGTCCTCCGGCAGACTAGGCCTAAGTCAGCCTAACTAAGGGCTGGTACAGGACAAATCCATCTTTAACCCTCTGAACTCTGCAAAAGAATTGGTCCGCCAGTGCCTGCATTGGTATTTTTGCTTATTGTGATATCATTTCATGGAGTATCTATATATACCTCATATCCCCAAAATCTGTACAACCTAAGATAAAAGGTTGTCAGTCAATCAACCATAATAATTGATAAAAGTATTGAAATTCCGTTACTTAAAACAAAACAAAACAAAACAAAAAAACAACAACTTTTTTTAAAATCAGGTTTTGCAAAAGAAAAACACAAAACATTGATCCAAAATATTTTTAAATGTTAAAAGATAAAAAAGATATTCCTTAACATTCCTTAACTTATTTGAACTATATACAGTACAGGCCAAAAGTTTGGACACACCTTCTCATTCAATGCATTTTCTTTATTTTCATGACTATTTACATTGTAGATTCTCACTGAAGGCATCAAAACTATGAATGAACACATGTGGAGTTATGTACTTAACAAAAAAAGGTGAAATAACTGAAAACATGTTTTATATTCTAGTTTCTTCAAAATAGCCACCCTTTGCTCTGATTACTGCTTTGCACACTCTTGGCATTCTCTCCATGAGCTTCAAGAGGTAGTCACCTGAAATGGTTTTCCAACAGTCTTGAAGAAGTTCCCAGAGGTGTTTAGCACTTGTTGGCCCCTTTGCTTTCACTCTGCGGTCCAGCTCACCCCAAACCATCTCCATTGGGTTCAGGTCCGGTGACTGTGGAGGCCAGGTCATCTGCCGCAGCACTCCATCACTCTCCTTCTTGGTCAAATAGCCCTTACACAGCCTGGAGGTGTGTTTGGGGTCATTGTCCTGTTGAAAAATAAATGATCGTCCAACTAAATGCAAACCGGATGGGATGGCATGTCATGTCGCTGCAGGATGCTGTGGTAGCCATGCTGGTTCAGTGTGCCTTCAATTTTGAATAAATCCCCAACAGTGTCACCAGCAAAACACCCCCACACCATCACACCTCCTCCTCCATGCTTCACAGTGGGAACCAGGCATGTGGAATCCATCCGTTCACCTTTTCTGTGTCTCACAAAGACACGGCGGTTGGAACCAAAGATCTCAAATTTGGACTCATCAGACCAAAGCACAGATTTCCACTGGTCTAATGTCCATTCCTTGTGTTTCTTGGCCCAAACAAATCTCTTCTGCTTGTTGCCTCTCCTTAGCAGTGGTTTCCTAGCAGCTATTTGACCATGAAGGCCTGATTAGCGCAGTCTCCTCTTAACAGTTGTTCTAGAGATGGGTCTGCTGCTAGAACTCTGTGTGGCATTCATCTGGTCTCTGATCTGAGCTGCTGTTAACTTGCGATTTCTGAGGCTGGTGACTCGGATGAACTTATCCTCAGAAGCAGAGGTGACTCTTGGTCTTCCTTTCCTGGGTCGGTCCTCATGTGTGCCAGTTTAGTTGTAGCGCTTGATGGTTTTGCGACTCACTTGGGGACACATTTAAAGTTTTGCAATTTTCGGACTGACTGACCTTCATTTCTTAAAGTAATGATGGCCACTCGTTTTTCTTTAGTTAGCTGATTGGTTCTTGCCATAATATGAATTTTAACAGTTGTCCAATAGGGCTGTCGGCTGTGTATTAACCTGACTTCTGCACAACACAACTGATGGTCCCAACCCCATTGATAAAGCAAGAAATTCCACTAATTAACCCTGATAAGGCACACCTGTGAAGTGGAAACCATTTCAGGTGACTACCTCTTGAAGCTCATGGAGAGAATGCCAAGAGTGTGCAAAGCAGTAATCAGAGCAAAGGGTGGCTATTTTGAAGAAACTAGAATATAAAACATGTTTTCAGTTATTTCACCTTTTTTTCTTAAGTACATAACTCCACATGTGTTCATTCATAGTTTTGATGCCTTCAGTGAGAATCTACAATGTAAATAGTCATGAAAATAAAGAAAACGCATTGAATGAGATGGTGTGTCCAAACTTTTGGCCTGTACTGTACATTATTGAATTGAGATATGCTCATTTTTATGAGCAAAGCGCAAAGGCATTGTAACAGATTCATCATTCATTCCTTTGGTGCCACCACACGTTTTTGTGTGGTTCGCACCACATTAGTTAGAATTTTTCCACACCAGACAAATGACCTTAACACCCAATTAACAATTTGTTTCTTGACTTTACATAAGAACTCATTTTAAAACAAGATGTGTTCCCTCCAGTGCTGTTTGTTTTGTGTTTGGATGCATGTGTAGGTGTGGCACTCTGATGGGGAGCGATTGACAGACAGACAGACAGACAGACAGACAGACCTGGGGCGATTCTAGGATCAGAGGTTTAGGGGTGCTGAGCACCCAGAGAGCTGCCCGGCCAGGCAAGATAAATTTTACTGTTTTGTACATTTTAACTCAATTTCATTCCCACATTTGTGAAATAAAAGTACAACACTTTTTGGGAAAGCCTGTGACTAAACCATCAAATCTGATAAAGGTTATTTAAATGCTGAGCCACAGCAAAAGAGGAATGGATTGGAATCATAAAAGAAACATATCATAACCCTAATTTCTGGGGGAAGACAACTCATTTTGATACAGCAGCTCCTCAACATACACATAAACAGTATGTGTGTTTCTGGAGTAAACCAGCCCCCTATAGTGAGTACCAAAAATACCAAATATTTTTGTTGTTAAAATAATACGTTTCAACCAAGTACTGTATGGTTTTGACACTTTTCTAGCTTGTTAAAAAAGGACTTACAGTAAAAAAAAAAAAAAAAAAAAAGAAAATCTCTCAAATTTTAGGGGTGCTGAGATTCAATTTAGGGGTGCCCCCTAAATGGGCTAGAAACGCCTATGAGACAGACAAACAGACAGACAGAACATGTCACTTAGCTCTGTTCCTGCTTGTTTGAAAACACAAGATGTTCTTGTGTTTCAAATACAAGGACCAGATGTGGCCATTAAGTAGGCTGGGGGGATCTGGCACAGTGAAACTCCTAGAGCACCTCCTCTTTTTGCATTCAAAAAGTAACTTTGGTCAGCATGTCGATCAAAGGTCCATAGGTGTAAAGCAGAAAGCCCTCCACAATAAAGATAAGTCTCCTCCTCCTTATGTATCCAGTATCCATATCCAGATAGGTCATACTCATAATGCTCTGGTCAAGTTTTATTCTAATTTGTCTTTATTAACTAATTCTTTTTAATTGTTTATACACTACTTTAATAAGCCTCGACAAGGTTTAAAGGTTATGAATATATTTTGGTGGTAGGATAACTAACATGCTGAACGATACTGGAACTGAAATCAGAGAGATCTGTCACACAGAAGCTGTCTCGGCTCTCCTCATGGCTCTATATTTACATACTCTTTTAGTGATGGGGCAGACTGTCATCTGATCAAATATTCACTGTCAAAATGTTACTTAGTAAGCAACAAATAAGCACGCTGGCTTTGACAAGTTGGGTTTGTAATCTGCATCAACTGCTCCTCATTTCCCCAACGATCTCTCATTTCCTCCTCTGTCAACATCTCATCTGTCCTCCTCACGCTTATTTCCAGTCACCGCTGCCGCCTGCCGCACAGCCTCCAAGTCAGCCCTCAGAGCCGCATCGATCCAGCAGCGATGGCGCAGAACCAGTGTTTGTCCAGAGAATAGGGCCTGTCCGCTCTCCTCTCATGTACTGGCAGACTGTATACACCTGTGTAATTGGGGCTGGCGTCTGCTGTGCATACAGAGCCAAGGGCCTCTCCACAACGATTAGGACTCTGACAGGCTTGGCTCTCTTTTAGACTGCTGCTTGACATTCGCAGAGCTGTTTGCGTGAGGGAGGGAAAGGAGGGTCATAGTTTGATGCTCAGTGGCAGCAGCAAAGGAAGTTGCTCATTTTGTGTGTGTCTATATATACTGTATAAGTCCAAGACTGTGTGTGTGGAAGAAAAAGAGAGAAACAACACTTGTTTGAAAAGGCTGTGATTTTAATCCTTGTTTCTTGTCTGCTTCTTTGGATCTATATTCCAAAGATAAGTGGAGTTGCCCAGGCGAGCTGATTGAGCTCAGCTAAAATCTTGCCAGGGAAACTAGAGTCTTGGTTAGGGAGGACGATGAGAAGAAATAAGAGGCGAACAAATGAGATCACTAGGTGTAGTGGGCTGGACATCACTTTATCAGTATCAGATGATCTAGCTGTTGTAATTGCAGGTTATTTTTTGTTACTAATACTCCTTGGTTTTGGTAATAGATAAAAGGTACACGTGTGAAGTCAAGTCACTTTGGTTGATTATCTGAAATCCTTCATACATCAAAAAAAATGTAAATTGTAATATAAATGTAAAGAATGGGAAGAAACTTAGCAATGTTCTGTAAGTGGAAATATGCAGTCTTTAGTCTGGTACTGATATGTTCTTCAAAGGAAAGATTAGTAACAAATAGAACAGAGATTTTTAATACAAGAGCTTTGTAAAATTGTTGAACCAGCCATGTTCCAAGTGAGATCACAGAACATTTTTGTAATCTGCTTTGGACCCAGAATAAGCTTTTCAGTTTTCTCAGCATTTAAAAGAAGGAAATTAGATGCAATCCATCATTTGATTTCTGATATGCATTCTTCTTGTGTGTCATCTGTATAGAAATGAGAAACTGATGTAAAACTGTTGCTTAATGTACCAAAGGGAAGTATGTAAATATAAGAAAGAATGGGGCCAAGTATGGATCCCTGCTGCACACCATAACCGACCTTGTAGTCTGACAGTTTAACAGCAGTCATATCAAGAAAAAACATTGTATCAAATGAGAGGGTGCTGATATCTCAGCACACAAGTTAATTAATCTTTCAGCTTTATGGGCTCACTGAGCAGTTGCTTAAGGGCTAGGGCAATGGCAGATAAACTGTTCCAGTTAGAAGACCATTAATACTGTTGTTCTCAACAAACCTATCTTTCTCAGGGAGAGGGATGGGGGTAAGAAGCAAAAGGGTTTATGGGAAATGTAGTCTCAAACTGAGGGACACAATTACCAATAACAGAGTTTGCATTAATTTAGGTTTTCAGGGTTTTGAAAACCGAGTCTTGTAATTTTCTGCATAGACAATGTTGGGTGACTGACATCTGGGGCACCTCGGCTCCTATTTACATGAAATTTTCCTGGATGAAACATCAGTACAGATCAGTATCAGCTCTAGAAAGTGTATGGGTCTTTGACAGTACGTATAACCCAAGTTTGAAGTTCTGCTAAGTGTATTGCTAACAACAAGATGAAGTTTAAGATGATACTTCTAAAACTGTGATAAAACATTCATTTGTCTAAACTGGTTCATGTCACTGAATTTGCTACAGATTTTTTTCCATAACAAGGAACACTGAGGCTCACTGGTACCATAGTATGTACAGAAATGAGGCATACCATACCATATTGGCAGAAAAGATTTCTCGACCGCTGAGGCAAGGCAATGCCTCTGTACATGAGGTGCCGGCACTATCCACTACGCTACTGATGCCCCATATATAACTCTTTGAATATTGTTCATCTCTGTCGAGTACCTCCATCTTTTATCCTTCACTAACTGAAACTTGAACTTGGACCCTTAGATTCTTACCACTTGCACTACCTGTCCTAAACACAAGACAAAGAACGGAAAGCAAACAAAAACCAAATGGATATAAACATATTATATTGTCACTATCTGTTTTGTTTCTATGTTGCAGAAGTGAATTGTGAATTACAGCAAGTACAAATTCTTGTGTAACTTTAAAACTAAGTTGTCAACGTCACCTGGTCTCATTTATGGTTGATAACTAACATATCCCATTATCATTAAAACATAACAACATGATACAACATGATGATAACAACATGCCTGGTGGGAGTATCGGATGGCATTAAAACACATAACAATATGCCATCCGATACTCCCACCAGGGATGAAGGAGCATTGCCTTTTTTCAAAATATTTCTCCATGCTGGGGTCCCTAAATAGCTGTGCAATACATAAATTGGGTATGACTGTAAAACAGAGTTGACAGCCATATACCTACCAGTGTTTCCCGTACCATTATATTTGCTGGGCCATTTTGACAGAAAGTTTGTTATTTTGTCAGACTTAGACTTGCTTATTTTGGCTCTGAACCCCGTCATCTGGTCTATTGTGGGCTGGCTACACCATTTGCCTTTACCAGGACTGTTGTAGCTAATGTTAGCTCTGGTGTCCATACTGCAGCAACGTGTCCATGCTTGCAGCAACATGTTTTGCATTGAGGTGTGTGTGTATGTGTGTGTGTGTGTGTGTGTGTGTGTGTACTACACGTGGAAATATAATAAATTGGATTATAATTGCAGGAAGTATAAAATTTTGCATAGAGATATGTGTAGTGACTTTACCCCCCACTGTTTATGCGGAGGGTGCATTGGTGCGTAATTGTAGGTTTATATGAACCCATACAGGCATTAGATTAACCGTTAGATTAAAATGATCTATACCAGATTTTGACAAAGGGCTTCTCTATAAGGTAGGGCTTTAAAACTTGATAAAAATGCAGGAGCCACCTTAGATGATGTCAGTTTTTAATTGTGCTTTAATGTTGCACATCACCAAATAAATGACAGGAAAAAGATTTACGGCATGTTCAACCTGGGGCCTTATGTGCCCCCGTAAATTTAATAAAATGCGTATGTTATCAAATAAATAGCTTTTATTAAAGCATAGATCTGTTTGGGAAGCTTAGATCTCTGGAGGTTACACATCCCATAGGTTTGATTAATACGGTGGAAAACAGATAGTATATCTATTTAAAAGAGTGAGGTGAGTAAGCAGCACTGCACTGTTGATTACAGCAGAGTACATGTAGAATGGTGACATCTGTGAGGCCCAGGGGCTTGCTTCTTCCCTGTAATGGTCTCATTAGTACAGTATGCACTGCAGATGATCACAGCCACGCTGTTGCTTGTTAACACTAAGCCAAGCCATTTGCTTTAAACTGAGGATGATATGAAAGCTGAGACTCTCACAAGCTGCTGTTACAAAACAATGCCATATGAATGGAGGGGGAAAAAAAGGGAAACGAGCGGAATCAACACTGACGTGCAACATGGTTTTATGCTTCCATTTTGCCACTTCAGCAACTTTTTCCTCTTCACAGATATTAGGATGATTGTTCATTCAGCAGTTGAATGTGTGTCGGAGCAGACAGAGGAGCTAGATGTGTTCATGCTGTTGGGGAAAGGGGGAGAGGGGTGTAATAAATTACACTGTGAACATTAATTCAGGGCATTAGTGACATTACTGAAGTATTAGATGTTTTTATAATGGTGGGTTTTTCATTTAAAGTATAACTCTTCATAAATTCAATGAAATATTGTATTGCGAAAGAGAGTTTCAGGAGACATGTGCATTAATCACTTTCATGGAAATGAAGGGCGGAGGAGGACTTTAGAGATGGGCACTGTGCATGTAATGAACTGACCAAGTGTAATACCCCTGACACTACACCCCGGGCTCTCATTCTTGCAGTAATAAACATAAAACATGCAAATGCAGAGCAGAGACACAGACTCCTGTCAGAAGAAATCAGCTGCATCATTATTTACCTTAAGAGTTGTCAGGTGAGCTGCAGAGCAGCGCCTGGAGCTAAACAAATGGCAAAAGCTCGGAATTGCAAATCTACAAAAGTAAGACAAATGCCCAAGTGTGAGAGGAGTGCAGACTTCTGCTTAGCATTTCCTTAGATAACAGTAATACTGAGAACATTTGTCTGTCTTTTTCAACATATGCCTTTTACATTCATCTTCTAATGTAGGAAAGTATACTGATGACAAAAGACCTGAGCACAAAACAAATTGAAATGCTACTCAGCCTGCAAGTCAACCTTTGGAAGCGCACAGATGGGTTTGTAAGAGCACAATTAGATTTGTGTGTGAGGGAGGACAGAATCATGAGCACAACAATTGATTCGAGCATGTACGAGGAATTTTGTAACTACATTTGAGCCAGCAATAGGGTTTTTCGTAATGATCAAAGCTGCTTGCACTCACTTTTTTGGCAGTCTGAATTCCCAAACGAATTAGCACCCCATAAATGACATTACTTCATTAACGTACAGTTACGTAGTTAATGTAAAGTTACAGAGGTTAGGTTTAGGAAGAGAAACATTGAGAACATACCTTAAAATTACTCAAAGTTCTCACACTCAAAGTTCACATAGTTCCAAACATGTGACTCCAGGAGATAATCCTGGGGTAAAGTCTGGGTTTTAATAGTCTCGCCACCAGACAATCAGAGATCTCCGCCTTCTGATAGTCTGGGGACACTCCTTTCTAAAGTGTGTTTAACACACTGGCGAAAACGGCCAGCAACAAAGCAACGCCTCTTGCATTTTTGAAAAGGACACGCCCTCCCGGAAATGTGCACTCCCCCTTTTCTCGTCCGCAAGGAAACAAACACACAGAGAGCTTGAAAACTCTGTTTTATCAAACGTGTGCTCAGTCCACAAGATTGTGGACATGAAAGACTTACAGCAACTTGAGCCATTTTGTACCGCTACACGTGTTTCTAGTGGGACTATGTTTATGAGCACAAGAGTTCAGCAAGCCACCAAAGGACCGCCCTGCAGATTTACTATTGGTTCTGCAACATAGGGAGTCTTTTTTAAACTCTGAAATTGTATCTGCCCATCTAAACACAAAATCAGGGAGAAAGTCATCAGTCTTTAGTTAAGCAAAGCGTCTAAAGACTGACTTGTGAGTCTAGGGTTTTAATGACCCATCCACCACCCCAACCTGCCTCCTTACAAGACTGCTCAGGACTGCTTCCTTGTTTACTGCTGTCAGCACATTGGTTAGGTCATCATAATCTGTGAGATATGTACGAATTTGGGTGCATTACTTTTCGTAGAAAAAAAAAAATTACCAACAGTGGTGAGAACAGCCTGGAGATCTAACAGGTGCAGATTCTTAAGAGCAGAATCAAGTTTGAGTGTGCAATCAAACTCATGTTGTTTCTAAGTCTGCTGCAGGGGAGTAAATATAGACAGTGCAGGCAATGCAGTTGTGCTGGGGCCCATGGGGTTGAGAGGTCTGATTTTCTATTGCAATTTTCTATATATGCCCCTAAAAAGGCAAACCCATCTCCATTATGGTTTTCTGTTCTTGTAAAATAGTCAAGCTGTAACAAAATTATAGACTTATTCCATAGACGTATTATTGTTTATTCTACATAAACAATAAAAAAAAAATATAAAAATATAATTTAACTCTAAAAACTTTGTAGTCAGTCCAATCATTTCCTATTTTCTTTTGTAGTTTTTGTCATATACAGATATGTAATGATGATTGCTGGGTAATGTGTGTTGATGTTGTCCAGTATCAAGTCTCTGTTTAATCATGTAATGAGACGATAAGATTTACAGGTGCAAAATCTCTCAAGATTGACAAGATGGGCATATCTGCAAGGGGACTAATCATTATAGTCCCCATCATTATATTGTGTGTGTGTCTTGTAACTACCTTATGCCACTGGTCTGCTGTCTCACTTTTCTTCAGATGTATTGGCTTCTGAGCACTTGAGATCACGAGAGGTCACTTCCCAACCACTTGTAACAAGCAAGCTGCAACAGGACACATATGGACATCAGGGGCATATCTATATCAAAGTTAAAGTCTGCACAGGAAAAAGTCAACTCTTGAATATAGGAGCAATTAATGACAGTATTAGAACAACGTGATTTACATATTTTATGCCTCACGGTTTTAACTATCAAAAATTATAATTACAATCAATTCTTGCAGGCATGTGGATCTGCATTGTCAATTGAGGCTCAGCCAAGTTCTGGCAATTCGACCAATCCCCTCACCTTAACCTACTTTAGTCATACTGTTATGTCTGATTTGCATCACGCCTTCAGAAAATGCTGTTATTTTGAAAGGAGCCAGCCCATAATCATTTTGTTCTGATTATTATTTGCTTGAACATTCTTTTTTTGAATCCCATTTGGAATAAGATCAGATCACAGTAAGCCAAACCAAACCCATCAGACTCATTATGTTTCTGAGTGCAGTAACAATGAGATTCATTCATGTTTTTCTTCTAATAACGTTCTATAAAATAATTTATGAAAATACATAAAGACGAAATAAATTTTAAAAAAGAAACGTGACATCTGATCAGAAAATCACACTAGAAATAGAAGTTAACACAAAGCTAAGCTAGTAACTATTTTTTAATTAGTTAAAATAATCTCAAAATGGCTCAAAAACTACATCATTTGCCAACAAACTCAATGTGATTCCAATCCTTTAGTGTAAACACATTTCCATTTTTAAGACCATACAGACACCAAAACTGTTGTTGATCTCTATTTGCCAGTCAAAGACTGCCACTGGAAGTGGAAGTAATTTGTAGAATATCATGAACCGTCCTGAGAATACACTGGTGCTCTCATCTGTTGACTTGCTGACTGAGTAGTGTTGCGAATTTGTTTCAGTTTCTTTCAAATCTTTTGTTATCAGCATACCTCCATATTACTGTCAGCTTGCAGTGTAGTGTTGCAGTGCAGTGAGACATTTTTGAACAGCCCAATGCAAAAATTGGCAGTATTAATCATCCCGTATTTTTGAATAAGGCTTAATTACGTACCAAGGAAATGGTACAGGCAGCAGGAGGTGCTGTGTGCTCTGAATGGCTGGCAGAAGTGGGGAGTTGCCCTGCTTCCCTACAGTAACTGACACCTGCTTCCATAAAGGATGCTATTCAAAACTCCCACTTTGCAAATAACAGGCTGGCACATTCCTCCCTGTGAGAAATGGGAAGGAGGACAAAACATGAAAGCACAAAACAGCTATACTCAGGAAAAAATGTCTGACAAAATGTGTGTCACGGAGACATATCCTCATGATGTGGACATTAACAAGGCGATAAATATACTGACTTTACGAATAATTATTGGTGATCAGAAATTGCTATACTAAGGTACTTCACCCCTGTCCTTAGCTTTACATGGTCACACATTGGACACAGTCATGCATGGAAAAATGGAACGACAAAAATGGAACAATTAGGCCACACAATCATTGCCACACAATGTTTGTGTTAGATATATTTTTAGGGGCTGTCAAACAAATATTTTTGTAATGGTGATTAATTGCCAATTTTCAGTAGTTAATTGTGATAATCACATTTCAATTGCATGTTTAAAATTCCACTATATTGCATTTTAAAACAGTTTTGAATACCATATTAACAAGGTGAAGAAGCAGTCCTTTCCAGAGTGCCTTGATGTGGGAATCAAATGAATGCAAAAAAATTGACCTTCATGATCTTGACTTTAAGATTTATTTATTTCAGTGTTGCACTGCCACAACATTGTGGTCTGAAACTACAATTTAGAGTTAGGAGACAACTCCAGAGTGCTTCTTCTGTGAAATACAGTGATTTTTTGTTTGTTTGTTTGTTTGTTTGTTTTGAAAGATTTACACTGTTCCAGTTGAGAAAGTGCGCTTACCACAAGATAATTTTGATGACTCACTGACGTCCAATGATCTCAAGTTAATGTTACAGCATTGGCACTTCTGAGGAGTTCCAGTTTAGTTGCTTTCTCTGATTTATACTGGTCCTGTATGCATGAAGCTATTTTCCCCGGGTAACATATATGATAAATGAAGTTAAATTCTTCAATTTAGTTTCATTCCACAGGTCGCTCACTCCAAAATAGTGCTTTGCCATCTTTGGCAATGCAGTTGCCATCTGACATCAGTCTGATTAGCTGCACTTGTGTGCTCAGCTCATAGGTGGTAGCTCAAACTCAAAATACTTAAGTGATATTTCGATTCTGTTTGACAATATGGACATCACTTTTGAGTTGTCAACTGAGCCATCTAAGTTTTCTAAAGTGAAAGGAGACATTCAAAAATGCAGTGATGTCTTATTTTCCATCACTGCAACAGCAGGAAGCAGCTGCGGCGGCTTGACTCCACGTAAGGGTGCATAAAAGCAGGCTGTTCTCATAAACTGTTTGTATGTTTTCCTATTAAATGTAATCCAGCCAAATTCGTACATATCCCATGTACTTTAAAAGCTGAGATCACATGTCCAGTGCGCTGATGGGAGTTAACTTCATCGCTCAGTTGCAATCGCTCATCAATGTGGCTTCAATGACATCATCGATTTGATGCTTGACTGTCATGACATGTCAGCTTCATTAAAAGTATAGCTGCAAATTAAAAGCAACAACAGATGTAAAAACACACAGACACAATGCATCTGTCTGAGCATTTCTACCTCTGACCACGGCAGCAGCTGAAAATTATACATTTCGATACATACAGGTGGCTATACATAGGCTATTGCAAAACTCTGTAAAAGTACACCAAAGCATACATTTTCGTTTCCAAATATTTATTTGAAAATGAAACCATTCATAAGGTCACTAAAAAAACATTTTGTTAATAATAAAAAACGAATGTAATCTCAACAGTGACTGCGCCAGCTGGCGGGACTGCGGCTGAACCGCTTCCAATGTTCATTCATTCATTCAGTCGTGTGCTCAATGTTTGTGTGTGTGTGTGTGTGTGTGTGTGTGTGTGTGTGTGTGTGTTGTTAGTATGTCAGAGAGGAAGAGTATCAGTAAAAAAAAAGTTTCCACTAATTATTTCGGTGTTTATTTCTTTTAGTATTTTTCATTAAAATGCGTAATATAGCCAACAATATTATACACCAAAAGTTAATCTAAATTATTACTGTAGAATGTATTTAGCAAATCACCACTTTCAACTGGAGACACAGTGCAGCAGCAAAAAAAAAAGGCATTATAAAAAGACGACAATTGTGTTGATTAATTGACATGAGACATTGGAGAGGTTGTCAGTCCTATTCTATAGTCTGTAATATATATATATATATTTTAATCATAACATCTTGGAAATTACTCAAAAATGCATTCGTTGTGTGCTTCTGAGCACACGGGCAGCATAAACAATGAAGTTACATATGATGGTCTGGCAGATCGTTGTGGAGCTTGGAGGCAGTTGACAGTGACAGTTTTGTCAGCAGCCATTTTTCTTCCTACCAATAACCTATGGTTGAGGCAGCTCCAGCTCCAGCTCCAACTCCGCTCACATGCTCTGACTCAGGCATCAGAGCCTCTGAGCTACAGCGATAGATGCATTTACACTAGGACCGCCAAGATTACAGCGCCCCTCCAAGCGCCGCAGTCCCACTGGCTGGCGCAGTCAGAGATTTGCAGGGTTCTGCAATATGTCCTGTATGTATCAAAATGTATAATTTCGGTCGGAGGTATAAATGCTCAGAAGTCTAGTGTGTTTCATTTTTGTAACTTAAAGGCTTCAGAAAACATACAAAACACATTTTTAGGAAAAGTCATAGGAAGAGAAGCTTGTAGGTTTTATCTACACAGAGTTATTTGCATTATAAAAACCGTCGTGGCAGCTCTAGGACAAGTGCACTTACATTGATCACTTCCATAAAATAAAACGAGAAACTGGATTGAAGATTGAAAAAATTGTTAAAATTAAATTAGGGAACTGATCACAGATGCATTGTGTCTGTGTGTTTTTACATCTATTGTTGCTTTTAATTTGCAGCTATACTTTTAATGAAGCTGACATGTCATGACAGTCAAGAACCTCCCGGGATTCCGGCAGCCAATCAGCGTTGAGCTGCAAGCAACAGGACCCAGCGAAATGTTAATTACATAATTGTACTGTAACATCATTTGTAGGGTGCTAATTTGGAGGATATCATACAAACTGTTGCATTTTTGTAGAATATCATATGAACTGTTTTATGAGGATTTGTTGGTCAAAGACAAAATAGCAGCAATCGATTTATGCAATTTAAAAAAAAAACTGTTATGTTTGGACTTTCATCGCATTGCAACTAACACGTTAACACTGGCAGCATTAATATTATTATAACTGAAAGAGTTATTACAAATATGGTGCCCTAATATTACAAAATAAACCAGAAATATGAACAAAGAGGTATTTAATTTGACAATTTTAACTATGAAATTTGTAACAATCTACATTGATATCACTGAAAGAAAGAAAAGAAAACATCCAGTTTACACAGAACAAAAAATATGAATAACACTTCCTGCATATACTGTACAGACTCCTCCAGCACATATAAAGCCTCAGTTGTTCAGAACCCTGAGAAACAGCAGTGTTAAACTCTCCATGACATGAATACATTTTGATTCATTTCATTTGCAGTCATCAAGGACAAGACTGAATTAACTGGCTGAGCTGTGGGCCCCTATTAAGCCCCACCACACAAATCCATCATGGTCAAGATCACGTCGGCTTTTACTGTTACTTCATCATTTGTGGAAAAATACACTGCAGTGAATCACTTGTCTTGCAGTTTGTATGTCTTTCAACTTGCTTTTAATGGGAAATCATGGAATTGCAGCCTAGAATCACACAAAACAATAATGTTAATAATAATAGTGGCTCTACGCTGCATACTCTTTGGTTTTGTTCTGAAATTTAAAGTGGGTAGTAGGCTCAGTCACCATTGCGTAAGCTCGTTTAGTTTTTGATAGTGACTTTTGAAACAATTATTTAAATGAAAATCTTTGAGATTTTTACTTAACGTATATGTGATAAATAGCAAATAGATACTGTAAGTGATGTGTAAAATCCCAGATATGGTCCCTTTATGTAATAATTAAACGTTTTGCTTTGTTTGGATACAAACATGTCTTATGTTATTTATTTATTTATTTATTTTGTTATATGATTATGATTATGGACCTTGGAATTTGAGGGATTAATATTTTAAGTAGACACAAACCAAGAAAATAACACTGTTGTTTGTCACATGAAAATAACCCAATCCAGCAATACAGTCCAGTCACGCTAACTTCTCTCAGGAGTGTCATCCTTGTAAATATGCCTGACAGCAGCCAAGAAAACCATCATTACCACAAACAATGCAGCGAGGCTGATGGCACGGATAAAAACGAGACAATTCCTTCTAGACAGTTGCATTGCTTTTGAACACCTACTCACTCGACTGCTGCCGCTGCCCCCGTTATGAGTTATTCTGTCTCATTCTTTCCACAGAGATACTAGCTTTTCATACATTGATTGAAAGCCTCATTCTCAAAGGAGCTGATGCTGAACGGCTGACAACACTATAGCCAGTAATGGCTTCTGCTCCATAGTGCAGACGGAAGGTGCTTTCAGTGTCATTCTTCTCCACCCTTGCATTTGTAGACCTCCACAAATTACACTAAGGATCAGCGCCACTGTGTGCTATTCATTCCCACATCTACGAGGTCAACCGCTGAGGTATTTTTCGTGGGCTTCTTTTCAACCGATCCACTATTGAAGTCTTCAATCTCGAACAAGTACAAGGCCAATCATCACTTCATTTCTGCAGACTCAATGAAAAGATGAATACAAGTCACTTGCCAACAGAGTGATGCTTTCTAAATTCCTTGTTGCATTTTGTGACATGTTTACGTTTCATGGTGTGATTCAGTGTACAGTGTAGAGGGGTAAACACACTCCCACAGCCTCAACAAGATTCAAATGCATGTCAGCCAGGTGTCTCATTGCACTGGCTCCTTTTTCTTTAGTTCAGTTACATGGAAAGGTACAATGAAATATTTAACACCACAGACCTGATTCTGTTAGTTTCAAAGTGAATGCAGAGAGCACTGGAGGGAGAACTGTGCACGTCCACAGAGGCAACATACACTGTGCAAGGTTAAACTCAGCTCTGTCTTATTTTTAATAGAGATTTGTATGGTTTCGTACAACTTATGTACACTAGGCTATCAGTAGCAGCCTATTAGCTAGCAGTAATCATCTGTACATTGTTAAAGTCATTAAATAGGTGATCTCTTGTTAGAGGGGGCATTTGAGGAGATGTCAGCAGCTAACATTTAGGAGTAAGCTACCTTACTGTACTGTATGTAGCATTTTATATGTAAATTATAGTCCATCAACCTTTTTTAGACTGAGGTTAAGAGGACTGTATAATGTCACTGGAGCTAATTTCGGTTGTGGCTGATGACTACAAGTTTGAAAATGAAAAAAAAAAAAAAAATTCTGATCTTACCTGATTTCTGTAGTCCTCTGCTAATCTCTGCTGCAGGCTAGAGGTTCCAGGCTACATTAGACCCCACATGCGTTAGCTCACCAAAATCTCCAACAAAACTGTCCATGGTTTAGTTGAGTTAGGGCACCAGGTTTTGACAAGGAAGAACAAAAAAGACACAGGGGGAGCTATTTATACGGTCTATAGTGCATGGTGCAAGAGCATTTAGGGCATGTCCAACTCCACTTTTGTTATTAAATGGCACATAATCTGAGCCCAAATTAAGCCGCAAGGGGTTGTATTTAGTCCCGTAATTAAGTGTGTATGGGGCATAACATGAATTCAGTCAATCAGAGTGGCATCCTCCATTCCATTTAAAAGCCAGGTGTGCCTGCACCTTAGCACTTCAGCTTAAAACACCGTGGGACAACAGTGTAACTTAAGGAGCCGGGAAGTCCCTATAGGCCAGGTGGAAGGGGTGGTGGATGGGTCTACTAAACATTGGACTTTTTCCCAGGAGGCTTCTGTTTTCTTCTCGTATAAATGCGAAGCCAAACCATGATGTTTTTTTTTCTAAACCTAAATGTGCTTTTGTTGCACAAGGAAATAACAAAAAAACAAAGTGTTGTACTTATGTATAAAATTTATTTTGAAAAAGACTGTATGCATGTAACAAGCAGAGACTTTACATTTCCTGTGAAAATGGAAATATGTTTTGAAAACACAATGCATGGAACAGGTGTACTGACACTGACCTGGCGTTCCAGAACGTCAACAACAGATGCACCCTACCTAGCGCATCAGATATAGATGTCAAAAGTCCACACATCAAGCTGCAATATGCGATGAGTTGGCAATGAGAATATGTTGACTTAACAGAGAAAACAAAATTTCACTTTTAGCTTCTGAAATAACAAGTGAAGTTATGTGGCTCCTCTTGCTTAAATGTGCTCAGTTTCTGTCTTGTTGGGGAGTTGGACAACAGCTTTGCAGGTCTGCTCTGATCTCTGCTACGTTCCCATTTTACAGAATATCATTGTATTCCTCATTAGTGATGTATTATTTCACCCACCCCAAACCCATTAATGTGTCCCTGTGTGTGACAAACAGAATTTGCGCCTGTTGTGTACCTACCCATATACACACGTCTTACTATCTGAATAATGAACCCTTTAAAAAGCAGAAAAAAATACTGTGCCATTCTGACTTCAGACCAGTTTTTTGATGGTCAATAGTTGAATCACTTTCTGTTGTCTCATGATAGCATTTTGCCAACAGTGCTCCTGACGACACCTCATTTTAAGACCTACACACCCATGGACATACAGATGGGCACTGGTACATTTGCTACTTGCACAGCATGGGCATTGGCCATGAAAATGTAAACAGCGTTGGTCTGAAACTAGCAATGACAGTTGTGCTGCACTGTTCACTGCTTTTTACTGGGTGTAAGGTGGGGTCCACAATGCACAGTTCAGTGTTTTAAAACCTTATTTTCTTTTTAAACTGCCCATCGATGGTCTGACTGTTATTCAAGGGAAATGCTGAATCTGTGAAGTACTCCCTCAATACCTGACTTAATCAACATTTAACGGAAACTACTATCTTCCCTTACTGTAACCAAAGTGCTTTTGCTGCCTGAACCTACTAACACAACTCAGGACATGAAACCTGGTCTCTGGTATCAAAGGCCCATGGTCTGTATGCTCACCACAACCACCTCCATATGAATTCTCTGCACTACATAAATGCACCACTGAAAATGTAAAGACAAACAGACAAACAATTAATACATTTGGTCAGTTACTAGTCTAAGCACACTGTAAATGTTTCACCTAAGACTAATAAAATAGGCAAAACCTCCAAAATTGTGTTCATATTTCTTCCAATTTTACGGGAAACAGGCAAATATAACATGTCCTTCACAATTTTCATAAAATATCTTGTGAATTACACAGTGAAGCATCTGGGCATCTTTGACCTTACATTTTAAACTATCAGAAACTAGGAGTGACTTTCAAACTAGAATATGGTTTAAACTTCTGGTTCTTTCTTCAAACCAAGTAATCCCAGCCTTTTTGATAGATTTATTAATCATATTCCTATAGCTGTAAGCAGGGCAGGAATTTCACGAGGGCCACGTGCCCTCCTAATTTGGCCTTGTGCCCTTGAAAAAAATATCTGCCCTAAGGCCACAGTGGCCTTGATGCCCTGCCCACACTGCCCCACATGATTTTGCAGTTTTCTCCTCTGCCTCTTTCCTGTCAACACAACTTTGCACCTGTGTCTATTGACTATAAAAATGAAAAAAAAATGTGATGACATTCTGGATTCTTATTGGGCAACATCAAATGAGACGATACGTACATCACCAGTAGAGGGGGTTGATTCAAGCCTGAACCGCTTGGATGGGCTATAACGACAGTTTGACACCAATCTATCACCGGTGTTTTGGATTTTCTCGTGACTATGTTAACTGGCGACCTTCAGCCGAATGCGTCTATGGTTGTCATAGTGACAACAGCTGTTTTCAACCAGGAAGAGAACACGTAGCTGTTTTTCATAACAATATCAAAACATAGCCGACCTGATCCGTCTGTGGATTCTTGTTGGAGGAACCCAGTCACGGACCGACACTCAGTCACGGTTTGAATCACACTTGTTATGACGTTGAAAACAGGAAGAGGCCAAGTTGCTTTTCCTGTAAATCTAACTCCTATCTCGAATAAATTTTTTAAATAGGCCTACACACTTTTGTCTCTGATGCCTGCCTAAATAAACATGTGCCATATTAAAGAACCATTCAGCCCTGTGAAACATAAAAAAGAATATTTTCATGGGATTCAAACCCACTACATTATGGGAAAATAAATTATAGGCGCACAATTAACATGGTGCGCCACTATTACAATACCACTGCACTGACAGATACAATAAAAATCCAACAACATACAGCCAGTTATGTCTTCAAATTGGGAGGCAGCCAGATCAACTTGTGACCACACTGTCCATGCACTGAGGAACATTTTACAATGTCACTGCTTTCCAATACAAAAAGCAGCTGTTTAAACCCCCTTAATTCATAAACCTAATGTTTATTGTTGTGCTACAGGTCGATAAGGCCAATATTCACATACTCACGTGGAAATACTTTATTTTAAATTAAGCAATAAATATACATATATATATATGTATATATGTATATTTTTTTGCATACATATATATATGTATGCAAAAAAAAAAAAGTGGATCGGTTGCTCGCTGCTAAGAATGTGGCCCATCAACATTATCTGGTTTTGAAATGTGGCCCAGTTGAAATAGTAATTGAATAGCCCTGCTGTAGTTTGTTTGTTTGTTTGTTTGTTAGCTATCTAACAACACATCAAAATAATTGTAAGCCAGTCTTGTTCAGTGAATCAGTTTATCATGTACACACATCATGTAAAAATATTTAGGCCTAATATTTAAGATTGTTTGCTTATAAATACATGAACCTGGTTGTTCTATATTTAAAACACACTGGGTTTATTAGTGCTATTAAATAAATCACATTATTACTTATTATACTCATTATTATTACTTGAGCTTGTTTTATTTTTTCATTTCACAGATAGTTATACATCCTTAGTCCTTAAATTAAATTCATTATGGACGTGGACTTAAAATCATTGTTTTATTTTATGGGCTTGCTGCCCTGGCTTTTGGCCTTTGTGCCCTCAAAAAATTGACAACACGAAAGGCCAAGTGGCCTCTCCCCTAAAATGACGAAATTCCAGGCCTGGCTATAAGTAATGAAGGGACTCCAGTAGGCCTTTGAGCAGGAACAATGTCAGAGTAAATGACTTTATTCAGATTGTTCATGCAGAAAGGAGCTCATTACTCTGTTAGAGTGAGGTTATAAAGATTTTATTTAAAGTCAAGACACCTCAAGATCAAATCAACACACCTTATGATACTGTAATTTGCAATCAGCAAGTACTTATTGCACAACAGTGGTGGAATGCAAAAACATTTATGACTACTACAATCACAGTTCCTTAAGGTAATAGTATGATTATATGATGATGTAATTATAAGTTATGATAAATTGTACTCACTGAAGTAAAGGCCTGGCTATTGGTGCCTACTTACCTTTCTCTCTCTCTTGTTCCATAGAGAATCAGAAACAAACAGCCAAAGAAAATCCCAGCAGATAATAGTGCAGCCTGCAGAATACAGTCCATTGTCACAAGGGTTGTAAGTGGGATGATAGTCAGCAGAGTGGACATGTTAACTGGCCTTGCATGTGCTTCTTTGAGACTCCCATCCACTTCCCTCACCCTATTCCTCACAGCATGACCTTCGCACCTTTCTCAGGTGTCTCGATGGGGGCAAATCTCTGAGGAAAGGCAATTTAGAACAGCATTAACCGCAGCCTGGCCTCTGACCCCTCCCCACTTCAGCTTTACGCTTCTGACAGAACAGCCACGCTAACTACTGTTGGTCGGCTCGAGTAAAGAAAAGCATGCTGAAACACCTGCAAACACACACGCACACACACCACCCTGGGGACTCCTTCACCTGCTGACCTCTTACAGAAAAGGGGATTATCACAGGCTGTGCTGTGAATGCTGGAATTTAGTGTTGACCTTGCAGCAAAACTGCATTGTGCTTGAGATACATTGATATTGACCAATGACTGTACTGCTGCTGGTACCATTAAACATTAACATTAAAGGTTCCATTTTAATTTTTCAATCAATCAATCAATTTTATTTATAAAGCCCAATATCACAAATAAAAATTTGCCTCACAGGGCTTTACAGCATATGACATCCCTTTGTCCTTTGGACCCTCACAGTGGATAAGGAAAAACTCCCCAAAAAAAACCCTTTAACAGGGAAGAAATTTGCGTCTTCTTAAATGTATATAACATGAATATGAGTATAATGTTTCGGAAATACGGTCTGAATGAGTTGCAGTTTTGATGCTCTTACTGGGGTCTGGCTGGAAAAATCAATGTATCTTTGAAAATGCAATGCCTTTGAATTAAAAGAGCAATTTTAAAATGGCCATACTCACCAGGTGTACTCGTGGTGCACTTGGATACAGAGTGGTATTGCATGTTTGAGGCTGTGACAGTCATGACCAGACATATTTGCTACTCTGTCCCCTTTAAACACAAGGCTGTTCTTGTCGTGATGCACTGACAGTTTGGGGATCCTGTGCAAAGTTTCACCTAAGAACATATTGTTCAGAATATGCAAACCTTGAAAATGAATATACAGTTTAGGGCAGCTCCAATATTTATTCATTTATTTTTAGGTTTTTATTAGGGATACATGATATTTTTGCCGATATCCAATATGAAACAACTCATCCGACCAATAACGATACATATATCAATATATCCACTTTCGTCCCCACCTAATTTTAGTCATCATCAAGCCTCTCCTGTAGTGGCATTAACATCATGTTATACATGCATACTCTTATCATGATGGCCCACTAGCAGATGGAGACATGAAATACAGTACTTTTAAAGTTATATAATATTGTGCAAATTAAGTAAATTAGTTTAATTTAGTGTCCAAATGCATGCAATCCAAATGCTATTTTCCCAAGCCCTTTTTTTCCCCAAATGACCTGAGGAAAGTTTCTGAATAATGTTGTTGCTACCTATAAACCCAGGTAGTGCTGTGGATGCCACGTTAGTTTGGTTCAGGAAGTCATATTCTCACTCCTAACTTGTCATATATCACCACTTGCTCAATGGACTTTTAACATCTATGTATATCTGTGCTAGGTATCCTGGGTGCATCTGTTGTTGACGTTCTGGGATGCCTTGTCAGGTGAATACTGTCTTTTTACAGTCTCTTTAGGCCCTATAGGGACTTTCCACCTCCTTAACTTATGTTTTTTTAGGCTGCATTTCAAACTGACACCGTCCAGCTGCATTACAAACTGACATTGCCAGGTGGCATACCATACCATCACAAAAGGATGGCTTTTCTCGTTGGTGTCTGACGTGAAAATAACTGACCAAGCGGTGGTATTTGATGACTTCGGAATGAGAACAGGTTTTAAAGTCACTCAATAACAAATGATCATGGCAGCAGTAGACCAACAACTTTTGCGTACTGTAAGGTAAAATGACTATTTCTGTCAGTGGAGTCTGGTGGCTTTTAAGAGAGTGTAGATAACAGTGTCAGTTCCAAGTAGGAAAGGTCTGATGGCAAGGAAAAGACATAGGTTAATCTTATAATATAGTTTACCCTTCAAATGATATGGATTTTTAGGTGCTCCTTTTTTAAGAAGCTAAAACATGTTTTGCTGCTGCTCCTATCCACAGCCACCAGACTCCTCTAAAAGAAACAGTAATTTTACTTTGCAGAGCACAATGAGTTACTGGTCTACTGCTGCCTCTGATCTGTTGGTTAGTTTGTGTTATTGTGTGACTTTAGGAACCAAACTAACATGGCATCCACAGCTGTAGGCTACATTGTTTAACTTCTGTGCCGTGTTGCTCCTGTCAGCTTCTCCACACTGGAAGCATGGAGACCGCAACCTTACTGAAGGTAATACACTTACTACAGATCCATGAATGTGTTTACAGAATAAATGCATTATCATATTATATTAAATCTCAATGTGTCTTCACCTGGTTAAATAAATGTTTAATTATTGTAAAATAGTACTAATGTCCCCTTCTAAGCTCAAATCTTCCAAGCTAACACTTTCCTCACTCTCCATGCTTACACTGTCAGCAAACAGCTTGTGTGGGCGGTGAGGGAAGGGAGGCAATCAGTGCTGTAACCTACGTCACAGCGTTCCCTTACAGGCTGAGTAGGAGTTTCCCTTTGAAAAACCCAGAAAAAGATGTAGCTTGAGCGGCCCTTTAAATACCCTCCAAGAGAAGGTGTTGTCTGGTTTAAAGCTGAATTTCTGTTTCTGGACATATTGAAGATTTGACAGTTGGTGGAGACAGTACTGAGTGAGTTATTGAGCTGCACTTCTCACTGCATGTGCACAGGGCCCAAAATAGAGTCCTCAGACTCAGTACCACCTACTAATGCACTGTGCGCTGTGGGGAAAGCAACTCCCTAATGAAATGTCATCTGACATGATGTTAATAAGGGCATTGCTCAAACCACCATATTAACAATATAGAGAAGATAAAGAACTTTTTCATAAATGTGTATATCATAGGGGCGTTGGTGGCTTAGTGATAGAGCAGGCGCCCCATGTACCACGCTGTTGCTGCAGCAGCCTGGGCTCGACTCCAGCCTGTGGCCCTTTGCTGCATGTCACTCCCTCTCTCTCTCCCCCCTTCACGCTCACCTGTCCTATCAATTAAAGGCTTAAAAATGCCCCTAAAAATATCTTTATAAATGTGGATATCATAGACAGAATTTCAATTACCATATATAATCTGGTCTTGCTAAGGCAGGAAACCTGCCAGGATGAAAAGAATGGAATAGAATGGTTTGAGAATTGCCTTGCCTTCCAAAACCATTAAAAACAATGTTTGTATTTGTGTATCGTTGTATTCCATGGAGTAAACTTTAATCTTCACATCAGCGAGCACAACCTGACACAAACAAGCATAAAACCTCAACCCATCACAAAACACCTCCCAGAGAGGGTCGAGCCAAACAATAACTGTTTTTATACACAGCCTTTATGAAGCAGCAATTAGCCTGTTTCTCATGCCTCATTGACCTCACACTGAACCCACTGAAGTCTGTCTGCAGAAACCCCCATTAGTTTCCCATTAAAATGTCATTAGAGCCAAGCCACTGATCTGTCTCACCTGGGTCACTATCGCTTATCATTTGCAGTAGGAGGAATGTGGAAAGCACTAGAATACTGTGGTATTGTTGATGTCATTATACAGGGTTTTTTTGTACCACCTGTTAAAATAGGACCATACTTCATGAGCTGTATTTGAAGAGAACTTCACAAGACAGGATTCAAAGGTGCCTCAAAGGACAACATAGGAAAGCAAAACAACCAAACCATCGCCAGTGTTAAAATGCGATATCAATAGTGTCATTAATATCCATATATAAATTACCCAGAGCAGTTATGTAATGAGTAGAAATATCGCCTCGTGGTTGAATGCCTCTGCGTATCAGTCAAGTTGAAATTACAGTTTACATTCATGTCTGTGAAAACATGGATGCTTCACAAACATCATACTTCCCAGCAGCATAGTCTATACAATCAGCACAGTTTCAAGATTAGTGTCACCAATTTAGTATCTGACCAAATGTCTCTCCTTCTGTTCCTGAGATACACTGTATGAGATATGACATTGACTAATGGCCAGAAAAATGTTTTGACAGATTGTTATGAGTCACAGTGAAGTTGACCTTTGACCTTTTGGATACAGAATGCCAACACTTTATCATTTTATCCTATTAGGCATTTCTGTCATATGTTGTGATACTTGTATGAATTCTTGAGTTTGGCCAAAAACATGTTTTGTGGGTTCACAGTGACCTTGACCTTTGACCATTGATCACGATATTCTAATCAGTTCATTGTTGAGTCCAAGCGGACATTTGTATCAAATTTGGAAAAATTCCCTCAAGGCGTACTTGAAATATCACGTTTACAAAAATAAGACAGACAAGGTCACAATGACCTTGACCTTTGACCTTCATCACTGTTTTTAATCAGTTCATCACTGAGTCCAAGGGGATGTTTATGCTGAATTTGGAAAAATTCCCTCCAGGCATACTTGAGGTATTGCGTTCATGAGAAGGAGAGAGAAGCATTGTCACAGTGGCCATGACATTTGACCATCAAATTCTAATAAGTTCCTCCCTGAGTCCAAGTGATGTTTGTTTCAACTGTGAAGAAATTCCCTCACAGTGTTCTTGAGATGACGTCTTCACGAAAATAAGACGGATAATGTTACAGTGACTTTGAGCTTTGACCTAAGATCACCAAATTCTAACCAGTGCATCTCTGAGTCCAAGTAGACAGTTGTTTCAAATTTGAAAAATAAAATCCGGGACACACATATGTACATAGGATCTGAAAACATAATGCCACCAGCCAGGCATGAGGAGGAGGTATGGTAAATGGTAAATGGACCTGCATTTGTATAGCGCCTTCCTAGTCATCTGACCACTCAAAGCGCTTTTTACACTACGAGTCACGTTCACCCATTCACACACACATTCATACACTGGTGACTGAGACTACCATACAAGGTGCCACCTGCTACTTAGTTTTAACACACTCACACACCGATTGAACAGCCATCGAGAGCAATTTGGGGTTCAGTATCTTGCTCAAGGATACTTTGACATGCAGACTGGAGGAGCCCGGGATCGAACCGCTGATCTTTCAATTGGTGGATGACCCGCTCTACCTCTGAGCCACAGCCGGGATATAAAAAAGATAAAAGTTTAGGAACTCAAGAGTCTCATCTGCTCATTAAACTTGTTCTGTAATACTGATTTCCTTATGGATAAAAACTGATCATCTGTAGTATTCAGTCTGGACAAATTCTTTGAAATCAATTCAGTTTATTCATAAGAAATATATGTTATATCTTTAAAGCGACACTTACTTTTCTGGAAATGTTACGCTTTTCTTTGGTTAGGTTAAAATGCTATTAATAAGCTGATGGCACACTAAAATGTAAGTGAATTCCACCAGAAATAAAAACTCATCATTATACCATTCTCATGTGTTTCTAAGAAAACTCAGACCAATCATTGCATTCGGACTGAGGCCTCCAACTGACGTAACTGCTCGTGTAACCCCCCCACCCCACCCCCCAACCAGGAAGAGTGAGTCAGTGAGAGAACAAATAGGCTAGTAACAGGGACGGCTGTGGATATAAACCTTCCGTAATTATGGCAGAAAAAAGCAGACCACCGCTTCCACCTCCAGCCACGCCAACAGGGAAATCAGTTGGCAAAAGAAAGAATATAGCATAGTGAGAACTTGATGCTGGAAGAGCCAAAACTCAGGTCAACATCAGTTCTGCTTTCAAGCAATGGCGAAGACTGATGCAGCTTCATCCTGAGCTAAAAAGGGACGAGATAGTCGCAGAGTTTCTGCTGAACAGGTATTTTTAGTTTGCCTCTAATGTAACATAGCCTATAAAGTTTTATATGACAACACAGCATCCAGTTGCTAACGGTTAGCCTACTGTAGCCTAATGTAGCCTGAGCCTCTGTATTATCTTCCTTGTTTGTTGCCAGTCACCAGTACTATATAACGTTAACGTTTATGTTATATCATAAAACTCATCAGTCATCACTGACCCCTGGATAAGTTTCAAAACTCTGAGGTTGCATTTGACTGTGTAGGACAGATAACGTTATGTTTAGTTTGCTTCTAATATAACATATAATGTTATATGACAACACAGCATCCAGTTGCTAATGGCTAACATTAGCCTACTGTAGCTTAGCCTCTGAAACATTAACATTATCTTCCTTGTACGTTTTCACTTACTAGTAACATTAACTCTACTATCTAACGTTAGCACTGAAACCTTATTCTAAAACTCATCAGTCATCACTGACTCTGGTTGAGTTTTAAAACTCCGAGGTTGTGTTTGACTGCTATCAGCAGCGTGTTTTACTCCTCTTCTCTTCTACTCTTCTCTTAGTGTGTTACATTCACCCTCCTCTTCCATGTATATAACGTTACCTTCCAATGCCTACGTCTATCATAGACCTAATGAGGACGGAATGGAGGAGGGGGGAGTAGGCCTTTGGAAGGAGATGGAGTTGCAGGAGGAGGGAGATGGGACTTTGGAGGGAGGCGGGAGTTGTTTCTCTGAGTAATGTAACATGCAAGAAGCATGATAACATAAAAGGACCTAGAATCGAACCTTGGGGAACACCAGGCATATGTAAACAATTACAGCCTTAATGCTTGTCTCCTCTTGAAATCTCTGGCATATATTTTTTGAATACATTTTTTTGGCATCCCATGTTAAGCTGCTGTGGACAACCAAGACCGTAAGAATCACCCACATTAACTTATAGTTCAGTGCAGACTGACAACTTGTTTGGCACTGCTTCATTTGAATTACACTCTCAGTTGTTTGTAACATTCACACTTCATGAAATTATTAGACAGACTGCCCTATCTTCTAGGGAAAAACGACAGAGAAACACATGCATTTAATGTACTGTCAGGTGTAACATATGCAAATAGTAATTGCTACTTCATCAGCTCTGCCTTTCTGTCTTCCTTATTTCCACTTTTCATGTACAGGTTTTGGCAACTTTGTGTGTCTCCCCTGTGAAGGAATTCAGTATTGTGAATTATTCATAAAATGTGGAGCATTAATTAACAATGCAGTTTTTTGTTAGTAATATATTAAAATAGATATTACAAATGTGTTGTATTAGGCTAAGTATGTCAGCGCTTTCAGCAGCACTCTTCTACGTCAAGAAGCAGCACGTTCAGAAAGTGGTGCCTCTTTAAACACAGATCATTCTAATGCTCATATGGGATTCTCAACATGTTTGAACAATATCTCTCAGACTGACGTGCTGAGCTATGAGCCTGATACCAGGGTTGACAGTGTGTGACTGCTGTATGTACTGTATTTTAAGAATTGTTTGCAGTGCTAATGCTGGGAAATAGTGAAGTAAAACAGACTGGAGTACAGAGTTTTCTCTATTTACAAGTCAAACTCTTCAAGAATGACAATATGATGTATTAAAAATACATATACACAAATTCATTTTTGAATAAGGTTTTATCTTTGGCTTTTGGCTTTGCCAGTAGCACCTGCTTTCTGATACAGGTTATGTTTAGTTGACTTGAAATAGAGGACAGAGCCAGTGAGATCAGAGGTCATTCGTATTACATGGTGAACAGTCAAGTCAGATTGAGCTTGTTTTTTTCTGTCTTTTTTTGTGTGTGTCATCTTAGCCTCTCAAAGGCTACAGTGTGTGTTTTTGTATCATTTTTCAGGTCAGCTCATCTATTTTACATGAACTAAAGCAAGAGTAAAATGATTTCAGACGATTTAAGAATCAAAAAGGTCAAAACAGTAAAATAAGAACACGATTTGGGTTGAAATATACAATAGATCTGCTCATTTAGCACTCTGAAAATGTCATGGAGCTCAGCAGCTGAATCAATCCTAGTGAGTATAATTGTTATTTAATGCAGAGTCCTTTCTGTCGTTAGCCAACACCAGGGTTTGTTTATGCAGGAGCGCGGCATGTTAATCAGCACCGTCTTGATTATGATTGGTGGGGCTGCGGGTAATGCCGCCACAATCACCATTAGCCATTTGCTTTATCATTACCGAGAGACTTCAAATAGCTTTACTGCACTATGTTTTGGGAAAACATCATCAGCCCTGATGGAGGACTAGATTTACCTAGCCCCAAAGCAAAAAGCTGCATCAAGATCTACAACATTATAGCTGCAAAAACAGTAATTCTATTGACATCTTGAATATATTCTACAGTCAGCACCATTCAGACTTTTATTTCCCTCTAGATTTGAGATGGAGTCCATAATGGCTGGAAGCAGAAGATAAATTAAACAGACTCTTCCTAGAGATGTCTGCTTTGCTCATATTAAAAGCGGGGAGACCTCTCTTTGCTCCAGGCAGTTATACTCTTGTCTGCTTTGCATTCATTTAAGAGTTTCTTTTCTTAGCTCACATACTGTATGGCTCTATTGATTGGGTGAGTCAAACATATTAGCGCTGATGGATTGCTGTCTCAGTGCTCTACCTGTCACTGAAAAAAGAGCCAGGTGTCAGAGAGGAGAGGCTGCAGTATCAGCTATTTGTGCTACTTACGACACACCCAGAGTCAACCTCTGGTTGGGTGACCTTGACTTTGAGGACATTTGAGTTTAGGGAAATGTGGAAAGGAAACACACTGAAATTTCTGCATCGAGTTCACTGAATTAATGGGAAGGTTATTAAAACATGAATAGTGTTGAGGTGGATATTGCCCTTCAGAGATGTTAATTAACTGTATGTGTTTTAAAAGCACAAAGCTGGTACTTCTCAATATTTTACAGATTTTTGACATGACATGCAGTTGCTATATGTTTGAATGTGTGGACAATTTTTTACTGACTGCGTTAATCAACATTGTTGTTCAAGAATGAAATGCAAAGAAGAACCAGTATTTGTACTAGCACCCCCCCTTAATCTCCTAAGACCTGTCTGCCAATAGACATAAACAATAACAAACATAATACTGCTTATTCTCTTGTCAAAATGAAAGACATAGACATCTTGTTACAATTAGCAGAAATCACTCTTTACAGTGATGTCAGGATCTCTGATGTCCATCAAAGATAAACATCCATACCACACATCTGTTTAGAAATGTGTCATTTACACCAATCAGCCACAATATTTAAAAGACTGATTCTGATCATGCCCAGGGTTGCAATGGTATGAGATTTTCATGGTATGATAACCGTTTCAGAAAATATTGTGGTTTCACAGTATCACGGTATTACCCATACTGGTCGCCCTAACAATCACTAAAAAGACCATTTTACTGGATTGGAAAGACAGAAACAATCTCTCAGCATCCCAGTGGCATCATGTACTTTCTGAGTACATTTCAACAGAAAGACAAATAGCTTTAAAAAAACAACAACAACCAAATTGATACATTTCACAGTTGTTGGGTTCCATTCATTAACATCACCCAGGTAACATATACAGACGCATACATACTGTCACCCTTGTAACTACCTCCCTTTACTGCTGGTGACACCAATGCCTCCACATACACACACCTACACATACCTCAACTATAGAGTTGTTACTGGCTATAGTAGCCAGCCCTCAGAATCTTGCCAGCCCCCCAGCCTGATAGTACAAGAGCTGAATTTATTTATTCTTATTCTGATTCATTTTTTCATTACTCCCTTATCATCACATATTCTTTAATTATTTATCAATATATGTATGTATGTATGTATGTAGGTATGTATTATTATTATCATTATTATTTTTAGTTTATTCCCTATGATTTCTTTTTCCATATTTCACATCTAACAGATTTCCCATACACAAATCAGTAATTATGCTACTTAAAGTGATAGTTCAGGTTTTTGGACATAAAGTTGTGTGAAACGCTGACCATCTGTAGCTCTGATGTGACGGTGTCACTACTCTCAACGAGCCTCCTGCTCTGAGAAATGGCCGTAGCTTACCGGAGAAAAAGTAGCTCTGAAGATGTACGGGGGACACGTAACCAAAAGGTTTTAAGCTACAAAAAAGTATGCATGTGTTTTGTTAGACTATTTCAATTATTTTAAAACATCCCCGCATTACGTCAGACCTTGCTATCAATTGGGACTATTTTCTGGCCAGTATCACTCCGCCGTGCAGGTCTGCAAGACAGCACGGCAACAGAAATCAATTAGACAGTTCATCACCACGCCATGCAGGTGCGCAGGATAGCAACGGCTAACGAAAACTTCATCGGCTGTTTCCAACAGAGAACCAGTAGGCTATTATTAGTGAGGAAAAAGATGTACTAGCCCTATATATACCTACTACTACAGCGCGAACACCGGCTCAGGCTCACAACACACCCTCGTCAGCTGCTGTAGGTAAACAGAGGAATACCAAAATGGTGCGAACAGCTGTGGGAATAAAAACATCGCCGGCTCCCAATTCCATCGGTTTCTTGTTACAGATGTAACCCATAGGCAACTTCATCATCAACTTTCATGTCATGGTATACGTTAAAACCGGTATACTGCTGCAATCCTAGATGAGTCCATATCCTAGAAGTCTTGTGTCCATTCCTCAACAGGTCAAAGTCAGGTCTGATCTATGATGGGGTTTCCTTTGGTGTCTTGAGATGTCTGGCACCAGGGTGCTGGCAGTGGATCCTTTGAGTCCTGTAGGTTGCGAGGTGGGGCCTTCACTTTGGTTGCTCAATTGGATTGGGATCTGGGGAATTTGGAGGCCAGAGTGATGCCTTGAGCTCTTTGTCGCATTCTTTTGGGCCACTCCTGAGCAGTTTTTGTGCTGTGGCATGGTGCATTATTCTGCTGTGGGGATGATGCCATTGATGGGGGGTACTTGGTCTGTGATGGTGTTTTGGTGGGCAGTAAGGTCAACTGCCATCCACATGAATGCCAGGACCCAAGGTTTCCCAGCAAAACATTGCAATGTAACAAGACGATCAGTGTTATTCCCTTCATCTGTTAGTAGTTTTAATGTTTTGTGTTGCTTTGTCTGTTTTGGCCTATATTGAATATTCATTAAGAAGTCAAAAAACAAAAGTGAACTGCTAATTTAATCCTCGGATTCAAAATCAATATTCAAGACAGTGGTGACTCAAGGTGTATTTGTTGGAAGCACTGACTCTTGTAAAACAATGTGACCTTGATGCCACATGTATAAGATCATTGTCCTTCAAGCTGGGATTCTCCTGATCATGTGTTTCATCCGCGTTGTGTGATCTAGATTTTTGACAAAAACTGAGAGAAAATAAGTGTGATGACGTTAGAGCAAACAGTGTGTGAAATTTGTTTTGCAACACATTTTTTTTTATATATTGTGAAATGATTTAAAAACTGCTCTTGTGTCTTTCAGGCATTATGTGTGTGCATGTCTGTGTGTGGCTGCTCACATTTTATCTGCTTACGGGTGTACACTGGAGGAGAGGCTATCAGCCTCATTTCTAATGTCTTAGTGTTTTATTAATCCAAATAGGTGGCACTTTACGCCGAGCCATCACTCAGCCGGCTCTCGAGAAGCTTTCCATTAGGAAGGTGAAATCCCTGCTTGGCCCTCAGCTGACATATTAGTTCAATCTACCCTCTCAAGGTCACACCATTTCAATTGGCCTCCAGAGAGACAGTGTGACAGCTGCAGTCTCTCTGGAGGCCACACAGACTGACTGAGTGACGCTCTGGCTGGGATGAAGGAGACGGCAATATCTGGTGTTTATCCATCACCCCAGGGTTGATGAAACCTCCCATTTTTGTCTTTGCCTCTGCCTGTGTAGCCTCCTGTTTTGTCTTGCAGACTCAACAAGTGGTGACAGCAGGGCCACAGTGGTGTAGATAACTTTAACATGCCTCTGACAGGACTAGTGTCAGATGAACAGAAGTTTCCTGAGATGACATTCAAAGGTTTTTGCCATGTCACTGCCAGAAGACGGGAGCCCTTATGAGCCAAACTTGACACAATAAAAATTTCTGCTACATTTAAAATGATATTATTATACTTTATATCATTATACTGTATCAGAATTACATTGGTTTCTCTGACTTGAAACTTGCCATAGACTTGACTTACTACTTTGATGACTTTAAACAACTTTGTGTCCTAGAAATGTTGTTTATATACAGTACTACTAGATTGGAACAGGATGTGTTTTCAGTTTTTTCGTGAGGGGGAGAAATACAGAAGTGATAAGCTGGTAAGGAGGCAAGGGTGTGGCCGCCTAGAAGGTGCTTGTGATTGGGAAATGCAAGTAGATTTAGGGGGAAAGCTTGTTGTTTACCAGGAAATAGTTTGTACCAATCAGAGGCCTGACATAGTGTTGTGGTCAGTGAGTCAACGAATAGTTTATTTAATTGAGCTGACAGTTCCTTGGGAAGACTCAGTGGAAGAAGCCTATGAAAGAAAAAAGCTTAGATATGCAGACTTAGGAGCAGAAGCTGAGCAGCAAGGGTCAAAAACTAGCATATGTCCAGTGGAAGTGGGGTGTAGGGGATTGATCGCAAGATCAGCTGTCTCGCTCCTGGGGGAACTCGGAGTGCAGGGACAGAGTTTGACGAAGACAGTGAAGGAAATGCCAGATGAAGCAGCTAGATCTAGTCAGTGGATTTGGATGAGGAGGAATAATGTCAGTTGGGGGCCAGCAGGGGGACCCTCTAGGCAGGGCACATAACTCCTTGAGATCAGGTGGAGAGATCCACCAATCAGTCCTCTCAGGAGAAAATCCAGGAAGAGGAAGGTTATTTAAGTGTGGGAGTGGCCTATTTGAATCCCTTTTGTTTGAGACCATGCTGCAAGGTGACTGTGTTTGCTGATTCTGTGAGTTAATCTTTTCTATCTCCCTTAACTTTAGCTTATATTGGAGTTATGATATGTAGCGTGTGAAATAGGTATGGTGAATGTGCTAAGAAAGGTAGTATCAGCACGGTCGCTACCTGGAGCTCGCATAAACGGAGCCTGGGTTTATTGAAGGTGGCAGTGCTGTTTGGGCTGAGAAAGCCATGTGTAAGTAAGGTAAAGGAGGTTATTGGGTTGGTGTGGAGAGCAGTGAGACCTGGCATTAGGGGAGTGTCTCTGGGACGGCATAGATCAGTAGTCCGGCTTTCAAGATGCAAATATCTCCATATTGTCCAATATATGGTTGACACTCCATCAAACTTTGTATGACAAAGTATTTCTGCAATTTGCAGATTCAGATTCCAGAGAGTCTCCCCTCTTCACATATGGTAGAATATGTCTATTTCCAACTTGCTATGGTTAGATACTTGTAAAAATGTAAGAATTTAATAACAGATTTTTTTTTTCATTGATATAAACAATAAAATAAAATAAAATACAGGCACATAGAAGGACATGTAATGATGACAAATCTGGATAGCCCAGATTGTCCTGTAAAAAACAAGATGTAGCACGTGTATGTAGCCTTTATAATGACTGTGATATGAGCTTAAAAGTAAAGGCAGTAAAAATACCCCAAAAAAGACCTAGGGCCCAAAGGGTTAACATAAGGAAGAAACTGTTACCATTAACATAAATATGTAAAATAGTTAACTGTGTAAACACAGCTAACATTTACTGAAATATATACTCTAAATTCTTCACCTCTAAACTTCACCTCTGACTCTTACAATATCTTTAGTAAAACATACATTATCAGTAATATAGAAACATGATTTCTACATGGAGGAGACAGGGCTGGGTTGTGCAAACAATAACAGAAGTTAGTTCTAAGTGTGACTTCTGTGTAGGCTAGCAGCCACAAATCCTCTTGGTGGATGGTTGGGTGGACATAGTCTGACGTCCTACTGTCTCTGAAGTTACTAATCCACCAGAGGTCTGCGGGGAACCTGCCAGTGGAAGCATTTCTGATTACAAGTGTACTACTGTCTCTGAAGTTACTAATCCACCAGAGGTCCGCGGGGTACCTGCCAGTGGAAGCATTTTGGATTACTGGCAGACTGCTGTCCTCTACGCTACTAATCACTACAGAAGTCTGCTTGCTCCTCGATGTGCATATATCAAGGCACCCGCCAGTGGATTCCGCCGAAGGACTGCCAAATCGTTTGTTGGGGACCAGCCGTAGGTCCGCCAGCCTTGTGCTATCTGGGACTGGCAACGTAGTGCACATATTGTATCCTAGCAATAGTTAGTGTTGGTTTTGTTTAACCCTGATCAAGGTCTTTCTTTAAAGGAGCAGTAAGCGAAATTCATCATTTCTAGATTGAAGGAATTAAAAAATGGCAGTGAGCAATGGCAGCGTGTATTTTCGAAGTGAAATGGCGGAGTCAAATGTCTGTTTTAATTAGTGTTACAGTAACGTTGGGCACATAACGCTATGTCGATTCAATTAAATTTAATGTTACAATCGTAGCATGGCTTAATGTCTGGAGCTTGAGTTATTAGCAGCTCTGACATCAGACGTTATGGTTGTGTCAGGTGAGTAGCCCGGCAGCCCAGCTAACATTTGCAATTAGCATTGTAAAATGTAGCCCGGCGGGCAGCCTGGCGGGCTGTGTTTAGCTATTTCCCTGCCTACTTCAATGATGATGGTACTTGTAATAAATGTAATATATTTGCTGAGATGGAGGCGAGGCTCAGTGACTAGAAGAGCTGGTAGAAGCGCTCCATAGCTTTAAGTTACTCCAGTGGCCGTAGTACTAGTAGTCCCCTACTCTGCATGAGCCGCGGGCTCATGGGCTCACGGAGAAGAGTATGGACGTTAGCGTGGCAGCTAGTGCTAATGCTAACAGGAAAGCAGGGAAATAGCTAAACACAGCAGAGACTGAGAGTGAGTGAAAGACATTGCTAACTGCTAAACTAAGCCAAACTAAGTTGGCTGTTTAGATTTTATTTCCTCGCCACCGTGGCGAGTGAATCTGCCTGTAGTGAAACCGGGGCTAACCGGTGCTTCCTCCTCAGGCTCCACTTCACTCAGCTGCCAGCACAGCTAGTTAGCCTCCGCTAGCTTTCCAGCTAACGTTAGCCCCGGCTCTCCGTTTGGATCCAACTGGGACACCGAGCCCTGGTTTGTTATTCAGGTTAATGTGGGAAGAAGCAGCAGGTATATCGGGCATGAGTGAAGTGGAGCCTGCGGAAGAAACACCGGGACCGTCTGGATGTAATAGTCCGTGGAGATGCTGCGGTCCTCGGCTGCAAAGACGAGGTGAGTGGGGTGGGGGGTGGAGAGCAGAGGTAGAGGGAGGAGTGGCTCATGACACACTTTGTTTTGGTCTACAGGCAGTGCACCACAGCAAACCTAGCGGTGAAACGATTTCGCTTTTTGCCCCTTTAACCATAACCAATTACAGCTTGAAAGTTGAATTTTAACCTTGATTTTTTCACACTAAGTTAATATAAACTATAGTAAACCATCTCTGTGACAACCGAGCAAGTAATTGGGTTGTTTGTCAAATTTAACCAAGTACAGTCATTAAGCCAAACCTTGACCACAGAAATGGGAGATTAACCCTTAAACTAACATACTGTATTAAAGTAATGGATATACCCACTATGGCATCACCCACTGGTTTGTGGACTCCTGTTTTGTAAACTTTGAGTCTGACATTTTTGCGGAGGCCATCTTGCTTTTTTGGAGACAGAAGTGACCATATATATGAAAGAGGGAGGAGCTTTGGAAGAGTGAGGGGAGTAGCTAACTCGTAGACTGTAGTGATTCTAACGACAGCCTGTAAATATGCATAACTTTATCCTGTATGTTGTCATTAATGTAATAATAAGGACCAAAACCGTTTTTGAACTAGGCTTTTAACATGTTTATTTCTGCTGTAAAGTTGGACATTTTAACATTGGGTTCCTTGGGGATTGATTCACTTCGAGTCGGCCATTTGAGAAACTGCAGTTTCTGGCACTTCCACGTTGGCCTCATTTCTCAGCCCTGGAGGTTGCTGCTTGAGATTAAATGTATGTATTTGTTGTTTTGGTATGAAGACTGTATGTAATAACCCATAAAAAAAAGGAAACATGGCATATAAAACTGCATTATGACACTTTTTTCCCAAGCTCATTTTCCATTTACACTTCTTACACATTATTTAATAAGTTAATTAAGTTAGTGTCATATTTTCAAAAGTTTTGGTCTATGTAATTTCAGTCTATATTTGATTACATTGAAAGCCTATAGTCTGCTACTGCATTCTCCATTGGTATTGTAGCAGATTGGCATATTCTTGCTGTTTGGAGTATGAGTAAATTGTTAGTAGAAACAGAAGTGTAGAATGAGCATTTATTTTAGATTTATGTTAAATATATATTTTCAATTCCAAACATGAAGTAAAAGAGAACAAGACATAATTCTAACGATCAGCCTGATGCGACTCACATTTAGTAGAAGATATGCACACTAAGTTATGTGTCGATGATTTTCCTTTTTTTTTGTCTCTTGCATGCATTGTGTTTATGTTGACCAGTGTGTTTAAACATTTACAAATCACTTAATATATTTCACTGGATTCAATTTTCTAAGTCACATGAGTATTTTTATAAATTTATTATGGTGTTTCATTTTTAATATGTTCTTCAAGCTCAGACTCAGACCTGCTTTTTAATAGTACAGTATTCCCACATAACATAATAATATCTTGATTTAGTTTTACTACACTCATTAAGAAAATAAGATGTTTTAAAATAAAAGATCCTAATAGCCTTTTGTGTGCCTGCTGAGCTGTCTCGTGTCCCACTAAAGGACACTGGACATACACTACACATCTGTAAAAGCTTCGTCCCTTCTGACAGGGTGTGTTGTCCTCTAGACTCCAATGGTGTATCATTGTTGACCCTTAAGTTTGTTTAAGACAGCATGGCAGCAAGAGCATTCTGTGCTCTGTATTTTACTTTTGAAGGACTTGAGAGTGTAAATGTTGCAGCACCAGGGTGTCAGACATGTTTTATACTAGGTCAGATTTTGTTTGACACTTGAAACAAAACCTCCCAGATCAGGGCTGGTATAATCGTACCTCCTGGTATGACATAAAAGCAGCTAACTTAACCTTTGACCTCAGATGCAGGCAGCTGGTATCAGCACTGACAGCAGAGCAGATATATAGATCAGATAAATATAGCAAGACATGTAGCCACATATCTGCAGAGTTTCATTTACTGCTGTGTTGCTATACAGCAGGTGGATAGTGTGTACGTGAATTACTTCAATGAAAATCAGGTAGAATTCTGCTATTTTATCCCAATAAAACAACAATGCATCAGAAACTCCAACATGATCTATTGCATTAACTCCTCCCTACTGCACTGTAAATCCCCACCCATCTATGACTTAAAAAAAAAATTTAAAAAATAATGTAAAGTCTACACAAATGTCATGTAACATTTCTTTTGTCTCTGATGGACTCATAACTTTCATGTCACTGTACTGGAAAGTTCTGTGTGTAAGCCGTTTCCAATAATGTTTCAGTAGAGTGAGAAAATTGGGATTTAGCTGAACAATGATTTTTTTAGTTTAGTTTAGTTTAGTTAGTTTGACTTTAACAATATACCTTTCTGACCCTCTGACACATACCATCAATAATTTTGTGTGTCAAGGAAAAAAATGAGTTGTAATATTTCCAGAAGACCAAAAAGTCATAGTATTTTGAGAATTTATTAGTATTTTTATGAGGTGTTTATTTAAATTTTTTCTTTATCTTGCTTTTTTTTGTTCTCAGCAAAAATATGTGAATGTGAATCCACTCATTTGGCTTTAGCAGAGCCAATCATTTTTATTACAGAAATATGTTCTTGTTTCCAGAGGTGAACTCTGTGTGGTCTTTTTCCTGGGCAAACTCACACCTCCTGAGGAAATGTTATTCTGGGTAAAGTGGTTAGTAATTTTGTCAATAGCTTGCAAACACACCATGCATATTCACAGGAAATGGAAAGGCTCTGGGTCAAAGGCTTCTCACTGGACAGTTAGGGTCATTCCTTCAGATAGAAAAAACTTTTTGGTTCAAATTGAACAAAAATTGAAAACAAACAAACAAAAAAAAAACAACAACTCAGCAATAGCAACAGATCCGGCCTCTGCCCTGGACAGACAAACTCACAATAGATGCCATGACATGTGTACAAAATAACCAACATATTAATTTTTTTTACTATATATAGCGAGGACAGTGTTAACGAGGGCAGTGGCAGAATGGAAAAACTGGATAAATGAATTCAGAGCCTATTTGGATTATAAATAGCAAGAATCAGTCAACCTTTAATAAAGTGCATCACTGTATTTTCTCGGTGGATTAAAATCTTCAAACTTGCACAAATTACACTGAACCTATTGGCATAGATAAGATGTCCCAAGGTCAAACTACTCAACCCAATCTCACTCACAACTTGTCAAATACTGACGCTTGGTCACACCCCTCAGTATCTGATGCAAACTTTAACATCTATATGAGAGGCACCAGGGTTTCTACTAACTCTAATGTAAACCCATTCACAGCAATGTTAGACGCTCAAAGCAACTGATGTAGTATATACAGCAGGGCAGTCCATGTAGGAAAGAGGCTGGGGCGGATGGATGAGTCAAACAAACACAGGACTTTAATCCAGGAGGCTGCTGTCTGTGTCCTGTGTGAAACCAAAAGTCAGCATTTTAACATAAACTATGTAAGTAGTTGTGGTGGTGAAACCTAACAAAGTAACTTTGGTGGTGGAGCCTAGATTTCCTGTGAACAGTTTTGAAAAGACTATTTAACAACCGGAAATGGAAATGTCTATCTTACGTATAACTTGTGCTAAAGGGGTACCTAGAACATCATAGTTTGAAGCATAGGGCCACTACTAAGTGTCAGTATTTGATGAGTTGGGAGTGAGAATATGCTGAACTATTGTAATCTGTAACATTTTGTACTTAATCAAATTACCATTGGTGTATCAATAATGTATTGCAAGAGGTAGTAATACAATTAAATCCCATATTGTTATTTTGCCCTAACCCTAGTACTATATGGACTATAAACGATGTATATTAGTAAATAGTACTGTAGACTACATTAAAAATTAGATTATTAATTTTATGTCTGGCACCTGCTTTAAAACATATAACCTGTATCACAGGTTTCCTTGGATGCTTTGTTTTTACAAAACCAGCCCCTTATAAAATATTAAATGTAGTATTGTATACAATACTCGAAATAAATAAATCTGTTTCTGAAATACCAGAGAAATGTACTTGTTTTTGAAATTCTTAAATGTTTTAAAACTTACATTATAATTTGCGCTTTTTCTTTTTTACCTTTTTGTACAAAACAGGAATGGTGGTCTGGCTGAAATGGACATGGGAGGGAATAGTGTACTGGGGCTGTTACATCCCATGGGCTGTCTTGTTGAGTGCAGTGGAAAACATTATATCAAATGCAATTTAAGTTGTATATGTTATTTTCCAAATGTATTTGGATAGTTCAACGTATTGTATTGTTTGGTTTGTAATGCCTACCAAACCAAAAGCCTTGTACCGTGTGGTTCAGTACAAATATGTGTATTGTTACGCCCCTAGTCTGTGCTCATGGGCCTATTGTCTCAGTTAATCCATGGAGGTTATCCTTCAGAAACCAAATAAACATTATATATTTGTATATTGTGGAAAGATACTGTATATCTTGTCCTTAGTCTTGATCGGTTGTCATCATTCAGTCAGCCTAACAATTAAACTGTATTCAACTAAGGTGGTTCCAATTTGTATTAGATTTATCTTTTGCCCTGGAAGTTTCATTGTCTTCCTCAGCGTAAAGAGATGGTAAAAAAAGCAAGTATCAGTATTAGTTATGGTTAGATTTATCTTAGTGAGTCATTCGCTATACTGATTAGTGCTCACTATTAAGTCTTCATCACTCTACTGTACCCTGAAAGGCTAGGGAGCACCTTATGATTTAATGGAGCGAAAATTGGAGTCAAGAGGAGCTCAGCTCTCCCTTAAGATTTCAGGTTCAATATTGCTTTAGGGAATACTGGTCAGCCCAAATCCCTGCAGGTCCCTTGGGGCGCTCCCAGCGAATAGGTTGGGCTAGATTAATGAGCTTTAAAGCGGATCTTCGACTTGTGGCAGTGTTTGACTTTTTGAGCGGAGTGTGACCAGCTGACTCTCCCCTGAGACCTCCAGTCGGCTCAGTGCACTCTTTAATTAAAGGGAATCATTGCACAGTGGACGGATCCAGAGGGCTTTACTTAATACCTTAAACACAGCTCAATAACACTGGCTGGATTTCAAACAGAGCTCCTGATATGGCTCCATATAAAGTCTCCAGGTGGGACAAACATGGATGGGGAAGGGGGTGGCTTTGATGTACATTTTCTTCCCCAGATTTGAACAGGTAAAAAATGTAGTAAAATCATAGTGCATCATTAACTGTCCACCTCCAGTGGCATAAGGTAGTTATGACAGGCCCACGTGCACGCTATTGTGACAAACTCTAGTGCATTCTAGATACTCTATATAAAGCACACACATATAAAAACACACCATTATGCATACATATTTTATCAACACTCTTACCGCTACTTCTATGCTTGAAAGGCATTAAAAGATGTGCTCAGCTTGTAAGTCCAGTTTTTGTGCCTAAACTAGCCACCATATATCGTACTGTCTCACCCACCTAACACATGTATATAGTAGAAGTTCACCCATTTATTTAGGTTATTGTTGATGAATATTATATAGTTTGGCTTTTTGTGTTTGTGCTCATTTTTTTTTTTTGGCTCTAAGATGCTGTAATGTTAAAATTTCACTCTGGGATTAATAAAGTACTTGATCAGTCTTCAAGTCTGTGAAATGTGAGCAGCCAGAAACCTCTGGGTTAGCCTAACCTTTTAAAAGAGAAAATGAAGAATAAAATTATTACTCAACCTCTCAGATGTAAACATCCATTACAGTTTATACTCTCTGGTTCAACACTACCTTAATGTATATGTTGTGGTAACATATATGTGACTGCTACAGAAATGCCTTTATGCAAACATTTTGTAATGCTCCAGTGATTTGTTTGTGAAGGGACCAGTTCTCCTTTGAATAGAGGTGTCACATCAGAGTGTTTATGTGGGTTGGACTTGAAGATTCATTCTTGATCTTTGTTAAGCTGATGTAGGTTGTTTTGGAGGACAGTGACTAAGGACCTATTTTACTCTTTGGGATGGAGGACTTGTAGTTTTTCCTCTGCAATGGCTTTCAAAAACTCTTATTGGTCTGATTGTGCTCTAGTGTGTGAAGCAATTTTGTGTCTGAACGGCCTAACCTCTGCCACATTTCAATCAAGTCACACTATGATTGCTACTGCAAAAGCCATTAATTCATGTCCCCTGACATGTGCTGGAGCAGTTGACTCAAAGCTTTGGCCAATGGCTTGTGACAGGCAGAGGAAGGAGGGTGAGTCTGTTGAAATCTCAGCAGGGTTAAGTAGCTGCAGCAGGGTGAGAGTGCTATAACACAGCAGCCCCTCCAGAAGTAGCTAGCTCTGCTAATCCCAGTGCAACAAGGAAATGCCAGCATACATACAGAGCTTTGATCTCAGCAGCCAGCACCAAAGACATTCAAGATAAACTACTATTCTGACATTTTCCAAATCCCCGCAACATTACCTTTTAGCAAGCATAATCCTATATGAGCTCATGAACAGTCGGGTCCAATATGGCATCTGCAGAGATATCACACATCTGCTTCCATTCTGACTAAGATCTGGGGAGAATGCCTGCAAGGGTGCAGTGGCACCCTTAAGGGGGGATACAATCACTGCCCCCCCTGTTGCACCCTGTTGTGAAAACAGTTACTGTTGTTAAGAGGCTGTGGCACATTCATTTTTTAAATATATAATGCTCCAAAGTTTGGCCAAATTTTGGCTAAAAACTGGCATGGCCATTTTCAAAGGTGTCCATTGAACTCTCACCTCAAGATATCCAAATAACAATGGGTCCTATGGGTACCCATGACTCACCTTTACAGACATACCCACTTTACATTAATCTCAGGCAGTTTTCAGCAAAAGCCATGATTTTTTGCATGCAGCATAAAAGTGTTATTTTCACCTATTCTAAAAATGGTGTATTTGAAAATTTGTGCACACTGGGTTTCCTAAATTGTCTTGGAAATGCATGAATTGGAGCTGAGACTCTTTGTGGATTCAGTGAGCCCAATAATATTCATGCATGATGATGTTAGTTCTCATAGTATCCATTTCATTGTAATGAGATAATTAAAAAAAACAACCAAAAACATTTAACCCACTGTATATACATATATAATATTGACATCACTGTATAAAATGACATTATGTAACCTCCAGTATAATCACAGCCTTATGAAACTTAACAATCACAAACTGGAGGCCCAGGACATTCTGATGATGTGTGTCTTTTGAGGTATGTTAGCAATATACCTCATTTAGCAATAAGTGGGTTTCCAAGCAATTTCCAGAAGAGAAGTGCATGCCATTCAATCCCTAAAAAATGTAACTCTTACAGAAATCTCCATATTACCAATGTCATTAGGATTCATTTACTGGGCACCATGGATCTGTGTACAAAGTTGAATTGCAATCTATCAAATAGCTGCTGAGATATTTTACTAAAAAAACAAAATGTCAGCCTGATCCCCACTACAGCAGAATTCATACTCTGGGGACCATGAATGCTATAAAGAGGCATGTCACCAGCATGGCTTAAAACTGAATTACCAAAAATCTTTGAACTGGACCAAATGAAATGATTCAGGATAGATGTCTTCAGAAATTGTCACCAAAAGCTCAATTTGACCCAGCTAAGCTAAATACTGTGTCTTTACTTGTTCAGTGGCTACAGAGGATTTGAACCTTGCATAGTGTCTGCAGCAAGGTATTTGGCTTTTGACCAAATCTGCAGCGAACGTCTTCAGCCTACCTAGTTTCATTAATATTCTCCACCTGTACATGGGGATGTGTGGGAGATTTGCAATATCTAGCCTTGGAGGATAATCGTGAAATCCCATTAAGCCTCTTGTGTTTACTGAGACAAAACAGCAGCCTTACTTAACGCCTCTCCTGTTTGGACTCCTGTGTTTTTTGTATAGCTGTGAAAAGATATGAAACTGTTGATTACCTGCTAGCTGCAAGGCCCTCTCTCTGCCATGATAAAGAAATCAAATACAATTCCATCTTTTCTCCTCTAATTAGCAAAATGAAATGGTATTTTTGGAAACCTCTTTCCATCATATGTATATTTCATCATATGGACATTAATAGGAAATGCCTCATGCCTGGCTGGTCAAGATATGATGTATCCGTCATGCTTCAACATACAGCATATCAGCACATTCTTAAGTATGGTCATCAGACATTGTAACTGCCCTGTAAGTGCCAACATAATGCATTATAAATAAAGCAGTCATGAGGCTTGTTACCATATAGCCATCATACTTGGTAGATTCTTTTCCACACTGGAAGTGCCAGTGCTGCAGTATTGTGTTTGTTTCACCGTGCTCTTCCTGAATTTGAAATGACTTAAGTGAGCTCAAATGTCTTAAAATGCTGTTCCATGCAGGAAAGGTGAGAGAAATGCAATTCCCTGGCAAGAAATCAGGTGGAGGAGATTATAATATAGGCACAGGAAACAGAAATGTGAGTGAGGGTGTGGAGGTTGGGTTGCTTGGAAGGGCAGATGCACTTATTTTCAGCTCCAGTGGGTCAAGGGTAAATTCTAAATTTGTGCAGGAACATGTTCTGCTGTAAGTGAATTTCTTATTTTTAGAGAGTTTTGCTTTTTTTACTCATTATGGAAAACATTAACCCTAATCTTGACCAAGTTTATGTAGCAACCTAAACAGAATACATGTATTCTCTCTGCAAACAAGATGTAAGAACCATGATTACATCCCTGCAACATCAAAGTGTTGGACAAAACAAACATTGATGATGTTTCCAAATGAAAGAACAGAGTCTATGGAAAGCATTAAGGCATCATCTGCATCAGTTAGATTTTAGATATTTCTGTTGTACAAATGGATAATTTGGCTTAATGCTGGAACATGAGGGAAGATCAAACAACATAAATAAAAATATTTAGGATTTATCCTCTTTGTAGCCAGTATGGACAGCAGGAACAATTACAGTGATCAATAATGCTTTTAATGTGTACATGGGCATGTAAGTGTTGCTTTTAAACAGACTTGACGTGATTCTGTCCTGTAATGGAAGAAAAACTTTATTTCAATAATTTGTGTCCACAACATTTAAAGAAATTGTTAAGGCAATATAATTTTGGACATGTATTGTGGTGGACTGGTCTCTCTAGTTATTTGTGTTTATTTTGAACAATTCTGCAGCACAATAATTATGCCCTTTTCTGTGTGAGGCACACAGATAGACACAGACGTGTATAATCTGTGTGCCAGTGAGAGAAAATGAGAGAGCCCTTTTTCTGTTTTGGGAGAGGAAGTTGTTAACAGAACAAACTTTTGACCTGTCAAAAGTGCAACACAGCACTTTACCACCGAAGAGTCCCAGTCGGCTCACAGCTTCCATTCACACACCATCACTGGGGATATAGTTAGGTTATTGAGAGTTTTTGCTTGCTAATGGTATGACCTAAGAATCATGACATTAGTCATTAATTTGAAATTAATTTGTTTAATTTCAACAACTTTGCCAATGAAATTACAGTCTGACAGATATTCATGGTCCAGAGTGGATGATTTTTGTGAACTTTACACAAGCTTTCTAAATCTCTTACCTTTTCTTATTTTATTCCTTATTAGTACTTACACATGAGACCATAAACTTTACAATGTACCTGCACATACACTTGTTTAAATTACACATCTCATTATTTCATTGTGTTTATTTGAAGGTTTGGACCAAGCAGCAATCTCTGGGGCTGAAAATGAAGCCAACACAGAAATGCAAAAAAGTGCTTGAGGCTGGCTCCAGAAGCCAGTCAATTGACCTATGGCTTAGCCACGCCCCCCTCCACTCACTCGGACAAACTATCAACATTCAGTGACCGGAACTATGGCAGGTGTCACAGTACATGACATTTCGCGGGAGGCAATTAATGTTTTTTGGGGACATAACGATCAGATGTCATTGAGAAGTAACCAAAAGGGCCTAAACTACGCACTGATAGAGCAAGAACAAAATAGGCTAATGAACTCCCAGCAAACAAGGTGACATGATGAACAACGCAGCTAGGAACTAACATTAGGCTAACTTTAGCTAACGTTAGCTGAAGTTAAAGTTTAGCTAACGTTAGCTTAACTAGAGCCCTTTGGACAACAGCTAACAATGATGTACGATCACCAAAGTACAGAACAAGAACAAAATAGGCTAATGAACTCCCAGCAAACAAGGTGACATGATGAACAACGCAGCTAGGAACTAACATTAGGCTAACTTTAGCTAACGTTAGCTAAAGTTAAAGTTTAGCTAACGTTAGCTTAACTAGAGCCCTTTGGACAACAGCTAACAATGATGTACGATCACCAAAGTACAGAACAAGAACAAAATAGGCTAATGAACTCCCAGCAAACAAGGTGACATGATGAACAACGCAGCTAGGAGCTACAGTTAGGCTAACTTTAGCTAACTTTAGCTAACGTTAGCTAGAGATGTTAAAGATAACTTTATATTTCTTTCCAGCAAAGTGATATGTTGCCTCAAACAGTGGCATGTTTGTAGTTTAAAGTGTAAAAAATACACCTTGTCGCCCAGCCTCTCAGGATACCTTGTGTCGGAGTTGCATGTACCCCATGCACACCGTTTGACCATTTTTAAACTTCAAATCTCCAAAAAAGCTCATAAAACAGATTAAAACTGACTTTCTGTTATGCATTTCAATGAATGTCCAGGCAGAGAATGTCCGAGTGTATGGGAATGGCTATACGCACTGTGATTGGTTCATGGCGTTTGAGGGCGGGACTTAGCCATAGGTCAATTCCCATAGACCACTATGTTAAAATGCCCAACTCTACAGCAGAAAAAAACATGTTTACTCCCTGGTACATAAAATGGTTTTGGTCTCTATAGTTTCAACTTTCATGGCAACTGTATGGGGGTTGAATTTTTCTTATAAGTCACTCATTTACATTTCACTAAGACTTGAAGTTACACATAATTAAGGATGGGCTGCTCTGAGTGACACGCTGTCTGTCGACAGTGTCCTCAGCTTCTCAGTCAGATCCACCCCTCGATCCTCCACAGCACCAGCCTCTCGCACAAATATGGTCACTTTTGGCTCAAAAAATCCAAGATGGTTATGGCCGAAATATTGTATTCAACAACTGCAGCTGGAGCAGCTATAAGACTTGCCCACAATAATCTACATGTCAGTCCAAAATCAGCTCCCATCACTTCTTGGCACAGAGGCGGAAGTCCCGACAAAATTGCTGATTGGTCCGACATCCCATTAGTCCGACGTCCCGTTGTTCCGATATGTGAATATACTAGGCTATAGGCCTACTGTATTTGTGTACCATAGAGGATCAGCAATGCAACAAAAGTAGGCTACTGGTTGAGATACAAGTGTCATAGAGAGGAGAGAGTGAAACACCATAACCTCCTGTTATTAACTCTGGGGTCCAGGTTGTGTGGGGAGCTCTCCGCGGTGCTGAACAGCTCCCAGCAGGCGTATTTCTGCCTTGACGGTGCACCGCGACCAGCTCTGGGTCAGCTGGGAAAGGCTTGAGGCAAAGCAGGCTCACGGCCTATGTGTTTGCCACTTTCTTTTTCATTTTAACCCACACCATGATCTTTTCCTGACCCTAACCAAGGGGTTTTTGTGCCTAAACCTAACCAGACCTTAACCACAGGGCATCATGATGATTTCGGAACAACGGGACTTCGGAACAATGGGTTTAATATGGTCGGAACAATGGGATGTCGGACCAATGGGTTGTCGGAATAATGGGCAGAACCCAAAAGAGCGGCTGTTAAGGTTAGGGGGAGTATAATGGGAAGGCTGCATCTCGTTACTTATAAAGTGAATCATGTCTTAATGTATTATGAATGGATAATAGATAACAGTGGATTATTGCTACATTTGGTCTCATATATATATACTACAGTGTAGCATTGTAACAAGGTTCAGATAACTGTGGCGTTTTTGGGTTTGTCTTGTACTAGTGGTGGGCATGGCTTGTAGGGGCGTGTCATGTACACTACAAACAGAATGTGTCTGCAGCTGTACATGTCTCAAAACAGGACTCTACAAACCAATGGGTGATGTCACAGTAGCTACATCCATTGTTTTTTCAATCTATGGTTTCCGACAGACTGAAGTATAGTGAAGTTTAAGTTGTTTCTGTTGGCTGGAAGCCGAAGTTAGGTTTGGTTATTTCAGTGTTTTTAAAGCTATTTGGCTGATGTTACAAAAAAGAAAGCCAGTAGTGTTTCAGGGCTCACAGCAGAGCAAGAGCTATGTGGTCAGGCAGCTAGAAATGCATGCAGGCTTTCGATGAGCCAGCAGTGTGTGGTGCCTGCCCAACCAGAATACCAAGCCGCGGTAGGGATGTCTGAACCTGTCATTCAGGTGACTAATGAAGCTCCGAATACAGCTTATGGCACTGAGCCCGGCTGAAGGACTGAGATCATATTGTATTAGCACATCTTAGAAATAGATGGCTCAAAAATATGACAGAGCACAGAATGCATACACTACGCATCAAATTCTCCCAGCCATAGCTCTGGAATCCAAATACTTTACTGTGCAAGTATTTTCTGTTTTCTCTTCACTGTATGAGTACTGCTGACGTGTGGTGAGCAAATGGAGATGTCTTTGAGATGAGCAGGTGATGGAGTGGAGGAGCCCAGCGTGGCCCATCACTCACAGTAATGCCTCCATTACCTTGGTGTGAGTGCTGTGTGTGTGTGTGTGTGTGTGTGTGTGTGGTTATATATGTGTTTAAAGCTGTAAGTGTGTCTTATTCTAAAACAGACATGCTCCGCAGAGCCTTGGAGGCAGCACTACAGCCAGACATTTCAACCCTTCCCCCACTCTTAAATGTTACCTTTGTTGGGCTTTACCTTTTGAAACAGTGCACCTCTCCATCCATGGCTATCAGTTAAATGATGTGTAAATCAGTGGGGAATTAAATTTTCTAAAAACAGCTAAGAAGAAATTGTCCAGCATGTTTTATGTTAGGCTGTTAAGCAACAGTTCATCTCTATAGCCCTTTTTACACAGAGATTGCACTAAAGTGCCGCTACTAAGACCCTTATTAATGCCTCATTTGCATTTTTACACAGAACCAAACAATGGCAAGATCACGTAGCTCCAGTGTGTGATTTTAAATAGCATGCCAGTGGAATCAAAAACAGTAATGTGGGCGTGATGTTTACTGCAAAAGCATTGGCCTCTAGTGTGATATATTTTTATATACTTTTATTATTCCCAGAGGGGAAATTCAATTTGTTCACTCTGTTGTCAATTACACAGAGGTTCGAACACACACATGCACTAAGTGGAGAGATGTCAGAGTGGGGCTGCCCATGATAGGTGCTCCGAGTGGTTGGGGGGTTCGGTGCCTTGCTCAAGGGCATCTTGGCAGTGCCCAGGAACTGAACTGGCACCTCTCCAGCTACCAGTCCACGCTCCATATTTTGGTCCGGACGGGGACTTGAACAGGCGACCCTCCGGTTCCCAAACCCAAGTCCCTATGGACTGAGCTACTACGTTGTGATTATGGGCACAATGCAATGGACAGTTTTTGTCAAGGCATTTGACTCCCTCTGTGTTACAATCTGTCTCTGCAGTTTGCCCAAACTACGCTGAACGCAGATGTGACAGGAAGCTGTTCTTTCTTTCTCCTTGGACTTGCCATCGTGTCCCTCATTAGTGTTCCTGCCCTTCAACTGTCAGTGCCAGTGAGGAATACATTTTCATAGAGGCTCTTTAGAGTGTATGAGTCATCTGGACACTGCTCTAAATATGGCAGTGGCTTAGCTGGTGGCTAGCAGCTAACAGTGCTGAACAATGGCAACAGTGCTAACAGAGCTTTGTGTTGTTAACTGGGGGGAACTGGAGGTGAATTTGTGTTTCCTGGGAGAGTGAAGGACAGGCCTGAAAATCTTACCCTAAACCTACCTAATCCTACTTCTCGTGGATAAATCTAACCAATCCAACCAACAAAGGTAACAAGTAAAAGTTTCTTAAATTTTTACGTACCATCATTGCACAGGTCACTGTAAGCTCTCTTCGTTGTCTCTGGATGGCTTTAACATGCTTAAGTTTGCACAAAGGGCTGATGGCAGAACTATTCGAAGACCACAAAGCTGTATTCTCGTTGTAAAAAAACTCTGTATTTCCATTGTTTCAGTGTGCTTTCTTTTGTTGTACATCCATTGCTTACCTTCATTTGATGTTTATTGGTGCTTGTTTAATTACATCATCTTGTTGTGCACTACTCTGCCGTGGTGCCCTACCAGAGAATTAGCACCGCCTACAGCTTATTTCAGTGAATCAACTCTTAATGTTTGCAGAACAGTAGTAGATGGAAAAGCACAAATATTCACATTTTCCTTGGCTGATTTTCCTGAAATCTGGCTAAAATCTGCACTAGCCAACATTTGGATGGAAAGCCAACTACAGAGGAAGCCCGACTTCGTTCTTTGCTCAGGACACCATTATTCCACCATATATTTACATAGCAAATATTGGATTGCTGCTATATTAATCCTTTGAATGTCACACACAGAGCCTTTAAATGTTTAGTATATTGAGGACTGTGCATCCAAAAGTGTGTTTGATGTTTTGTTGCAGATGGTGAAATACTCTGATGGCACATGCGCAACTATATATGTATTCATGGCTACTACCATACTTTAGCAGTTTTAGGCCAACCAGTAGTTTAAGATGACGGGCCCCAGTGCACACTACCCTGCATGTATTGTCTTGACACAAATAAAGACTTTACGTTGGACAACATCTAGATATTACCCAGCAATCATCATTGCATATCTGACGAAAATATCAAAGAGAGTATGAAATAAATCATTTAACTGCATATTTTTTTATAGTTTATCTATAGATTTTATGGCTTATGTAGTAAAAGCATATAATTTTTGTTTTCTGACTAAAAAAAATAAAATAAAAAAGTAAACCATAATGTAGATGCGATTGCCTATAGCAAATGGCACCATCTCCTAATTAAGAATATTCTTTTTTGGTCATTTCTCTTCGAACACAGCTATATTTTTTAGAGTGGCAATCATCATCAATTGCAAGGGCCAGCTGTCTATACAGGCCCTTCCACCCCATGGGCCCTAGTGCAACCGCACTGCCTGCACTGTCTATATTTGCACCCCTGAAGCCAACACAGTGAACATACTTATTGTTAACATTTACATTTACCTATTTATCTATTTTCACTGTAAAATCATAATATACTCTGTTAATACTTCTACATGCATACAGTGCTCACTAGCTTACAGTTTTCTGTAATTCTTGCTGTTCTGTGAAGTGATCTTTTCTTTTCTTGTAGCTACTTTTATTCAAAGTATAACACATACACAGAGTAAAGCTGTATCTTGGATCTCAGGAAACAGCTAATATGAGAACTTCCCTTATTTTAATGGCACAAATCTGCTCACTGTGTAAATTCACTTTGCTTTTTGCCAGCAAATCCATTCATAACAATATGTACTAATATGGAATGATTTTGAATGCTGGTGTGACCAAACCTTCAGGTCAAAAGCTCACCTTTCAACACAAAATTGAATTTGTTTTTGATATTCATGATCCACAGAAGATTAAGTCTAGTACTGTTTTTGTGATTGTGTGATTGCACCACTCCTAGCCTAAAATTTCCACTTGCATGCAACAGATTAAACTATAAATAGGCTGATTGTTGTACAATTTATTAAACATGTCTATGCTCCCCAGAAGAAGAATGTATGTTTTCAGTTTGTTTGTGATGAACATTAAAGCGGGAGTCAATAGCAGGGCCTGGAATGTACTGTTAGCCTAGTTTTGTGATGTTCTCCCTTAACAATGTGCAATATAGAGAAAGAGGTACAAGTGTTTAGCGTGACCGAGTAACCTTACATTGAAATATAGCTGACTTTAATAATTAGAAGCTCCTTTGGCAATTCAGTCATAGTGCTGGGGTTAAAGCTGTCTTTGTGTTGTGTCAAAAAACCCAAGAGGTTCTTCATATGAGCTTTCACATGCTTTAGGTCATCTCTCAGTCAAGTTATCTCTCCAAATCAATCAGCTTATCATCTCACATGTCCCCTGTCTCTGTTTGGTCTGGAGAGCTCTTCACTCCACAACAGATTTTGATGTACATCACACAGCACTGCAGAGAGGGACTGTCTTCCGTTTTATTTAAAAAAAAAAAAAAAAAAATTGGTATTAAGTTTGCCGTTGCGCATGTGACCTCATTTTGACTTTGGGTATTAATATTTATTTTCTTTCTGTAGCTTTTCTTATTTTTGACAGAGGAATCTAAAGTATAAAAATAAAATATTCAGCTACTTGAACTAACTTTTCCCCATAAACAAAGGAGACAGAGCTGTTTTTCCTCGCAGGTGTCACCTTGTCTTCTGAGGCTTCATAAAAATCTGCTTTGCTGATGCCGCAATCTGAATTATTTATTCAGCCTGTAAGTAATCTACTCCTCTTCTCCGTTCACATTGGGATGTACCTCCGTGCTTCTCCTGTGACTTGTCATTGAAGAGGAGGACTGTTTGTTTTCATGGTTTTCATTTAATGTTCTTAGAGGGCAGTTGGGGACAAAAAAGCAGCAGTGTAGATATGATCAGCTTTAACTGTTATATTTAATACTTAAATCAATAAACTAGCAGTGTTTGACCTAATTTTATGCCATGGTGTTAGCTGATGATATTGCAGTGTATGATTCATTGCTCGCTACAGTGACATAGCTGAGGATGATTGTTTGGTTTGCTGCTTGGTTTGTTGGGGTCCATGTCATTGGTTCGACATCCCATTAGTCCGACTGTCCACGGTGGTGAACGGCTCGCGGCGGGCGTATGGTGCGCCGTGACCAGCTTGAGGCGGAGCAGGCTCACGGCTTATGTGTTTGTCACTTTCTTTTTCATTTTAACCCACACCATGATCTTTTCCTGACCCTAACCAAGTGGTTTTTGTGCCTAAACCTAACCAGACCTTAACCACAGGGCATCATGATGATTTCGGCACGGACTTAGGAACAATGAGTTTAATATGGTCGGAACAATGGGCTGTCGAACCAATGGGCTGTCGGACCAATGGGCAGTTCCCGGTTTGTTGGGCAGCATGCTGCCGGGTGTAACAACATGCTAGTTGTCTGTTGTTAGCTTGAATGGTTTTAGCTGCTGATGTTAGCAGGTGATGTTCACGACACATGTCTTACTTTAGAGGGCTGTTACAGTGTGTGGGTGGCTGGACCACATAGTGTCATGGGCCCAACAAAACACGAGTTATTGATAGGATGTCCACCTGATTTCAGACCCCCAAACCAGAACCTTTAAGTGTACAGCATATTTATGCACACATGTATATGTTTCTTCATGCAGTAGAGGCAGGGATGGGCAGTATTTCTATTACTTGTATTTAAAATACGTATTTCAATTACATTTAAGTATTTTGTAATTTGTAACAAAATACTTTTGAGTGGAGTAATTTTGTATTTAATATACTTTCTCCACAAATCAAAAAACAAAAATAATAGGCTACACATTCTAATAATATTGGATGTAACAATATTTTTTACTCTTATATATATATATATATATAAATATTTAAAATATTTATCTATATGTTTTTTAAACTTCAGCCATTCAATGTGCCCTTCAATGACTTAGTGGTCTGTTTTACTGGACTGTGCATAACATAGGAAATTGTGTGTTGTTGTGGTTGATGCTTGGGGTGAGTATGCTACAAATGAATTGCCTCACATGGGATCAGTAAAGTTGTCTGAATCTAAATCTGAATCAAAAAATAATATTTTAGGGTAGCCTACATGTCCCTAGCTTTGTTTTCTCTTTTTCATTTGAAAAAAGTTGAACACAGGGCTCCAAAGGCTACAAGTTAGACAGCAAACAAGTTAACTAGCTACAGTATGGGGTGCCGTTTGTAAAGTGTCCCACGCTGAAAATAACATCAACATTTCACCACATTTAGCTTCAAACAATTTTAAAAAAGTATTGTGATTTTTTTAACGTCACCTTTTACCACATTACCACTAACAACTCAAAGTACACGTCAAATAAAATTTCTCCAAACACGTTTCTTGTTATTTTAGGTAGTTATTATCACGCTAATGTATGTTCAAGTGTCCATTTCCCCCGATAAGTTGGTTTTAATTCATTATTTGATTCTATAAACAGTCTGACCATCTCGAGCTTTTATTTTGGTACTTCCGGTGACCGGCAGTGTGAATTTGCATATTAGCTAAATATTTAGTTTCACCCAAAACATTTAGATTTAACATTTAGATTTAGATTTAGATTTAATATTTAGATTTAACATTTATATTTATATTTAGCATTTAGATTTAACATTTAGATTTAGATTTAGATTTAATATTTAGATTTAGATTTAGCATTTAGATTTAGATTTAATATTTAGATTTAACATTTAGATTTAGATTTAGATTTAGCATTTAGATTTAGCATTTAGATTTAGATTTAATATTTAGATTTAACATTTAAGTGCCACATTTAATATTTAGATTTAACTATTTAATATATTTCTAAGTTAACAAATATTGCTGTAAATGTGGTAAAAGGTGACGTTAAAAAAATCACAATACTTTTTTAAACATTGTTTGAAGCTAAATGTGGCAAAATGTTGATGTTATTTTCAGCGTGAGACACTTTACAAACGGCACCCCATACAGTAGCTACAGTGTCTTGCTGCCGTTTAGCTTGACCGTTGGTGGACAGTTCACAGCACAGCTAGACTAGACTAGACTTGCCAGACATGCTGCTCATGTGGATGGACCCACACTACCAGTAGACTACCTTGCTGCTCACGTCTTCCAAGTTCAACAGATTGTCTGTCAAGGTAAATATCTGAGTGTGACAGATGTCAACTGACTTGATGTGTGATTTATGTCTGGCTACATAGCCTATTGTATAAATACATGGTGATGATAGTTATAATATCAAGCTAGCGATGCTTATGCTAGCTGTCTAGGTTAGTGCATTACTCATGGTCTGTAGTTACAGTATGCAAATTTTGAGCATTTTTGGTCAAGGACTTTTTGGGTTATTCATGAAAAGTTTTGTGGACCGACTGACCAACCGACCAACCAACCGACCGACAGAGTGACCTATAGAGCTGTGGGTCGCTGCTAAAAAAAAGTATTTTCTGTATTTGAAAATACAAAATATTTTTTGATGTATTTTTGCTGATAAAATAAAGATTAAAGAGTGAGAGTTAATTTGTGTTAACTAGGCTACATGAATTTGTTACATGACAGATTACTACTACTAATAGCCTATTTGCCAAACCTGCTGCATCACTGAATGAGGAAAATATTAATATTCACAGACACTATCTTTGAACAAATAGTGTCATATTCATGAATAAATCATTTTCTGTTCTGTTATTACGTGTGTAACTGTGAGACTGTGTCTGTGTAACAGACTCATACTTTGCAGTAAGCTACAGACCTGCACGAATAAATTAATTCATTTTCTCTTCTGGTATGGTATGGTAGGTACTTTATTAACCCCTCGGGGGGAAATTTCAATGTCACAGAAGCAATTTAAAATACACAAAATAGGAGCTGCTGCAACAGGCTGCCGTTCACACAGCGCCAGGAAGGTAGGCAGGTTATGATTGTTCTGTTTTCTGTTAACACAATGCTGCATTTTATTGATGTTTTGGGGGTCATTTTGATTTCCTTTGAGGTTCCGGGGTCGTATGTTGCCCATGTCGAGGTCTGACTAGCGAGGTTAACGTTACATTAAACAACACTTACCTAGCCATACAAGTGCAGTTCGCTGTCAGTATATAGTTGGTCGTCTTGTTCAGAATCGCCCAGGTCTTGTACATTAGTTAACGTTACTGTTTTGTGTCCTTGTCGCTGGCTCGGCAGTACTTCGGTCCGTAGAGCACAAAAACCATCAGATAAATCCCGGTATTCACTATCTTGGACATGACCGCAAAGTACAAAATTATACACATCAAGGGATTTATATGCCTTGAGTTTTTCATGCGTATAAACGCTGGGTTTCTCCACAAGATATAAAAAAATGTCTGGCCACTGTAGCTTAGGCCATTTTGTTGGGTCGGTGACCCACTGACCCACTGACCCGACATTAAGTACGGGTCAGGAAACCTCATTCCGTTGCTAATTGTTAGCTTATTACAATTATTACAAATATTACAATAAGCTAACCTGTCTTCGGTTGACAAACCGTTAAAATAATCCGAGGAGGCGTGTGTATCTTCCATATTCCTCATACGATTCTTGATTTTGGCACTCCTGTCTGTACTGTTGACATGGCAACTGTCACAGTTCCTGCCTAGTGCGCAGCTGAGGCAGACAGACAGTGTCACCGTCAAATCTGTCCCCGGGAAAAGTAACGTTGTGCCCAACTGACAAAGTAACTACGTTCCATTACCATATTTTCAGTAGTAATGCGTTACACTAGTTTTTACCCAATAAAAGTAGTTGCGTTACTGTAACGCGTTACACACAACACTGTATATATATATATATATATATATATATATATATATAATGTATGTATTGTATACAGAGACAGCTGGTATAAATGGGCTAGCAGGGCTAAGTCCTGCCTATCTTTTAAAATAAAGACAAGAAAAGTATTAAATTAAAGAAAATATTAAAATATTAGTTAAAGCTCCAGTAGGCAACATTGTTTTGGTATAACTGAGTAAAAATTTTATAATATCCTCTAAGCATAATGTAAATCAAGTGGTCTGAGACAAACAGTAGGTTTCTGCACCTCACCATGGCTCTGTGTTCAGCCTCTAAAGAATCAGTATCGTGTCGATGTGCATCAACCAATCAAAGGTCAGCTCAGACCACTGCGTTCCTATTGGCTGTTCTACTGCATATGCGCGTTCCCGTGCCGCCAGCAGAAGGGGAGAGCAAGCTGCAATGGCGAACAGTGCACCAGGTAAAATAGCTATTCCAGCATTGGCTGCAACTGCCTACATGGCTAAACAGCCCAAAAAAAAGGAAGACAGAACTCGGTTTCCTCTGAGCCCCGGAGAGAGGGGAAGGGCCCGGCCTGAGGGCGCGAGTGTCAGCCGTGGGAGCGGAGCCGAGAGCTCTCCGCAGAGAGTGTGAGCCGAGCCTCGGGAGTATGTGCGGGTCCGCGAGGGAGGGATGGGCCGGGCTGCTGCGCGGTGAGGGAGAGCCGAGGCTCAGGAGTATGTGCGGGTCCGCAAGGGAGGGATGGGGAGGGCTGCTGCGTGGTGAGGGAGAGCCAAGGCCCCTAGAGAGGGAGAAATAGAACGAAGTAGGAAAAAATACTCGCATGCTCGTCTGGTAGGAGGGGCTCAGGGCGGAGACGAACGAAACCTAACTCAGATGAGACTCAAAAACCAACTGTTTTCAGGCTTTCTACCTACTGCAGCTTTAATGAACCTTAGAACTGATTGTTTTTGGTGGAACCTATAGCAGCAACAGCACTAAAATAGTCACAAATATGCAGGATTTATCTAAATGGCCTGTTTTTTTTACAGCCCATACTCCTAGAATCAGCTTCCAATCATTGTTGTCACATCGTGAGTGACAGGTGTCTAGACAAGTGTCACGGGGTAAAACCCAAGTTTTAAATTGACTGTTCGATGGGGAGCACTCTGTTCAAAACAGCAGACAGACAAGTTCAAGGTGTGCAACAAGATCAAATTTATTAAAAGCAAGCAAACACAACTTAAAAGAAAGGGCCCCAGCTAAAAGTCCTTTTCCTATAATAAAACCAGTGTCCAAGTCTTCTTCCTTGGGGTCCCAGGAGAGGCAGAGTCCAGGAGACGGTCAGTACAGAGCCTGAGTACAGAGAGTTTTGTTAAGAATTGGGTTCGTTTGTTCGGCAGCTTTGAGATGTTATAGACTACTCAAATAAATAAAACTAGAAATCCATGCACTGGGTCGTTAGTTATAAAAACACAGCAAATTAAAACAAGCAAAATTTGGATTTAAAAACACAACAAATAAATGACCCAGGCTAGTAATTCTGGTGAATAAAAGCACATCTCCAATGATTTGTGGAACCGACCACCGACACACCTCCTCATCAGAAGAGTGGACGGAGAACGCCAAAGTCACTGCGGCACCCGAGGTCGAGACAATGGCTTCACGGAGCTCAGCAGCTGCGTCTGACTACGCATACATCTCCAACCACCACCGTTCAAGTTAATAAATTATCAAGTCAATGAACTGTGTGGCGTTGTAACATATAACATAACATTATATAATTTAAAAAATAGTATGATGCGATGCCACGTAACTGGGAAACTTTGTCTTGTTGCCCCTCAGAAGCAAGATCCAGCACCAAGCACCAGCCATGAGCCCACAAGTCCAGAGTGGGCACTACTTATTTGAACAGAATATAGATTCTGATATTGTTGAAAAGGATGTTGTGTTGTTAAAGTTACAATGTGTAATTTACGTGGCTGTTTATTAGCAAATATCAACTATTGCTTTCATAAATATATATTTGCTATAATGTAATGCAATTCACATACAAATGGAAGCATACAAATAGGCTTAGAATGATTTCTCTCTATATACACAGGCAGGGCGCGGTCTGCTGGAGGCTGCCCTCTTGCTTCTCCATATTTGAATACAGTGGCCGAAAGGGATATACGCGCTTCACCTTTCGCGTTTACCTAGAACTTGCCGTCACTGGAGACGGTTAAGGTGAAGATCAATCGGTGAAGATCGCGCTTCTGTGTGAACCTGCTTTGTACTTTTATGATTCTGTCGCACTTGAAGTGTAGGACCACACATATGTTTTGCCCCGTGAGAGGGAAACCACGCCACCAAATAAAAGAAAAAGATCAGATAAGCAAGGACGGGACAAAACGCGAGTGAATATCGGCATTGCTTATTCCAGGTGGAAAGAACTCCTGAAGGACAAGGATTTCACAAGGGATGCGGAGATTGCCTGCTTTCTGCTAGACAGGTAATTCAATCTGATATTTTAAAATCATTTTGGCTTCATGTTTGCAACTACTTTTCCCTCTCGTCTAAGTTTGAGTGACAGCTAACGTTACGTTTACGTGCTAATGTTATCCTAGCCTTGGCTAACGTTATCCCAGAGCTACAGCTAAATGGTTAGCCTATCCTACAGCCTAATCTGTTGATTCCTCTCGCGCTGCTGCGAAAACTGCCGTCCTCTCCTCCTCCTCTTCCCTCTGGGTAGCCGAGACACACCTCTTTGCCTGGCCGTTCCTGTACCGCCTCTGCCCCCTTCCTCTCCCTGGTCTTCCTCCTCTCCCTCTTCCTCATCTCCCTGTGTCCTGTGGAAGAACACTCTGGAAACGCATATATTATAATCGTACCAACCTATATTTGCCGCACTGTGCCGTGACTATCACATAAAACGTGTTATTTTAGCATTACTGTGCTAATGCTCGTGTTACCAAAACAATTAGAAATAAAACACTCCTAACATATATCTCACAGATAACCTATATCTCACTTGTAAGCTATAACATATCATAACATGGTTTAGATTCCTAAATAAATATTCACCTCGTCGCTAGATACTCCTGAAAAACTCAAAAAACTCTGTCTGCGCAAGGCTTTTTGTCCTACGATGCCACCGTCACTTACCCGACAGGAGGGGTGAGTGAGTGAGTGTGAGTGAGCACTGCAATCTAGAATTTGACCGCTGATGTCACTGTTAAGGCCCAAACATACTCGGGCGGAATGTACATGGAATGGACTCCGCGGAGGTCCGCGCGGTCTCAAAGCGGAACGTCCGCAAGCCCTGTGCCCGCAAAGCTCCGATTTTACGACCACGCGGACTCCGCTCTGCGCACCAGTGACTACTCAGCATGTATTTTTCACATCACGGGAATTTTTCACGGACATTTTTACAGGAAACTACAAAGCGTAAGTGCACTCGACTATGAAAGCCCGAATGACTGCGGACATTCCTCGCGGAGTCCGTTCCGCGTACGTTCCGCCCAAGTGTGTTCGGGCCTTTATTCACCATTTTTACACACTGAGGTTTTAAGAATAATGTTGGAGATGTGCACTCATGTTGAAATAAATCTACATTGTGAAGTAACCCTTACTTGAACTGAATTGGAAATATTTTAGAAAAATATTTGTATCAGTAATTTGTTACAGTAACGCGTTACAGTAACGTAACTACTTTTATTGGGTAAAAACTAGTGTAACGCATTACTACTGAAAATATGGTAACAGAACGTAGTTACTTTGTCAGTTGGGCACAACGTTACTTTTCCCGGGGACAGATTTGACGGTGACACTGTCTGTCTGCCTCAGCTGCGCACTAGGCAGGAACTGTGACAGCTGCCATGTCAACAGTACAGACAGGAGTGCCAAAATCAAGAATCGTATGAGGAATATGGAAGATACATGTAAGGTTATGATAGGTCGTGATCTAAAGTGGGCCAGTCTGAGGCATGAAACTCCAGGGCTGAAAATGAGTCCCACTCCGGCCCTGCCTGTGACCTTTAGGGTGGGTGATCAATGTGAGACTGTTCTCCTACTGATGATGGATTATGTTTGATAAGTCAGTGAGTGTGACACCCTTTGTTATATGGATATGGATAGTAAGCCAAGGCCAGACCGAACAGAAGAGGACAAGAATAACTTAGTCAAATTGGAGAAAATTTGACTGGGTTATTCCCCAAATATTCAGTTTTATTTATTTATTCCCATTGGTAGAGGAGACTTGAAAAGCAGCTGCACAAATGTATTTAGCTTCATCCATTATGCGAAATTCTGGACTGGATGAATCCTAAATTTAAGTTGATAACACAAGTTAGCCACTGGTAAAATATCAGACAGTTTATATTCATCACTGTTGATGATGTGATCCCCCTACTCAAGACAGAAGGTGTGGAGTGTCGACAGATCCATGTTTATCCATATAAGGCACACGTACAATTGAAGTTTATCATTACATTAGATGTCTTTCTCAAGCAAGTATAAAAGTGAAAAGAATGGAAAGAAATAGGTGTAGGTGACAGATGGAGCACTTAAAGGTTCAATTGGACATGAAACTCTCTTGGTTTAATCATCAGTAAAAGAGATGAAAAACTGTGTTCTGTACGGTTTTTCTTCGAATCACAGAGATTCAAATTCTGTTGCTACATTAAAGTTCAACTGCCCTGGTGCCCCCAGAGTTCTAGGTTTAGTGTGTATCAACTGGTTTATTTAAAAAAAAAAAAAAAGATCAACTGACATGACACACCTGGGGCCTGATAACATGGCAGCATAGAAAAACTGTACACATGGTCCAGAGAGTGGGAGTACATTAAGAGCCCAGTATTTTGTTTTTGCCCAAAGGCTCCCTAGGTGGTTACTCCAGTCATGGTGGAAGATAACATTAGGTTGTAAGTGTATGGCACTTATATACATGTATACAGTCAGCGGTGTAAATCATTGGATTGGATGGATTTGGCTGTTATGGCACTGTTTTGTTCTTAGTTACAACAACAAAGTGTTTGTAAGTAAGTAAGTAAATTTATTTATGTAGCACTTCTCACAGAGAGGACTCACAAAGTGCTTCACAAGATAAAATACAAAAAATACAATAACAAACAATGCAAAATACACAAAAACAAATAAAAAGTAAAGTGCAGCGAAATACAGAGATGATACAATGGACAATTAATGGAACGCAAGCCTAAACAGATGTGTTTTTAACTGCCTTTTAAAAATGTCCACGGAAGAGGCCGCTCTCAGCTCGTGAGGTAGTGCATTCCACCATTTAGGTGCAACAGCCTTAAAGGCTCTATCACCTTTTGTCTTTAATCTTGTGTGAGGGACAGTAAGTAGGTGGCCTTCAGCGGACCGCAGTGACCTGACAGGACAGTGAAAGGACACCAGATCCGTCAAGTATGCAGGTGCTTGACCATGGAGGGCTCTGTAAGTGATGGCTAGAATCTTGTGCTGGATTAACAGGGAGCCAGTGCAAGGATGCCAGGACTGGAGGGATGTGAGTGAACTTATGAGATCTGGATAGAAGCCTGGCGGCAGCGTTCTGGACCAGCTGGAGGCGGTCTAATGAAGTTTTATTGAGACAGGTGAAAAGAGAATTACAGTAATCCAGACGTGAGGAAATAAAAGCATCGATGATCATTTCTAGCTCTGAATAAGTTAACATGGATCTGAGTTTGGAAATGTTTTTGAGGTGGAAAAAGCGGGAGCGAGTGACAGTTTTGATGTGGTCATCGAAGAGCATGCCTGATCAAATGTGACCCCAAGGTTTCTCAACTTGGGGCACGCATTTGCACTGAGGGACCCTAAGCAGCTGGCCACTTTAGATGCTGAGGCATCAGGTGCAATAATTAAAATCTCAGTTTTAGCTGCGTTCAACTGAAGGGAGTTAGAAGACATCCAGTCCTTAATTACATTCATACAATCGTACAGTGAGTCAATTCCATCGGTCCTATCAGGGTTAAAAGAAAAATATAACTGGAGGTCGTCTGCATACATATGGTATGAGATACCTTCAAAATTGCTGATGACATCTCTGAGAGGGAGCATGTATAGCGTAAAGAGGATAGGCCCAAGCACTGAACCTTGGGGCACCCCGCAAGAAAGGGGGGCAAACTCTGATTTATGAGGGCCAACAGTCACAGAAAAGGATCAATCAGACAGATGAAACCAATGAAGAGCGGTCCCTGAGATTCCTACCCTGTCCCTCAGCCTGTCTAAAAGGATGTGGTGATCAACAGTGTCAAAGGCTGCACTGAGATCAAGCAGAACCAGGATAGTGGATTTACCAGCATCGGAGGCCATCATGATGTCACTGGAGACCCTGAGAAGAACAGTTTCTGTGGAATGTAACTGACGATAACCGGACTGAAATTTATCTAAGATATTGTAACTGTTAAATGCTGTCACTAACTGGTTTGCAACTGCTTTTTCTAGAATCTTAGATACAAAGGGCAGCTTGGAAATGGGCCGGTAGTTACTAAGAACATCGGGGTCCAGATTGGGCTTTTTGAGAAGCGGCTGAACAACCGCTTGCTTGAAATGGGACGGGACACGACCAGAAACCAATGAGCTATTGATTATGGAGAGCAGAGATGGACCAATAGTGCTGAAAACATTTTTCAGCAAAGTTGTGGGCAGGATATCCAGCGGACTAGAAGAGATCTTCATAGTGCACACAAGATCTGCTAAGTCTTGTCAGGAGACAGGTGAGAAATTGTCAATAATTGACTGTTGTTTGGGAGGATCAGGAAGGGAGGAGGAGGAGGAGGGTGTTATACTGGGCTTGACACTGGCAACCTTATTCACAAAATACATTAAAAAATTGTTACAGTCCTCATCAGAGGACACAGGTAGAGCAGGCGGTTGCGCACCAGTAATGCTACTTATAGTGTCAAAAATGACCCTGGGATTTCTCTTGTTGGAGATGATGAGATTTTTAAAATAAGAGGCTCTGGCTACCCTAACAACAGAATTGAATTCAGCTAACAGTTCTTTAAAATAAAGACAATGTACATGAAGCTTGCTTGATTTCCACAAGCGCTCAGCTCTCTGACATTTACAACGAAGGCAGTGGATGTCGTCATTCAGCCAGGGAGTGGGATTAGCTGCGGGGATAGTTCGAGGCTTTAAAGGAGCAATCTTATCAAGAATAGCAGAGCAGTGTGAATTAAAAGTTAAAACTTGGGACTCAACGTCAACATTAATACTAACAGGCTGCGCCACACTGTTAAAAGCAAATGAGAATTTGTCAGCAGAGAGGTTATTTAACATACGGGTGAGTTTTGTACGCTTGCTGGTTGAACAATCAGAAATAATAGACAAATTAAACAGGATGCAGTTGTGATCAGTGATGGGCAGCTCCTCAGAGACGATACAATCAATGTCCAAACCAAGTGTAAAAACAAGGTCACATCATCTGTAAAAAGCAGAGATGTAATTCTGAGGTGTCGTGTGTCGTCCCTTGTGCTGCGTTGATCAGAATGCTGTTTCAGAGGTTTTGGCAGTAAGGATGTCACATCTAATAATATTAAATAAAGGCCTGATTTATTGGGTATCATATGATATACAGATCAATACTGAATTTCATAAACTCCAGTTAGCTGAGGCCTGCTATTGATGACTCTCTGTCTCCATATAACAGGCTCGTCTAAAGGACTTTCAGACAGCAGGGTGACACTGCTGCCCTGCAGGTCATGTGTCCCACTGGGAAACTCCTGCTACTTCCGACTTCCTGTCCATCCCTGTGAGTTTATTTCACAGTCCTTCTTGTCAGTAAGATGGGAAATGGAGGCTGAGGACCTGCACCTGCACAGCCTTCCAACCGCCAATCAGATGCTGGGAGCCTGCGCTGTGCACAAACAAGCTTATTGAATTAATGTTAAAAAGCAGAGCAGGCCCCGAGCTCTGTAATTATTAATCAAGAGTAATCAGCGGAACATAATTGATTTGGTAATTGTGTTTGCTTTCTTGAGCTAGACCCAAAACTTTGCTGGCTTGAATTGAGGACATTGTCATTGCAGTTGAGGCACTGCAGTGTTATGTTGTGTGAATGTAAAATGTCTGCTGCTAGTAAGTTTCAGCAGAGGGGGATACAGACCACTTACAATAACACACAAAGGCTATTAAATGATAAAAGACAAAAAACTTCAGGAACTTCATTAAGATAAGATAAGATAAAATACACCTTTATTTATCCCACAACTGAGAAATTCCAGTGTTACAGCAGTCAAGGGGAAAGAGTCAGATTACAGATTTCAAAATTTAAAAACTTAAAAAAAACTAGGCATGCAAAAAAAGTACAAAAACACAAGAAACAGCAATAAATAATAATAATAATAATAATGAGCAGTGGATAAAAAGTGAGCATATTTAGTGCAAAGTGAATATTGTATGTGCAAATAAACAACAACAAGGGGGACAGTAATGCTTATTATGGTGTCCCTAAAGTGTCCATGGTGCAGTTTACTGTGAGCAGTGCTGGTTCTGTAGCCTGACAGCAGCATTCAGGAAGGACCTATGATAGTGTTCCTTCACACACTTTGACTATCAGTCTATCGCTGAAGGAGCTCTCCAGAGCTTTTATCTCCTCCTGCAGGGGGTGGGAGTCATTAGTCCTCAGAGATGACAGCTTGGTTGTCATCCTCCTTTCTCCCACCACCTGCACAGAGTCCAGAGAGCATCCCAGGACAGAGCTGGCCTTCTTGATCAGCTTGTCCAGTCTCTTCCTATCTGCAGCCGAGACGCTGCTGCCCCAGCAGACCACTCCGTAGAAGATGGCTGATGCCACCACAGTGTCAAAGAAGGTCTTCAGGAGCCCCCCTGCACTCCAAAAGACCTGAGCAGGTAGAGGCCTCAGCAGGTAGAGTCTGCTTTGGCCTTTCCTGTATAGTGCCGTTATGTGATCAGTCCAGTCCAGTTTATTGTTAAGATGAACACCCAGGTACTTATAAGATGTCACCATCTCAACATGATTCTCACAGAGCTTCTGGGCTTCTCCAGGTGAGAAAGAGCTCTATGCAGAAGGAAGATGACGGTGTCGTTCACCCCAATGCCAGGCTGGTAGGCAAATTGCAGCGGGTCCATTGAAGGGCCATAACTGGCTTCCCACTGTTCTTAACAACAGATACCCAAACACCATCAAGCTTTGAGTGTCTGTCAGTTAACTGATTCTAATGCTGAACTGGTACAATATTAATATTTGCATAGTATAGAAGATGTATGTGCTCATCTTCTATCTTGCTGAGAACTGCTTAAAGTAAAGTGGATTTCTTGTTTATCTGGGCAGGAGACTAAGGGCTTTTCTATGCTCAACCTTAGATATATAGACGGAGATGGAGAGAGAGACAGATGGAGCCCTTTGTCCATACTCTGCGTTCATTTCATCTGTATTTGTGCACGTATTCTGAAAGCTTACATACACAGACAAAACAGAGCAGTGCCCCCAGAGATCATGGAGGCAGTGTAGCATAGCTCAAGCAAGATGTAAGTGTAGGAGACAACAAAGAAAATTAAAGAATGGTGGCATGGAACGATTTGATAATGTGTAAATATATATATTGATGTATAGTAAAAATCATGAAAATAATTCTCTATCCACATGTCAAGATGTATATAATGGAATTTCCACAGAGAGGAAATTCAGCAGTCTCAGTGCTGTACATTGAATTTGAACATGACAACACTCCTTTGCTCATTTGCTTTACTTAGGATGTATTTAGACTGATCGAAAAGGAGGTTTGGATACAGTGCAATTGCATATGAGGTCAAGTGCAAAGACTGGTCCATGCTTGAAATTGGTCTTGCTCTGTTTTCAAAGAGAGACATTTTTCTACATATCTTATCTGGCTGTATAACTTCAATGCATGAACCACAGATAAACAAGGACATTGGGAAATACCTGGAGGAAAATTACAGACAGAACTGGGGTTCTTGGAGTTCTGGGATCCGTCAGAGGCTGAGTTATCACACACAGCCATATTAGCACCAAATATGTAATATTTGGTGCTAATTTTGCTTGCTGGCCACAGTTATTGTTCAGCAATTGCCCTATTGTTCAGGTGTCAAATTTGCGAATCTTAAGACAGCGAAGGAATGACCTTACTCTGCCTCTGACTGGCTTGCACTGATATTCTTACCCTTACCCTAACCAATCCCACTCCTCTTTCCTAAACCTAACCAATCAAACCAACAGAGGTCCGACACTGTCATTTACACGCATGTGTCCTCCATAATGCAGGCAGTGCAGGAGCTTCAGACTACATTTCAGTCATTACAAACCACTCTGCTGAGTTTAAAATTGATTTTAAATTCTCAGAAAACAAAGTCTATGGTTCTCTCAAAAGCTCACTCACAGTTGCTTGATGAATTTAGCACCTTCACTTCTGATAGTAAATCCATTGAAAGAGTGTCCTCAGACAAGTACCTGGGTATATGGATAGATAACAAGCTTTCATTTAATACACAAATTGCTACTCTTGTTAGGAAGCTTAAAGTGAAGATCGGCTTTTATTTTAGAATTAAGTCTTGTTTCACTTTTAGTGCTGAGAAAAAAACTTGTGGAAGCTACTTTTCTGTCTGCAATTGATCACAGTCACATATTGTATATGCATGCAACACTTACATCTATCAGTGAATTGAAGGGCATCATAAAGAATGTGGTGACAGAGAAATTTGCTTGTTTTTCTTGAGAGGCCACTTTGTTTGAATAGTTGTTGTTTAATTGCGGATTTTTGTATTACATTCTGTTGCATTTTAAATGTGTTATGATTGGCTTCTACCTTGGCCAGGTCTCTCTTGTGAAAGAGATTTTCAGTCTCAATGGGACTTCCCAGTTAAATAAAGGTTAAATAAAAAATAAAAAGGCAACGAATACTAGCCAATCTTAGGGAGCTGAGCAAGTCATTCCTTTGCCATCCCAGGATTCAAAAACTTGTGTACAGGAGGTACATTTACTGTTTGGAGTAAAAAATAGTGCACAAACAACAATAACGTAAATTAAAGCAAATGCAGTTCTCAGATTTCTGAATCTGTATATGAGGAGCTGTAGAGGACTGTTGATTACATCTCAATCTGAATTTAATTTTAAACATGTTGTGCAAAGTGTATGTGAACTTAAAGGATATGTCTGCGGTCATTCTATGTTCTTTATACGTTACTGTCAATAAATCCCATGTGCAGACCCATACCAAATATTAATGTATCAACCAACAAGTACTGCGTTTGTATATCTGATATATCTTCTTCCTCTGTGCCATAGCTCCATTGTCATCCAACAACTATTTAAAATACATCACTGAGTCACACTGTTCCACTGGGTGAAATGTTTCTTCATTATCATGATCACACACTGTAGTTATTTTTACTTAATCCCACATACACTGAAATACCAGATAGCACCAATCAACCAGATGACTCTTTTCCCATTTACTGATCTGACAGAACTTCAGCGTGGCGAAGAAAAAAACGTCCGTTTGTATGCTTCTCATAAGATCATAAAGCCAAACCCTGCTCTGTTTATCTAAACCTAACCACATGCATTTGTTGTTGAAAGAAAAAAAACACATAGTCAATTTACGGTGATGTACCCGATTTAGTGTGTTTATTTTGAAAGAGACTGAATGCAAACTGTACATTTCCTAAGAAGAAATTCAAAGAAATTTTGAACACAGACAATGCATGTAACAGGTAGAGGTTGACACGACGTCCCAGGGCGTCAACAACCAATGACTCAGGGTGCCTTGCATGTCATATGTCAGTGTGGAAAGTCCATGACCAAACGTCGATATTTGACGTGAGGTGAGTGAGAGAGAATGTGTTCGAATAAACCCTCTGGATCACCGCTGTACGCCATTAAGGTGTCTGCTGAGCAGAGTCACTGAGTGTTTCTCAAAGTCAAGGATCCTTCCTTGTAGTACAACGGGTCCCTCCAAGGAAGGATCGCTTCATCTCTGCTGTGACTGATTAATTTAAAAACTTTTATGTTTTATCCAAGTCACGTTACTTTTAAAAACTCATTATTTGACAGTGAACACATTGCAAAGTGTAAATTATGAGGTTTCTGTCAATATTATTATCATGCTTGTATGTTACAAACCCCTGGAGATGTCAATCCAAACAAATGACATATTTATCTAAATCATGCAGAGCTCCGCTGGCACAGATTTAAGTGAAGAGGCCCCGCCTTCACTTCCAACTAATCGTGCCCAAAGTATTGTGGGTAGTTTATGCCCACTGAGGATACACAGATGCATCACTGAAATTTCTCAGAAATCAGGACTCAGTCCTTTGTAGAATTTGAAGGATCCTTGACATTGGAACAGTCCTTAGGCGGGATTTGATGGCATAGCATCCTTGAAATTCAGCCATTTGAGGATCCTTCCATGACTTTGAGAAACACCCACTGCCTGTGTTTAGCAAGAGCAACCATGCAACTGTCTTCCTGAGGTCAAAGCTTGTCAACAAATTACAATGACTACCCCCAGTGATGCAAGAGATCAGGAAACGTTCAGGCCAGGGAGAGGCCAGCCTGCAGTCTGCACTGCGTGAAGCAGTCTGGAGCATGTAACAGGACACTGCTGTTGACATCACAGATGACATTAATGGATTTATTAAGTCTGTGGTAAATTAAACTTGAAAACAACAGAAGCAACTGTACCCAAACTACAGTTAAATCATTCCACAATCGGTCACCATGGAAGCAGAACCATGTGAGTCGCCATAACAAAACACACTGCATCATAATTTTTAGGGCTACAGTCTGGAAACATGGACAATTACTGGTAGGGCACTTGGAGAGGGCAGACTTCTGCAAAGGCCAAATGCGCCATCTCACAATGTCACAAGTGCAACAGACATTCAGAGCTTTAAAATAGCAGCACACAACTATTATGGCATCCTGAGCAGAGAATGAAGTCACACTTCCTCTGTGTATATTGTCAGCTAAACTTATCTGTTTTCTGATAATCACTTTAGTTGTTCTTTTATCTCAGACATGTATTAAGGTGTTGCATACCTTTTTTAGCCTAGAAAAGGTATCCAAAACCTTAATACATGTCTGAGATAAAAGAACAACTAAAGTGATTATCAGAAAACAGTGATTATCAGAAAATGAAGACATAATGAACACCATTGAACTATTATCTGTTTACTTTTTTGTTGGGCTGGCCACATGCACGTTAGTGTATGTAAGCCCCACCCCCACAGCTCCAGGTTATGTAAACGTAACCTGCTAACAAAGTTCCACTAATTCAGTGATAAACACATTTCATTTCCTAAAGATTCTTCACAATAAAAGTCCCCCATTATTTTGTTGTGGAAACAAGTGGAAACGTTGTGAGTTTTCGAGCAACAACTTGACACAATTTCTAAAACGGCTGATAGGGAACATGAAACAGTAAAATAACGCACATATCTAAAGTAAAAACAGGACGCAGGAGAGAAACAAACAACAGAGATTCAGTCGAAAGCTACAAAACTGCTGAGAGATGAACACGCAGAGAGAGTTAAAAAAAGCCTTTCTCTCTGGTATCCTGCAGACAGAGGTAAGGAGAGTCTCGCAAAGGACGTAAAAGGACGGCTTCAATAAGAACCAATGTTTGGAGTTGAGAGACAGATATTGTACCCAAGTCAGAAAAAATGAAGAGCTGGACCAACATTTTTTCTGTGGTTCTTTTCATGTAGTAAAGTAGTCGGATCTTATTCAGCATTTTTCATATACTGTTAACTAATTTAGCCTCAAAATCTTAGGTACATTAATATTCAGAATATCAAATACACACTAATTTTGCCCAAATCAATTTCAAAACTTCAAACAATTACAAATCAAAAATTAAAAATCAAACATCAACACCAGCTGCTCATAGAGAAGTTCTTCATCTCTGAAAACGTGCACAGACATTTCTAAGCATTTTAGAAAATTAACAAAGACCATACTGAGATGATACCCAGAAAGATGTTCACACTTTAATTTTGCAAAACAACACATGCAGGAGCTCCACATTGCTACAGATGTTGTCTTCTCTTTTGACGCTAAATTTATACAAGTTGTCAGTGCTGGTGCAGCTGTCACACCAGTATCTATTCTCCATCTCTCTGTCCTCTTACAGCTTTTTGTTTCTGCTGTACTTCTTCACTGTCTGATTAAACCTGCATGCAACTGTTGAGAGAAATGTATCCACACAGACCGCAGCAGGGTTCCCCGACTCTGCTTTCCCTTCTTGTTATCTCCACCTGGTGTGGCTGCCTGTCGCAGAGAGATGAGAGACTCGAGGGGGCAAGATTGCATGCCCATCTCCGATTGAATCAGCAGTTGTCTGCTGTCAGTTATCTCCCATGTGTTGTGAAATCGTCAGGTAGTGCTGCTCAGACGACCCGATAAGACAGACAGGAAGTCGCACACTTGATCCTGCCGCTGACGGGTTCCTCTTAGACAAAAGGCAAATGAAGCCTCCCTCTTTCCCCTTTTCTGCTGCTGATAATTCAAAAGCAATTTCCACATGCTGCCCACTCTTTGCGCCTAATTCAAATATTTGAATTATTCTGGTCACTGCACTGATATGCAGATTGCTTAGTGGGGGAGTATTTTAATCAGGCCAGAGTGAGATACTTCCTCTATTCATTCCACTTATAAACAAACTCCTCTAATTGCTTTACTGTTAGAGATGATAGTTAAATTTACCCCTAAACATACAACGGCTTGTTTGTTTGTTTTTCTCTCAGATTAATCCCTGTGGCTATCCCTCTCTCACACTTCAGTGATTAAAAATTGCACTTGGGAAATCAAGGATCGCCTTCATTCGGGCTGGTGAAACAAGACTGGAACCTTGTAAGACATCAGCGTATGGCTTATTTTCCCACTGAGTGCCCTTGTTGCCGCCAGTGTCCCTTTCTATCTCAAGTTCAAAGGTCTTTACAGCACCAGTGTTTCATCTGGGCTCGCTCCGCTCTCTGAGTCACTGGATGTTGACAGTCCTTTCCATTTCACTCCACTGGCTTCACTCAAATTTCACACTTGTCAGGTTGCCTGATTCCTCAAACAGCTGCAAGCACATCTGAGTGTAATCCTCCCATCGCCCTATGCACATCCCTTCTATGTTCTGATGGCTTCAGGTTAAAGCTGAATTGGTCACAACTGGGCCCATTTCTGCTCATCTATTTTTTAATTATCATATTTCAAATTCATATTGCATGCAAGTATCTTAATGTTTCAGTATAAAGTGAGAGAGAGTGGAGAGCTTTGGAGTTTATTATGATTTGCAAATGACCCAATCCCCTCATAGTCTTGCCAAAGCCTGTACTGTACGTAAAGATGGACCATTTGACAGCTCCCCAAAAGCAAAGCCAAAACATCTTGATCACCCCCTGGTGGCTGCAGTATAGGTCATAAACTCCACCCCCTCCATGTTTGCAGATGGGCCAAACTAAAACATCAAAGTTCTCATCGGATAAATTTTTCCCAAAGAAAGTTTATGTTTTTTAGGTGTTCATATCACTATAATGTTCAAGTGTTAATTTTTCTGATAAGTTGGGTTTTAACTGGTTGTTTGATACATGGCCATAGCCAGCTATGAGGTCACTGAGGTCCGTACCTCGGTAAAAATTTCAAAGAGAAAAAAATAGAAGAAGCCCCAAACAGCATGGTAAACATATTAACACACTGGACAGCTTTTATTTTGAAACGACACGCAGGAAGTTAATCTGATGTATCGGTGGAACGTGGAAAACTTGAATTCAGTTCAGGAAGACGATGATACTGCTAGCTGACAGACAAGCTGAGCAAAGCAGCCCACTGTAAGTTCAAGTTTAAGAAAAAGTTAAGTTCTTGCTAAGTAACATTAATGTTAGAAGCTTTAGCTGTGGCACAGTGGGTTGAAAGGAACTGGCTAATCATGCGTGATGTGAGCTCATTAAGTCAGTGCCATGCTCCTGAAGGTAACGTTATTTTAACATTACACACAACATGCAGGTGGCTGTTTCAAGACCCAATAAAATTACAAGAGGTTAGGTGGCGTAAAAAAAAAAAAAAAAAAAAATAATAATAAAAAAAAATATATATATATATATATATATATATATATATATATATATATATGTATATATGTATATATATATATATATCTGTGTGACAAAAATATTGAACTTATGATATTCAAAATTATGGTGATGCACCTGCATGTTGTACACTAGATTTGATTGAGGTGGGTATTCGATATATAATGTACTGGACAATAAGAGCATCCCTCTATCTATCTGAACACTATTCAGTGGCTTGAATCCTTAAACCACATCAAATAATGTTGTTACATTATGCAGCGCTTTATTCACTTATTTGACGAGTACACGACCTCACATGTTTGTGTCATCTACTATTTATTTGTTGTTGTTGCATTACTCTTGCTAGCCTAGAATTTGATATTAATCACATGCAATAATTCAAACCCTTCGTTCCAAATTATCTTCAAGCATTATAATATAATGTAATCAATAAGGTCTAACATGCTGAAATGCATGTATTTTTTAGTCAAGGTGGCACTAGTGTCAGATATCTGAAATGGGATTAAGCAGCACAACATGGGGAGACAAAAACAGTGCTCACAAGAATGAAAAGTAAACAGATGTTGCCATTGTTCAAAATACTAAAGGCAAGTCGAAGCAATTCTATTTACAATGTACATTTCATACACAGAGGCAATTCAAAGTGCTTTTAGTACATAATAATAATTAAAAGAACACAGTATAGAGCAATAAAAAGATGAAGTACGAAATGGATAAAACAAATAAGAACACTAAATTCTACAAACTGTCACAATACATTTAAGAGTCAAATACAGTTATTGGCAGTGATTAAAAACTAAAGTGAACATTAAAGTCTTTAGCCAGTTTTAAAAAGCAGCCAGAGGTGGGGCATGTCTAAGATCTTCTGGAAGTTTATTCTAGCTTTGTGTAGCATAATAAGTGAACATAGCTTCACCCTGTTTTGTTTTAATCCTAGGAAAATGTAGCAGACTGGTTCCTGCTGACCTGAGAGGTTTAGAGAGGTCACACTGCAAAAGCAAGTCAGAGATGTACTACACCCACTGGTGTAGTGGAGGGTATACGCAGGTATACAGGGTATACCAGCCTCGTCTGTGGCTTTATACACACCTATCAGCCAAAAAGCCATTGGAATGTATAGGAAAGTATTCCCACTTCCTCCTTGGTAACTGCCTTGCAGTTCACCCACCTCATCAACCATCACTACACCACTGAGTTAGTTACAGGTAAGTAACAATAGTTGGAAGTCATTTCTTTGAGAAAATGGTGGCCAGTGCAGACATCTGAAAACTGGTGTAATATGTTCAGCTTTCTTGGTCTTTGTTAGAATTTCAGCTACAGCATTCTGACTGAGCTGTAGCTGCTTAAGTACTTTTTGAGAAGGACTGAGAAAAGACTATTACAGTAGTCTAGCATGCTGGAAACAAAAACGTAAATTACTTTTTATAAATCTTGTTGTGACATATATCGTGTAATTATTGCAATATTTTTAAGATGAGAAGGGACTGATTTTGTTTTTGTCTTGATGTGAGAGTTAAAATTTAAATTTGAATCAATTGCATTACCGTTAATTTTGACTTGGTTTTTAGGCTTCAGTAAAAGGGAGTTGGGATGTGTACCAACTTTCGGCGTTCCTTTTTTAGCCCCAAAGATAATCTTACATTTGTCTTTGTTTAGTTTGAGAAATGTTTGGCACATCCACTTGTTAAGTGGGTTGATACACAGAGGCAGTAAGTTAATAGGAGCATAGTCACTGGTGGTGTCTTGGTGTCTTCTGCATAGTGGCTGCAAATAATATTGTTCTTTTGCATAATTTAGCCTTGTGGTAGTGCATTGGGGTTGACTAGAGAGGTCCCAGAATTGATCTGTGAGGTACTACACACACCCTGCTAGCTTGTTCAGGTCAGTAGGTGCCAATGGAAACAAATAGTTCTTATTTTGCAGAAAATGAATACTAAAATAACCTTGACATATATGTTTGATCTGAAAGAACTTCTACTGACCAATAAAATAATGGCTGTCTTCTGTTAGGAGTAAAGGCAGAAGTAGCATTGTGTTGTTGCTATAGCCTCAGAGCACTGTAGGAAGGAGGTAGTAGGGGTGGATGTTTAAGTCAACAAAATAATAAGACACTGACAAAGACCACTGTGCACATCCCATTTCCTACCAACAGTCAGAGTTAGTTTTTTATTTCTCATTTTTATTGTTACCTAACCTTAACCAATACGTATTTGCCATAAGGGTGACAGATTACCAATGGTGACTTTAAGCAGTGCATATACTAAGCACATTTGTTCATTGAAATTTTCTTGAATGTTTTTTTTTTTTTTTTTTTTTTTAAATTTATGTAGGCTATATTTTACATACCACATAGTCTATGCTGTTTCCAACTCCTTTGTATATCTTTGTAATTATTGGTTAAAGTTAAAAAGTACCTCTGAATAAGGTGAGAAATTCAGACTGTGTACTAGGCCTGTGTGTCATGTACATACTGCATGTCTTAATATTTTACTGTGTATTGATTTCAGTGGACAGTGTCAGCAGCTCAAACATGGTTTCAGATATACCATTCTGGTAAAGACAGTGAGTGCTTGGAGTTTTGTACTGCAAATAATCATCTTTAATTCATGTGAAACCCCAAGTCATGTTGCATGATTCAGAATGTGTGTTATGATGAGGATAGTTTGTAATAGTGGTGGTATGTCGCAAAAACTGAATTGAAGCATTACATGGCAGATAATGTTGAGCTTACCCTACAGAGCTTGCTCATGATAACCACGTGTTGGTCAGAGGCACTCACACCATGTTTAGCTAGTTCAAATGCTGCGAGTTGCTTTCTAAATCTCCCTATCTGTGCCGACCCTCTCCCTCTATATCACCCTGGCCCCCCCTCATCTCCTTCATCCAGCCTTCTGCCACTTTGAGATGGCTCTCCTCTCGACCTGTTGGAGTGGAGAGGCCCATCTGTGGGCTTATCTTGTTCCACCGGAGAGCAGTAAACACTCATTTTTGTGGCTGTCAGTTTGGTGAAGGCAGGCAGCCATGTGGAACACAGCGCAGAATCAGCAGCATTCCCAGCAGTGGAAATAGAGCTGGCTTCAAGGCAGTGAGGGCCACTCTTTTCCTCTTTTCCCTTCCCTATCAATGAACATTGGTATTGCTTTTAAACCTGTCACACACTGATTTAGAGGTTGTGTTTGGTGTGATTTGCTATTTATCTTTCCTTTTTGTGAAGACATGTCTATATGCAATATTTTCTGCTAATGTGGAGCAACGTATTACTGTAGGCATACACTTTGTTTATGTATTGCTTTTGTTGTTAAAACTATACACTCGTTGAAAAAAAAAAACACTGTAAGAACAGTACAACCTTCAAGGCATCACAACTGTAGCTATAGAACCAAAAATTTATTACATCTACAAAGAACATTTATTTTTTTTCTACCTCAAAGAAATCAGAGTTTTCATAGGTATTTATTTTAAATGCAATAAACATGACATTCAGATGGAAAAAGCTGGGATGCACTGATTTTTAAATTGTGGGCTGATACCAATAATGATATTTAAAATAACAATTTGGCTGATAGCTGATAGCTAATAGCCAGTTGAAGATAACCAATACCAATACCGATATGTTTATATTTTGTTTTTGTTGTTATTTATTCCACGTTTATGCCAGAGAAACAAATAAATCAACACTGTGAACAAAAAACTTTTAAAGGTTGTTTAATACATTTTTATCAAACATTTGAAATAACCTTCTTTCACATGAACAATTTATAAAACTGCTTCAAAAGCCTTTTTAGCATAATATGTATCTATATAGATATCTATATACTATTGATCCTCTCTAATATCTATTTAATGTAAAAACATCAACAAATTGGGGGTGTCCTTTGTGGGGCCCATGTGGGTAGAAAAGACACAACAACAGGCGAATAAAGATTTTTTGAAAAGACAGTATCCTAACAAAGTAGCCAAAAACAGAAAAGACTTGTAAATAGGTTACATAAAGATGTGTTTTTCCGTGAGTATGTGTATTAACACCTTTTTGTAATGTTTTTCATTTTGTAGAAAGACAAAAATGCTGTTCTCACAAAGAGGCACAGCTGAATAAAGCTGTATTGAAAATAATTGTAGGCTTCAGTGTGGTGTTTCTAAACTTTAAAGGCTCATTTCCATTCAGTATTGTGTAGTCTGAAATGAATATTAAGTTGTAAAAAATGTTTTAGAGGAAAGGACGAATGGTCTCTGACAAACTTTTCAGCTTATATTATGTAATACAACAACATAACAGCATTTTTCAAATTCAGTCATCGCTTTTGGTTTTCGTGTGCCACCCCAAGATTTTCAACGGCCCCATCTGGCCTCCCCATGAAAAATTTCTGGGGGTGCTACTGGCTAAATGGGCCCTATATGGGATTGTGCATGGGTTCTATATTGGCCCCATTTGCCAATTAGCATAACCCATGTGGGGCCCACTTTGGTACTGTAAACCCACCCAGCAACAAAGTATGTGTAATGATGTGTAAACACAGAAACAGTCCCCATAGGGTGGGCAGAAGGGATGGTGAATAGGTCAAACAAGCACAGGACTTTCATCAAGGAGACCAGCGTTTGTGGCCTGAAGTAAATGTTGAGTAAATGTGAAAGTAGCGTACTATGTTAGTGTTTCGAGAATACTCTGCTGGTGAAGTATGTGACATAATGTTTGTGATGTCTGTTATGTGACTTACATAACATTACGATAGTAACAGAAGTACTCATTTAAAGCTAGACCATTATGTTTTTTTCAAAACTTAACCACCTAGTTTGTTGTCAAAACCTAACCACAACGTTTATTATAGTGTAACAGCAACCGTTTCATCAACATGTAGGGCATGTCGTTTTGGGGAAGCTTATATACTGTATGCCAATTTGGAAGTAAGTGGAATATGACCTATTCTGTTGTTTAGGTATTAGAGAGTGTTGTTTATGTTGCTGAAGCATGCAATGGTCACCAAATCTTTTGCTTGGTCTGCACCTCAGTTTTTGAGTCTGATACCTCATGAGATAACAATCTAGTGTTTTATACCAAGTGTACACAGTTTCCCAACTAAGAAGGACAGAAGTGATTTCCTCTGTCTTTAATAAGATGATGAACACATGCTGTATGGCTAATTACACAAATGGTTCAACTTACTGACATACAAAAATACAGGGAAAGAAAACCCTTTATCTTCCATGTCACTAAATAGTGAACATACCAGTCACATTCACTGGCTCAAAATCAGTTTGCAAATCTGTGTACTGAGTTACCACTCGTGGTTTTCAGACAGATTAAGAGCAGAAAACTCTCATGCAGGTGAATCACTCAGTAACATATAGGCTTTGATGATTCCAAGCCCACAGGTCCTCTGAAGGACCCCATTTCAGCTCCTAATGGTACAGAGAAATGGGTTTCAGGCATAGTAGATAGTATCTTTGTGTTTTTGTCTGGGAGAGATGAAAGGAGGCCAGGCTCCATATATGTGGCTGTGAAGATTGTGACTCGCTGCCTTTCTCATCTTCACCCCATTCTACAGAATTAATGACAGCAGCTCTATCATGCTATGGACTGGAGGTTGCAGAGACAGTGGGGGTTGTGAATGAAGGAAGGGGGATTACTGTGTTGAATCCCCAAATGGAATTCTGTTCTTTTCTCTTTGGAATAACGTGGCAGGGTTTCTGTCACTGTACATGGCCATGTCCTTCGCTTTCCTCTGTTTCCAAACTGTTATCTCCCATATCCTTTTATTTTTGTTCTAAAGATTTTCTTTTTTTTTTATTTTTGCTTTTGCATATTTGAAATTATTTACAATGGATACTGGAAAGTGTCAAGAAAGACAGGTGAAGGAAGAGGATAATTACATTCGACTAAGTCTCTGTTCAGATTTAGATTGACAAACAGGCCTGGAAGTTGTTGGTGTTCATATTGTTAGTATAATTAAGAAGTGCTCTGGATAAAGAATGAACCTCTGCTGTCCTGACAATTAGTTTGAGTAGCAGACAGTTTGGATTGGCACTTTGTATCACCTTTTAATGCTGTATTTAAAACTTTCTGAAATTAGTATTATTAACCAATATTATTGGTGTGGACATGGTTAGATTTGGTTCCTATGTTTAAAGATATACTATGCAAGATTTTCCTAAAAGAATGCTTAGACACATACAGAAGTAATCTCTCTCAATTATCACTTATGATCCAATAGAAGTTTGTGGCAGTGTTATTTTTTCAGAGACTCGGTCCTCTGCCTATATTTTCTTATACAGAAAACACCAAATGTGAGTGAATCTGGGGTCGGTGCTTCCTTTCACTTTCACTGGAAAGCACATTCAGGAACAGTAACAACAATCTTGCATACATGTGTTATACCTTCAACGAGATACTTGTCAATTAAATATCTTTGTTATTTGATTATGGGTTTGACATAATTTAGCCCAAATGTCCTTGAATGATCTTGAGCAGGACATTGAACACCTACAAACTCCAGTGATGCTTCTCTGTGGCTGACTTCAGCAGCCAACACTGTTAATAGAACATTTGTATTTACTGCTATTTACGCGACTCAGGACTTAACACTTAGAATTTGATTCATCACATTCTCCAGGAAGATTTCCCAGTGGCACCATTGACCACCACATCAATGTGAGCCTTTGGTGGGTTAGCCATCAGCAGCATGTGCATAGCACATAGGCGTGGGCCTGAATTTGGAAGACTGCATGAGCCATAAAAGGGATGTGTAGTATAAATAGACATAGACTGAGAACTAAGAACATTATGTGGGACCCATATGGGTTCAAAGACATGGATAGGCTACAATCTGTTAACACTGTCAGTGTTAGCATGCTGAGGTTAGCAATTCTCTCAAGCACTGCTTTAAGTAGAGCCTTGCAGAGTGTTTGTAGACTTTTAGTCTTGTTCACTGGCATTACCCTAAAATTAAAATCAAGTTTCAAGTTTAAGCAAAGTAAGAACAAGTGACAACTGACTGCCGCTATAGAGTAGCTTACTATAAAGATATTCACGCTGTTCTCATGCACTCTTTATGTATACCTGCGAAAAGTAAAGCACCAGAATTCATATAACCCATGTAATCATGAGCCAATAATTAGTATATTATCCACATAATCTGAAAGGCTTTGATCACATGACCAATACACTGACTGGAGTAAAGAATAGAGTAAAATAGAGAGTGAAAGTCCATGCAACAGGGCAGGTTGGGGTGGGGGATCAGTAAAACAAACAGACTTTCCCCCTGGAGACCAGTGTTCGTGTCCTATGTGAAAGGTGCATCATCACCATGTTACTTTTCCAAACCCTAACCTATGTAACTTTATTTTATGTATGTAACATGACGACTCCCAACCATCTTTCTTTTCCTAAACCTTACTATGTAACTTTACTTGCATAAACCTAACCTACGCAACTTAATGTTAACTACATACCTTCATGTTAAGTACAAAATGTAATGATGCTATATGTGGGGTGCTTATTTGTAAGATTTATGAACCAACCCAATCTTACTCTGAAGTTTAAAACCAGCACTTGTCCTTGTACTTGGTTGCGGGCTAAAGCACAGCATTAGGTGTCTATAATCACTGTACCTTCATTTTGTCCTGTTTTGAATAAATCTCCATCCAATCACTCCTGAAGATGATGGCTGCCACAGTGATGTTACACCAGTATTCATGATTACAATAATAAAAATGTGTCTTGTATAGTCTGTGATGAGTTTAATGTGTGTTTGTGTGTCTACAGTATGTGTGTGTCAGGTGATCCATCACATTTGCCAGCAGTAAGCAGCTAAGGTGGTGAAGTGCTTGATCTTCCCCAAAGCTGCAAGCCACTGATAGGTCCCACATCTCAGCACACCACCCCTCATATTTCTTCATCTAATTGGATTGCAGCTTGTCAACATCTCATTTGTATACGACCACCACCTCCTCCACATTTATGGCATTCTGCCGCTGATTGCTTAGCTCGGGGCTTCCCGACACAGCCTAAGTAATGACTTTGCTTCATATTTTTTACCATCCATTCATATTTGTCTCTTTCATGTCTTGTCCTCCATCTCACTCTCTTGCTTTATCTATCTACATTTTCTCTTCCCATGCTTGTTTTCTTTTGCAGCCCTTCTCTTTCCCTTGCTCTCTCCATCCCCTCCAGCCCCTGATGAAGTCAAATAGTCTCTGTCCATCCTCCAGTGAGGCTGCACACTGTTATTCGTAGCAATCTGTCACCAGGGAACATCTTGTTCAGTTATGCTGCTGGATCTCAGGACTGATGGAGACAGTAGGTGGACAGATCCAAGGTGACAGATGGACTGTAGCTGCTGGACACTGGCAGTACAGTGGGTAGAGCTGACAGACTGGCAGCAGACACTGTGCAGCTCACCAGACAGTCTGAGTGAGGCTGAGTTTATACCAAAACTCTAGATCAGAACAGACTCTAGTTTGACTGCGGGCCATTAAATTACACTCAGGAAAATGTTTTACCATTTTTCACACTGTAAACCTAAATTTTTTTAACATATCAATTCATTTGTCACATGAAAGGATACAAGATACATTTCGATTTCACATGATGAATAAATTGATTTATTTGGGTAGCACCAATAAAATGATCTTCACTTTATGTGTGTTGGTCCTAAAGGGGTGCCTCATAGTTTAGAGGTTAGAAAACATTCTTAGTTTTGAATCTGGGCTTGGACCTTCGTTAGTGGTCTTCATTACAGCTATTTATTTCCTAGTAGAAAGTAGTTCCAGGGACAACTGTGAAAATATTTTTAAAATATTATTATTGTTATTATTTGGGTTAACTCAGCCTTAAATCATAAATTGAACACCACATGCAGGTGGTGTAGAAATAACCAGTTGGAAAATAGTAGCAATGAATTTACAAAGCAATCCCTCAAATTCCACTTTCTGTCTTTTTCCAAGCCATTAAACCATATCTCTCAGTCTTCATTAGCAGGTAGATTTTGCTCACGTGTCATGTGAATGGATCTTTTGACAAAATTGTAGTGGTGACAGATTTATCCCAACAACCGAGCAAACTCTATCTACTGATGAAGACACTGCTATAAAAGCTAGTTAGGGCACCGTGAATGGATGGATGGATGTTCAGTTAGGTGAAGAGAAACATAATCCAGATGCAGCTACATTTCCTCTAAAACCTGATAACTATAGCAAGGTAATTCTGAGGAGATTCAGCTCATATAGGCACCCCATTTAATCAAATTTAAACCTGGTTGGGCGGATTTGGCCCAGCTGCAGAAAATGTTCACATTATTTGACTAAAAAATTATATGCATTTTAAAATCAGTTTGGACCACTCTAGCAAGTAGCTACTTTATAGTAGGCTGTACATAACCCTACAGTGAGGTGATAGTTCTTCTATGGCAGGCTACTTGTACTCTTAGGTTTAGTACAACAATGGTCTTTGAGAGAGAGAGGAGGGAGAGATTGTAAGGACTCTAGAAACCCATTTTCACTGAGACATATTGAGGTGAGAGGTAAAGAGACCCCTTTAACCAGTTTTAGCAAAATTCATGCCAAAATGACACCTAAAAACACAAGCACACTGCCTAAGCTTTACACTACACACAAAGTCATCATCTATAATAAATGCTGTCTGTGCTCTCTCTCCTCCTCTCTGTTCTGCTGTCTGTGCTGATCCACTCTGGATGCTTTCTTCTCCTCTCTCTTCTCCTCTCTGTTTTGCTGTCTGTGCACTCACTCCTCCACTCTGTGCTGGTCCACTCTGGATGCTTTCTTCTCCTCTCTTTCCTCCTGTCTGTTCTCTTGTCTGTGCTCTCTCTCCTCCTCTCTGTGCTGATCATCTCTGGATGCTTTCTTCTCCTCTCTCTCCTCCTCTCTGTACTGGTCCACTCTGGATGCTTTCTTCTTCTCTCTCTCCTCTCTGTTCTGCTGTCTGTGCTGATCCACTCTGGATGCTTTCTTCTCCTCTCTCTCCTCCTCTCTGTACTGGTCCACTCTGGATGCTTTCTTCTTCTCTCTCTCCTCTCTGTTCTGCTGTCTGTACTGATCCACTCTGGATGCTTTCTTCTTCTCTCTCTCCTCTCTGTTCTGCTGTCTGTACTGATCCACTCTGGATGCTTTCTTCTGCTCTCTCTCCTCTCTGTTCTGCTGTCTGTGCTGATCATCTCTGGATGCTTTCTTCTCCTCTGTCTCCTCCTCTCTGTGCTGGTCCACTCTGGATGCTTTCTCCTCTCTCTCCTCCTCTCTGGTCTGCTGTCTGTGCTCTCCTCCGCCCTGTGCTGGTCCACTCTGGATGCTTTCTTCTCCTTTCTCTCCTCCTCTCTGTACTGATCCTCTCTAGATGCTTTCTTCTCCTCTCTCTCCTCCTTTCTGGTCTGCTGTCTGTGCTCTCTCTCCTCCTGTCTGTGCTGATCCTCTCTGGATTCTTTCTTCTCCTCTCTGTCCACTCGGTTCCTCTCTTGGTTCTCTGCCCTGTTCTCCTTTCTATCTTCCCTGTCCACTTGGTTCTCTGCTCTGCCTTATCTTTTCTCCTCTCTGTTCTCCACTCTGATCTCTCTGCTCTCCTGTCTTTCCACACAGTTCTCTGCTATGTCCTCTCCATTCTCCACTCTTTGCAGTTCTACACTTCTTTCTATCCTCCTCTCTCTTCTGTCCATTCTCATCCTCTCTGTCTTCATTGTCACAAGGCGTAGTTTTTTTTTAAAGAAATTAATCTAATATATACAGCACAGGCCAAAAGTTTGGACACACCTTCTCATTCAATGCGTTTTCTTTATTTTCATGACTATTTACATTGTAGATTCTCACTGAAGGCATCAAAACTATGAATGAACACATGTGGAGTTATGTACTTAACAAAAAAAAGGTGAAATAACTGAAAACATGTTTTATATTCTAGTTTCTTCAAAATAGCCACCCTTTGCTCTGATTACTGCTTTGCACACTCTTGGCATTCTCTCCATGAGCTTCAAGAGGTAGTCACCTGAAATGGTTTCCACTTCACAGGTGTGCCTTATCAGGGTTAATTAGTGGAATTTCTTGCTTTATCAGTGGGGTTGGGACCATCAGTTGTGTTGTGCAGAAGTCAGGTTAATACACAGCCGACAGCCCTATTGGACAACTGTTAAAATTCATATTATGGCAAGAACCAATCAGCTAACTAAAGAAAAACCAGTGGCCATCATTACTTTAAGAAATGAAGGTCAGTCAGTCCAGAAAATTGCAAAAACTTTAAATGTGTCCCCAAGTGGAGTCGCAAAAACCATCAAGCGCTACAACGAAACTGGCACACATGAGGACCGACCAAGGAAAGGAAGACCAAGAGTCACCTCTGCTTCTGAGGATAAGTTCATCCGAGTCACCAGCCTCAGAAATCGCAAGTTAACAGCAGCTCAGATCAGAGACCAGATGAATGCCACACAGAGTTCTAGCAGCAGACCCATCTCTAGAACAACTGTTAAGAGGAGACTGCGCGAATCAGGCCTTCATGGTCAAATAGCTGCTAGGAAACCACTGCTAAGGAGAGGCAACAAGCAGAAGAGATTTGTTTGGGCCAAGAAACACAAGGAATGGACATTAGACCAGTGGAAATCTGTGCTTTGGTCTGATGAGTCCAAATTTGAGATCTTTGGTTCCAACCGTGTCTTTGTGAGACGCAGAAAAGGTGAACGGATGGATTCCACATGCCTGGTTCCCACTGTGAAGCATGGAGGGGGAGGAGGTGTGATGGTGTGGGGTGTTTTGCTGGTGACACTGTTGTGGATTTATTCTATATTGATGGCACACTGAACGAGCATGGCTACCACAGCTTCCTGCAGCGTAATGCCATCCATTCAGGTTTGCGTTTAGTTGGACCATCATTTATTTTTCAACAGGACAATGACCCCAAACACACCTCCAGGCTGTGTAAGGGCTATTTGACCAAGAAGGAGAGTGATGGAGTGCTGGCAGATGACCTGGCCTCCACAGTCACCGGACCTGAACCCAATCGAGATGGTTTGGGGTGAGCTGGACCGCAGAGTGAAGGCAAAGGGGCCAACAAGTGCTAAACACCTCTGGGAACTCCTTCAAGACTGTTGGAAAACCATTTCAGGTGACTACCTCTTGAAGCTCATGGAGAGAATGCCAAGAGTGTGCAAAGCAGTAATCAGAGCAAAGGGTGGCTATTTTGAAGAAACTAGAATATAAAACATGTTTTCAGTTATTTCACCTTTTTTTGTTAAGTACATAACTCCACATGTGTTCATTCATAGTTTTGATGCCTTCAGTGAGAATCTACAATGTAAATAGTCATGAAAATAAAGAAAACACATTGAATGAGAAGGTGTGTCCAAACTTTTGGCCTGTACTGTATATATATATATATATATATATATACATATGTATGTATATATATATATATATATATATACATATATATATACATATATAGTTTCTACACCACCTAACCTCTTGTAACTTTATTGGGTCATGAAACAGCCACCTGCATAATGTTAGCTTTCAACCCATTGTGCCGCAGCTAAAGCGTCTAACATTAACGTTACTTAGCACGAGAACTTAAACTTAAAGTGGGCTGCTTGGTTGTCACTAAAATAATAATAACAAAACTGTCATTCACTTACCTCATCTGTCAGCAAGCAGTATCATCTTTCTGTCATCTGAATTCAAGTTTTCTGTGTTTCGCCAATACATCAGATATCTTTCTGCGTGTCGTTTCAAAATAAAAGCTGTGCGGTGTGTTAATATGTTTGCCATACTGTTTGGGGCTTCTTCTATTTTTTTCTCTTTGAAATTTTTACCGAGGTCCAGACCTCGGTGACCTCATAGCTGGCTATGGCCATGGTAGTGAGCACATTCATAGAAAGCTGAACTCACAATCAATAGTTAAACCTGCAGATTTCTGAGCAATGAAAGCCTTAAATCTTTAAAGTGGTCTTTCACTTCCATTTGAGGCTGCCAAAGTGCCAATTTAGCCTCAGTGAGACTGCATTGACCAACCTGATATTAACTGTTGAGGCTTTTAGGGGGCTTTCACACCTGTAAATTTGGTCCGGATCAAACGGAAAAGTCCTAAAGTCCGGACCAAATGAGGTAGGTGTGAAAGCACCCTTAGAATTATAACACTGGATTCTTTTGTAATTTTGTACTATCTTGACCAGGTCTCCTTTGGAGAAACAGCTTTTACATCCAATTGCAACAAAAATACCATGAAAGTCTGAGATTGCACAGATGGCCCAGACCAAAAGTGAGAGCAGTGCAGGCCTGGGTAATCCGAAAATCATCATATTAATCTGGATATTTTCTGATATTGAAAAAGAAAATCACACAATTACAGATAAAAGCATTGAAATGGAAGGTCAGAACAATGATTACTGCTCCATTGTTTTGTAAGACCAAATTTTCATTTATCCATCTATCCATCCATCCATCCATTTTCATCCAGTTATCTGGGGCCAGGTTGTGGAGCAGCAGGCTGCACAAAGTACTCTAGATGTTTCAGCTCCTCCTTCTAAGGTGTTCCCAGGCTAGAGGAGATATATAATCCCTCCAGCATATTCTGGGTCTGCTCCAGGGCCTCCTACCAGTTGGATGTGCTCAGGAAACTCATTTCGGCCACTCGTATCCACGATCTCATTCTTTTAGTCACTATCCCTTTAAAGGGGTTTTCTGGGGGAGTTTTTCCTTATCTGCTGTGAGGGTGCAAATGACAAAGGGATGTCATACACTGTAAAGCCCCTAAAGCTGCCTCTTCACCAGGATACTCTGGTGTAGTGCAAACATCACTGCTGATGTCACACCAAACCGCAGATCCATATCATGCTCCATTTTACCCTTACTTGTGAACAAGAACCCGAGAAACTTGAACTCTTTCGCTTGAGGCAGTAACTGTCTCCCAACACAGAGGGGGCAATCCACCATTTTCTGGCAGAGAACGATAGCCTCAGATTTAGAGGTACTGACTCTCATGCCGACCGCTTCACACCCAGCTGCAAACCGCCCCAGTGCATGCCAGGGGTCACAGTGTGATGAAGTCAACACAACCACATCATCTGCAAAAAGCAGAGATGCAATACATTACTAATATCCAAATGGAACCCCTTCCTCCCCAGGCTATGCCTTGAGATTCTGTCCATGAATATCACAAGAAGAGAATCAGTGACAAGGGACAACCCTGGCGGAGGCTAACAGCCATTGAGAATGTGTTTCTTTACGACAAATATGCGGACACAGCTCTCATTTTGGTTATACAGGGATCGGATGATTCATATCAACGAATTCCACGGATAAAGGACTTCTCGAGGGATGCAGTTGTAAGCTTTCTCCAAGACCGCAAAACACATGTAGACTGGATGGGCAAACTCCCACGACCCCTCCAGCAGCCCTGCTTTACTTATGTTAAAAAAAGAAGAAAAAAAAAAGAAAGATTCATAATATTTTATCATCAAAATATTATTATGCTCACATTTTATAAACAATAACCCTTTTAGAAAAAGCATATTCTAACCGCATTTCTATTATGTTATATCTTAAACTTAACCCTACAGAGAGGACACAAAGGGTCTCTTACATGGTATATTTGTGCTTTTTATACATGCATTTCATACTTTAAAGCACCATAGTGGACTCTACATGTAATGCCAATGGTTTCAATATGTAAACATGAGTTACTTGTCTTTAATTGAGATTCAAAATCCATTGTTTGCAGAGGTTAACAAACCTGCAGCTTGTGTTTAGTGCTTTGAAATTTACTTCAACAGATTTGCTGAAGACCATGGGCTCCAGTTTCGTAGACCGGGCGAGGCGGGGACGCAGTGCACTTGCCTCGCCCGGTCTGCGAAACTAGAGCGAGCGAGGCGGGGGCGCAGCGCACCTGCGCTTTGCCAGCTGGGTGTGGCCAGGCAGATTTTGCAAGTTTGGCTGATGGGCTGATGATGCAAAGGTAGCCTGGGAGGAGGTCACCACAATTGTAAATCAATGTTGCGTTTCTCTCGTGTGTGCGCGCTCTCTCTTTCTCTCTCGCAGTCTCACTCTGTTTCTTTTCTTTTGACTTTTCTAAGATGACAGATGCTGAATATATACTCCCTATCTGATGCTGTGGCTGTTTGTGGTTGGCTGAGAGGGATGTGAACTCATTAGTTTGCAGCTGTGTTAATCAAATCAGGTTGGGTTTCCATTACGCGTGCCAAACGTGCCAAACGGTGCCATTCCCCTTTGATCTGACATCAGATGTGACGGGACAGTCGATATAGAGATACATTTATGTGCTGATTGCAGATAGTTGCATTGAATAGTGGTTTTTGGGGGTATGTATTGTATTTTTAATGTGCCTGATATTCTGGAAACCTGTCTGTGAGGTTTTGGTGACGTGTGCGCACTGTCCGCCGGTCAGCCAAACTTCAGCTTACACCGGCTGCGCTCCGCCTGCGTTGACAGTAGACCTGGTTTCAGCTGGCGAGCTTTTAGCGCACCTTCGGCGAAGCCTTTTGGCACAAAACTGTCACTGTGCCAAGCTGGATCTGTGGACACTTCCCCCTGCTGCGCCACCACACCCATCTCAGCGCATGTCGGTCTGCCAAACTACCAAACTGAGCGCGCCTCGGGTTGCGCTACTCGAAACTAGCTCTGCACGGGGTTCGCCACCCTGCGCCACCCTGTGCTGCGCTGGGAAATTAGAGCCCCATATGTATAGAATTCTTCCGTGCTTGTTGTCTGTGCAGACAGACACTGGCAATGGCCACTTCTATTTTACTTCACTGTTAACAGCATACACCCATGTGCTCACCACAGCACCCACTTATCAATCTGTTCCCAGTTAGCATTCAATCATTTCCACAGGTCTGAATGGATTCATGCTAGGTCAGACATATCCAGCAAAGAGAGCATTGCTTTGTGTTGTCTCAAAGTACTTTCTCTCTAAATCACATTTCCTGGCATTGCTGAGGCACTAGGCTGCCAAACAATTTCAGTTTGCCGTTGTTTGATAGGTGGATCCAGGCTTCTCTCTAGGGCTGTTTTGTTTTTTTACATTAATTTGTTTGCCATCCATGGCTGGGGAAGTGACAGCTGCCAGAACCTGAGCGGAGTCTGAATCCTCACTGATTATTGCTACACTTAGAGCAAGAGCAGGGTCCCTGTCTCTCAGTGTTTTTGGCACAAGCAGCGAGCAAAATCAAATGCAATAAAAGCATGTCTGGATTAGAGCTTGTTAAGCGAGAGAAGAGCCTTTAATTGCTCAGGCTTTGTACAGCTTCACAAAGAGCCGGCATTGCTAATCTGTAGCTCAAGGGTGAATGTTTGTGACGAAACAAGCAAAGATGTAAAGAGAGGTGGAGTAGAAAGAAAGACATTTCAGGAAGAAGGATTCGAACAGAGTTGGTGACAAAGACACACACAGTTTCAATTAGCTACTGGCAGATTGTTTCATTTTTTTCATCATGACATGCGTCTGTGAGTTTAAGTCAAAATGCCTAGATTACACATCAGTGAGGACTGTGCTTTCTGTGGTTTGTGTGGAAACAGAATAAGGCGCTTGAAAGGTTTTTAATTCAATTTGGGAGCTATTTTCATAGTTTTGGCTGTCATACCAATCACTTATAATAACATTGTACTCACCAAAGTAATGGCTGAGCTCTGGAAGCATGGTGACATCACTACAACAAAGTCAAAAAACACAAGTCCCCATGACTGAGAAAACAAAGTCCAAGGCTATAATTATGACCCACACTGTCCACTGATTTTACTTTTAAATAGTGTTTGTGATTATTACAATTACATATATGTTTTTATGTGGAAATGATTGGTGGTTAAGATGCAACAACTAAACAACAAAGTCCTGTATGTGACACCACTCATATACGCATAATAATAACAATAAAATAAAAAACATGAGCAGAAGGAATTTGTGTGTAAACTGTGTACAGAAGGAAATTTACTTGTATGTCGGCATTCATCAATATGGTAGTAGCTCCGATCTTTTCATAGGTACTAACAAAATCTACACCTGCTTCTGACTGTTCATAGTGCTTGTGTAAATAAGGAATGCACATAAAAATTTCTCATCATTATTAAAAATTACAATTCGTGTTGTGCTCTGTTACGTTCACAATACGCAGATGACTTTGAAACACATAAGTTAAACATGACAGAAGATTAGAAATATAACATGTTAATCTAAATTAGTTGGCAATTAGGAGATTTAAGATTCAGATTAGGATTCTTAAAACTGTGGCTGGGTTATTTAAATTGACTCAATACATCCTGCTCCCACTTGAATCAATCAGGAGAGAACTTCACAAACATATCTTCTGTTTGAGTGGTGAGACTATGAGACCCACACTACTGACCAAACACTAAGCTATCAGTGATTGCTGTCAGAATGGACAGTGATCTAACACTTTATATAACACGTACATCACTTTACCTTCTGAGTTTTCTATTGACTGCTCCAATGGAGGCATGTCACTGTCTCTCAGATGATGCAAGCAATGCGCTCATCTGCAGCTGTGACTCGGAAGAGCCTTCTCCTGTAGCTGTTGTGTTTTTTTGTGTGTACCAATACATTTTTTTGCAACAAGTTCAAATGGACAGGATGCACCTATCCATAATAATTATCAACTCCCTTTAAGGTTGTCACTGGCTATTCATTGGTGGGGATGTATGCTATTTGCTGACTAGCGGGAGCACGCTGTCAATTTAATCTCCTCAAGGCTTGACTACTGCAACTCACTATACCTGGGTGTCGGCCAGACATCTTTGTCTCACCTGCAGCTGATGCAAAATGCTGAAGCAAGACTCCTCACTAGTGCCAGAAAAAGAGACAGCGTTACACCAGTGCTAGCATCTTTGCGCTGGCTACCTATCAAATACAAGATTGATTTTAAGATTCTGTTATTTGTTTTTTAAAGTGATGCTTGGGCTGGCACCGCAGTATATTGCTGAACTTTTCAGCCACTACTCCACCTCCCGACCTCTTGGATCCTCCTAACATTGTCTGTTAACTGTCACAGGATCAAGGCTGGTGGGTAAGGGAGATTGTGCCTTTGCAGTTGCAGTAGCTGCTCCAAAGTTTTGGAATAGCCTTCCACTCTCAATCAAATGCCCTCCTCCATTGACACTTTTAAGACAAATCTTAAAATGTTTTCAGTGGCCTTTGGTTGTTTGCAGTAGTTTTATTATTTTAGTATTTCAAATCAAATCAAATCAAATCAAATCAACTTTATTTATATGGCACTTTTCATACAACAGTAACACAAAGTGCCTCACAGAGGTTAAAAACAACAAAGATCCAAACAGAAAACAAAAAGAAAAGAGAAAACCCAACCCTCTATGGGGTGCCGTTTGTAAAGTGTCTCACGCTGAAAATAACATCAACATTTTGCCACATTTAGCTTCAAACAATGTTTAAAAAAGTATTGTGATTTTTTTAACGTCACCTTTTACCACATTTACAGCAATATTTGTTAAATTAGAAATATATTAAATAGTTAAATCTAAATATTAAATGTGGCACCTAAATGTTAAATGTTAAATCTAA